>NC_141545.1:33990602-34290602 GCF_021556685.1 Rattus norvegicus
GGAGAGATGGCTCCACGGTTGGGCGCACTGTGGAAGAGAGGGCCCGGGTTCAATTCCCAGCATGCACATGGTGACTCGCGGTCATCCGTGACTCCAGTCCTAGTGACCTAACACCCGCTGCCGGCTAGTGTGGCCACCTGGCATGCGCAAGATTTACATGGGCAAATCAACGCTCACTCACGTAAAGTGAAAAGTAAACCGCTTCAGAAAAATGGCTGTTACGTAGAAGTCGATCATTTAGCATGCTCGCAAAACCACAAGGTACGCTCGTTCAAGAATAGGGCTGGGGATTTAGCTCAGTGGTAGAGCGCTTGCCTAGGAAGCGCAAGGCCCTGGGTTCGGTCCCCAGCTCCGAAAAAAAAAGAACCAAAAAAGAATAAGGCTGCGGGCTCTTCATGAAGTTTTAGGTTTTTAATAGTTTTGGGACATAGATGGAGACAACTCATGGGAAATACCACCCTGGTGATCTCCTGACCTTACAGCCAATTCCACAGTCTAAACATGTCTCTTCCTACAGAGTGTCCTCCACCCGCCACAACCGCTGACTCCCTTTAATACAGTCGGTAGGGGCTCTCAGAAATCTCTGGGGTTTTTCTTGTTCTCTTGAGTGTGAGATCTCCTCTTTACCACCCTCATGAGGTGGCCATTCCTTCCTGAGGTGCAAATACTTTCATTGGGAGGGAATGTCACAACTGGCAGGCACATGTCCTACAACAATTTGTTGTGGGTTAGAAATTTTTGTTGGATGTCTTCTCGATCTGTGTCTTTTGGAGACAGGATGGCTCATTAAATTTGGAGGTCACAGATTTGGCTAGGTTATCCGGCCAGCAAGCCACAGGGGTCCTCCTGAATCTGTTTCTGCAGCCCTGGGATTATGGGCATGTACGGCAGACACCTAGCTTTGAAGGTTTTTCCTTTGGCTTCTGAGGATCCAAACTCAGATCCTCGTGAGCATGTGTGATGGGGCCACTTTACCGACTGAGCCAGTGATTCTCAATTTCCCTAATGCTATGGGCCTTTAATGCACTTTCCCATTTTGTATTGATTGATGTTGGTTGTAGGTGTCGCAGAAGAGAGAGAAGCCCGTCAGGATTCTAAGCCTTTGTTTCCTGAAGGGGCAGAGGGGTTCAGCCTTGGAAAAGACTGATGCCCAGCTAGCTCTCTCAGTCCAGTCATTTTATTCAAACAACTCTACAAGGTTATTGGGCCTGGGAAAGATTCCAGCTACCAATGTTATCTTGTCCTTGCTGCCCGTGAGAATAGACAGCCCACAGAAATCTCAATCCCTTCTGACCATGGCTAGTTGTAATCAAAACTAAGAACTCCAGGTTTGCCAGGAGTGTGTCTTAGGACCAAGATCTGTGCAGCTGCGAGCTCCCACGTTTTACCCGGTGCAGCCCTTCCGGAGAGATAACATTCTTCAATGTTTCCTGATTAACTGATTAACTCAAATACAGCAAAGGCTTTACTGAAACATCTCAGTCAAAGCCAGACCCAAAGGCTTTCCCGTGAAGTCAGACACAAAGCCTTCACTTTACATATCACTACAACGTTGTGGTGACCCCTATACCATACAATTATTTTGTTACTACTTCATACCCGTCATTTTGCTAGTTTTGAATCCTAATGTAAATATCTGGTATTCGACCCCTGTGGGGGTCATGACCCACAGATTGAGAACCACAGCACACCAAACCCTCTCAACCTAAACCATATCAAGTGAATTGTATTTTAAGGGACCTCTTGATTGCTTTGTTTTGAATTATTTTGAAAACCGTCTCATACCTTAGTTTTCCTAAAATACTGTTGTCTAAAACATAAGAAACATATATAGCAGAGGACGGACTGATCTGACCTCAGTGGGAGAAGATGTGCCTAACCCTTGAGAGACTTGAGGCCCTGGGGAGTGGGGAGACCTGGTGAGGGTGGTACATCCTTTTGGAGACGGGGGGGGGGGAGATGGGATGAGAAACTGTGGGAGGGGGGATTGGGAGGGGAGCTATGGCTAGACTGTAATAATGATGATGATGATGATGATGATGATAACAACAGCTGGATGTGGTGGTATGTGCCTTTAATCCCAGCACTTGGGAGGTAAAGGTGGGTAAGTCTCTTAAGCTGAAGGACAGTTTCTTCTGCATAGTGAGTTTCAGGCCAGCCAAAGCTGCCTCAAAAAAAAAAAAGAGAGCAGCACAAACAAAAACTTAAACCAAACCACCACCACCACCACCAACACCAACAACAATATCAACAAACCCCCAGGGAAATAAAATTTATCAACTACAGGAGTAAAAAAAATCACTGACCCTGGTGTTTCAAATTTTAGTGTTCAGTCACATACTCCCACAATTAATGTCTCATTGTTTTTTACACCCCTCCTATAGAAATTTGGGGGTGTCGCTACACAGAATATTGGTGAGTGCCACTTTAGAAACACAGATTTATAGTTCGAATGCTGATTCACGTTAGCGTTTAAAAATAATTTTTTTTTTGGTTCTTTTTTTTGGAGCTGGGGACCGAACCCAGGGCCTTGCGCTTCCTAGGTAAGCGCTCTACCACTGAGCTAAATCCCCAGCCCCTAAAAATAATTTTTTTACCTCATTTATTTTGTATGCGTCTGTGTGTGCACACGTGGCGGAGGTCAGAGGACCACTTGCAGGAGCTGGTTTTCTCCGACCATGTGGATCCTGGGGGGGGTCAGCTCAGGTCTAAGCTGCCCCGCCATCTCCCTGGCCATTTATTAGCACTTAGATATGAGAATAACAAAGTGATAATCCTTCTCCCCTTCAGTTTTCAAGAGATGTATGAAGCCAAGAGACAAGAGTTTCACGATCAGTGTCAGAGGGAGGAGGAGGAACTCAAGCAGACGTTCATGCAGCGCGTCAAGGAGAAGGAGCTGACCTTTAAGGATGCGGAAAAGGAGGCATGGATTACCCACCTCACGCCCACTTTCTACTTTCCTGATCCTCTGGGGGATAAGTTTTAGAGACCTAGTGGATTTTATCTTGGATGAAACTTTACATCTCTCTAAAAAGCAGCTATTCACTTGAATAGGATCTTAATATAGCCTTTATGAAATTATAGGGTGAGATTGTATCTTTTTCCGTGAGCATTTTGCTTTTTTTAATGCTCCATGCCTCTGATGCAATTGGGCAGGGGCTGCACTCTCTACTCACCCATCACCTCTGCTGTGTGTAGCTCTCCCAGCATGGGGTTGCTTGCTAGGAGCTGACTTCTAGAGTTTTACTGCTATGAAGAGACCCCCACGACCATGGCCACTCTGGGGCTGGCTTACAATTCAGAGGTTTAGTCCATTATCACAGTAGGAAGCCTGATAACACACAGGCAGACAGTGTTGGAGAGGTAGCTCCTCTCCATCTTCTACATGGGGTGCCACAGGCAACAGGGAGAGAGGGAGGGACAGAGAGAGAGGGGCAGGCTTCAGCAACTGAGACCTCAAAGCCCACCCCCTAGTGACGCACTTCCTCCAACAAAGCCACACCCACTCCAACAAGGCCACACCTCCTAATAGTGCCATTTCTACCGATCTGTGGGACCAGTTTTATTCAAACACCACAGGGATTTTTGGGGACTGCCTCATCTCCATAGCTCCATTAGGCATTGTCAAAAGTGGAATCCCTCTATAGCAGCTATAATCCTGTGACAGGGCTCGGGGCTACCTATGATACCTTCTGAAATCTATGTGAAGACTTCTTGATCTCACAGCTCTTGCCTTGCGCATGTACACAGAGTTAGCATCACCAGGTAGAACCCAAGATTTATAATTGGTTACCTTCAAGGGCATCAGATGGAGCCATGCCTGGTCTCCCGTGATACTGGCTGGGGTTACTAAGGAGAACTGTGGCAGGACACAGCATGTAGCCCAAGGTCATTGGGATGCCAAGCTTCCTGCAAGACCTCCCAACCCCCTCAAGGCCATTCTCCATTATATTGATGAATACTTTATTAATTTCTAACTCTATTAATCTCTTTAGCAGAGGATTACCTGGACATATCCTGAGCATTATTTTGAGAACTTCCTTAAATTGCTGATTTCAGTTGCTGATTTCAGCTTTCCATAACTTTTACTATTTCTTTTTTTTAAATGTGTTTACTTATATGTTTATGAGTACGCTGTCACTGTCTTCATGCACACCAGCAGAGGGCATCAGATCTCATTACAGATGGTTGTGAGCCACCATGTGGTTGCTGGGAATTGAACTCAAGTCCTCTGGGAGAGCAGCCGGTGCTCTTAACCACTGAGCCACCTCTCCAGCCCCCAACTTTTACTATTTCTACTTAGTTATGAATTCAATCTTTAATCTCTGCTGTCTCCCATTTTACTATGTGCAGTTTTATAAAAGCTCCACGGCACCTTGTGTGTTTTGCTAATTTAATATCTTTTTTGCACTTAACCACCAGGTCTCACAGACTGAATTCGATCCCCGGAATCCACATTCACACTGTAGCACTGTTCAATCAACCCATTAGAAATAATTTAATAAGTATAATCATTTTTTTACAACATCTTTAAAAAATATAAGACTAAACCAGAGTGGAATCACCATGTTAAATGACATAATCAAATACAGCTTCAAAATGGACCAGTTGTAGTCCAGCATAAGGTGACTTAACAAGTATAAGGGTGCTTAAGCTGAGCCTGGTGACCTGAGTTAGATCCCTGGGACCTCCATGGTGGAAGGAGAGAACCCATTGCAGACAAACTCTTGAGAGAATATAGTCAACCTGAGTTAGCGAATAAAGCTTCTCTTTTAAACTTGTAAAAAAAAAAAAAACAACTTTTAAACACCCATCTGGATTTTGTCCTTGGTTTCTGTGTCTCTTCTGTCTTTAAATGATCACTCTGCTCATCCCCTTGGCATCCCATTATATTTTGTATTATTATATAAACTTATATAAACTATTTATAAAATTATATAAACTATTAATATAATAGGTCCACAAGAATGGCCCATTGCCTGACTCTAGAAACAGAAATAGAAGCCAATTATTAGAATTATTAGAAGCTTAGTTTTTAAAAATTTATCTTTTGACTTTTTGGGCCACTCGAAAGGTGACTGCTAATGACTTCCAAACCTCGAACAGTAGAGGAACGGTACCCTTGATGCCTCTTTAAAAATTTCTGTATTCGGGGTTGGGTATTTAGCTCAGCGGTAGAGCGCTTGCCTAGCAAGCGCAAGGCCCTGGGTTCGGTCCCCAGCTCCGGAAAAAAAGAAAAAAGAAAAAAATTTTCTGTATTCCTCATGGAAGCACAAGGATTTTTAAATAAGTTTTGCTAGGGCTAGAGTCTGCCTTTTGGATTTTACGAATCTCTGTGATGACGGTTACTTTTCATTGTCTAGCTGCAGGACAAGTTCGAGCACCTGAAGAGAATCCAGCAAGAGGAGATCCTGAAGTTGGAAGAAGAGAGGAGAAAACTGGAAGAGCAAATCATAGATTTTTATAAGATGAAGGCTGCTTCCGAGTCAGCACAGGCTCAGGTGTGCATGAACGTAAAGAAGGACAAAGATCGTAAGAAATAGTCTTCTCTTACCTTGCCGTCTGATTTCAGAATGTCCCGTCTGATTTTAGAACCCATTATCCTCTACTCCTATACCTGTGAGCTTGTCTTCATAGCACTTAGTTTTGACTGAAATGCTAATCTTTTTTAAAAAGTGACTCCGCACATGTCGTTCTCCACAAGAGTGTCAAATACTTGGGAAGAAGATACGGTTTTTTGTTTGCTTGCTTGTTTCTTTTTTTTTAACAAAATTTCAATTGTGGGAGGAAGATATGTTGTTGTTTTTTTTTTTTTAAAAGCAAAATCTCAAACATTCGATTTTACCGATGAAGGCTCAGGAGTCAGATGCTGGGTGAAAGCCTGCTAGCTCAGAGAGGCAGAGAGAGAACCCAGCTGACCTTTCTCCAGAGCTGAAGTGACCCTCACTGAATTCCCCTCTCCCATGCCACCTCAAGTAACCTCCAAACTGAATGTTCCTCCCTTCTGCTTCCTGTGCAGCTATCTCTGTCCTGACTCTCTATGGTTTTTTCCCTTAGTAATTCTATGTTCCCGTCCTAACAACTGGCTGCTTGCTCTATCTCTTGACCTATGGTTGACTTTATTAAATCTTATCTACAATATTCAAGTAGAAAGCTCTTGGATCAAAGGTGTGTGCTAAGGCTGAGCTGCACCACAACTAGAAACAGGCTTTTCTATAAATAACAAAATCTCGGGGTTCGCAGTGTAATCAAATATCCTGCAGCATTTCCCCATTTTTTGTCTAAAAAGGAAAGGTTTTTTTTTAACTCTAACACAGTTTAGAACTGCTTTAAGTTATAAAAATAAAGCTGATTCTTTAATTACACCATTATTAGAAGTTGTGGCTATAGAGACAACAGTTTTAGAGACATAGTCTAAAACTGTTTATAACAATGTAGCTATTTCTGCCGAGCTTTCTACAAAGTCTAGCTTGGTTGTATTTTGCATTCGTATGATTAAATATTTTTTAGTTCAAAGTTCCTTAAAATGTTTCTGTCAGTCTCATATGAACTCAGCAATTTGAATATCCTAGTAGTTTTTAGTGTGAAGCCGATCTTTGGGTGGTGTTTGTCAGATAAATGGCAATCCTGATCAGGCAGAACACAGCAGTCAAGCCCAAAGGCATCCATTGTTCGCACATCAGTAGCAAGAAAGCTATCCTGGGACAAAGTCCCTGGTGTTGTGCCTTTCCAGGCTATACCCATTGTAGCTGAGCAAGATGGTGGGCTGTCTTCAAGATGCTCATTCCCGAGTGGAGTCCACCACAACCCTAACTCTAAGAGTGGGGGTTTCCTTTTTTGGCAGGTTATATCTTTTCTAGGGCAGAATGTTTTTTGGCAACAGAGAAAGTATTATGTTTTGATTGAAATTAGACTCTTGAAAATTTGAAACTAAATATACCTTAGTCTGAGTGGATAAATATACCCATATTCCCCTTTCTCTTTGTATATTGATTTGAGGCTTAAGTGTATTTATTTTTAGATCACAAAGGACATTCACTTTAAATTTCAGCCTGCCTTTTTTGCAAAGCATCTTTTAAATCAAAATCACTGTAATTCTTATGGGCCTGCCTCTCAAATGTTGGGATAGAAGATGTGAACCACTACCTGGCTATGGGTCCCTTATAATAGTCCTTTTCATAGGGTTGTCCTGCTTTAATTTGTTTCTCCGTTTCTCGGTATTTTTTTAGTGTTAAGGGTAAACGTTGACTTACCTTGTTGATTCATTCTGAATTTCTTCTCTAGCAAATTTTAACATTCTAGTCTTAATTAAACACGATGCCAATTTATCCACTATTTTATTATTTTCGGATGTTTTGTCCATCTTGCCTGAATGGACCACACTAAATTTAATGCTTTTGCTAAGTTTTGATAGGTTTTCCACTTCCATTCATATCTGCTAGTTAGTGGTTTATCCATTTTGATGTCCGTATAGTTAAACCTTTGCACACACACCATGAATTGGATAGGATTGTGTGGTATACCTGTAATATGCTTTATGTTGTAATATGCAAAGAATTTCATTTTACTAGAGACCTATGCCTAGAGCATTATTAATTTGTACAGGTATCTGCCGCAGACCACCCAGGGGAGTGTGTCAGCAGAGGGACCAAGGCTTGGATTTCAGGTAGAGAACGGATTCGGCGTGACAGACAGACACAAACTTGAGGTGTGTGCTGCTGTGAAAAGCTTTACTTCTTGGCATAGATTTAAGCAGTTATAGAACAGGCACCTCATAATTGGCAGTCATCCAGCCCATTCATTCAGTCATTCATCACCCAACCCATGTCCCTTGCAAAGAGGAAAGCTGAACGTACAGTCTAGGAAACAGTTCTCAACTGCAAACAATAGTTTAAAAAACAGCAGTTATACTGCCAGATTTGTGGGCACCAGGTATGTGTTCATCATTTATCTTTGTCATAATAAGGTTTAAACTCTATATTTATGGCCCCTCAGATTAGTAAGGAAACTTTTGTAACCATAGTTAACTCTTGATAAGTTTGTTCAACTTGTTGGAACTTGTCTATGGTCTTTTTAAAAGAATCATTACTATTTTGAATCATGCTAAACAAAACTTTTCCAAAAGGGGGGAAAGGCTTTTCTGGAACAGTCATGTTGTTAGTAACTGCAGGGAGCTAATGGATACAGCAGTTGAATGCATTGCAGCCATTGAGTTTATCAGGATCATGGTGATGTGAGACATTTCCGTCTCTGAACTTTCAGTTCCTGAGACATCTGAAGGTACATGACCATCTTCCCACACTGCTATATTCTTAAAATCAGATATTGTTGACAGGCTTAAAGTTGCTAAAATCACCAAGGCTAAAACACAGAAGGTACCTCCACTGCAAGCATAGACCCTAGTCATCATCTATTTGTAGGGAGACTGCCAGGGACCTCCAGGAGGCCAACCCATTCTAGGCACATGCCTCTGTTCTGGATAAAAACAAAGCATAAGAGTTTCATGTCGCACAGACTCTACTGGAGTGGGTGTGGCAGGTATCCTCATAATAGCCACAACTTCTAATAAAGGTGTAATTAAAGAATCAGCTTTTTTTTTCTTTTTTCTTTTCTTTTCTTTTTTTTTTTTTCGGAGCTGGGGACCGAACCCAGGGCCTTGTGCTTGCTAGGCAAGCACTCTACCACTGAGCTAAATCCCCAACCCCAGCTTTTTTTTTTTAATAACTTAAAGCAGTTGCTTATTGAAATCCTGAATACAGTATGGTACAATACTTTAATTTTCCAGACTCTGAAAAATGAAACAAATCTGTTTGCCAAACTTCATTTCTTTGGGTAACTTTTGGATTACTTCCTACAGGTAATGGAGTTTGGTTATACACAGAACAGTTAGGACACTTATAATTTCTTGGCTTGTTCCCAAGTGATAGAAAACCCTTTCTTCAAACTTTTGCTGTTACAACGTTTCTTATAAAATTCTGAAGCTTCTAGCATGTTTCCTATGAGTAGCTGCTCAATCTTATCATTGCCTTGTGCTAAGGGGCCTTGTAGACCCGTATGGGATCTGATATGTGTTATATACAATGTATGACTTCTATTTCTGATTACTTGCTGCTGTTGCATAAATACAGAAGTTAATCTTGAATCATCTGGAATAAGCTTAAAGGTTTCAGTGTGTAAAATAACGCTTTCTGACCTATAAAGAGTCAGTAACTATATTGAGAGATTCAAGAAAATCAAATACTATGCGGCATGTTTCTTACGTTTCCTGACTTATAACCTGCCTTTCCTGATTTATTTGCATCAGTATAGAATGTAAGGGCTTCAGAAATTGGTGCTGCCTTTACTGTATGAGGCAGGGTTCAGTTATTTTTATAAACTGAAGTCTCATGTTTTGGGGATATTTGTGTTAATCTCTCCCAACTGAAGTCTCATGTTTTGGGGATATTTGTGTTAATCTCTCCCAAAAAGTTGTTGCAAGTTCTTATCCATAATAATCTGGAGGATATCCATAGCCACCTCTACCTCCATGCCCTCGATCTCTTTTTGGAGCGGGCGTATGAGGTGGACCATAATAGTAGTAATCATCATATATTTGACTCTTTGCTGCTTGCCTCTGAGCTTTCCTTTCTTTCCTCTTTCTTATCTGGTGGCTTAGCAAAAACAATTTCAATATTTTCTCCCTCCAAGTCTTTACCATTCATTTCTTCCATAATTTCTTCCTTGATAGCACCATCTCTCTCTTCTGTTAGTGTTGGCAAGGTTGCGTACAAACAGCACTTTTACCTTTGCCGTAACTTCAGGATCAGGATCTTCAATAGGATCATTCAACAGTTCCAACATTTCCCCAGGCTTTAACTTTACCACTCATTAGCCTACGCCTTGCCTGGGCAGCTGTTTTGTGATCTTCATATTCAAGAAAGCAAAAGCCTCTGTTTTTTTTTTTTTTTTTCCTTGTCATCGGGTTGGTGGTATAAAATGACATCTGTGAGATCCTCTGTCACTTTACTAAATTCTTCAAGAATCTGTTCCTTGGTTTTACCCTTAGGAATAGAGCCCACGAAAAGCCTATTGTTGGCAACGGAGATGCAGACACCAATATGCTTCCCAGAACGAATTTCATGATTCGTTTCAGCCTCTTGTGCTGCTTCTTTTGTACAAAAAGGGACAAATGCATAATCTGTTGAGACCAGTATGTGGATCCATCATTAAACGAAGATCCCATGTAGGTCCAGCTTTCTCAAATCATGGAACAAGTTCATCTTCAAATAGATCTCTGGGGATCTTCCCCACAAATATCTCAGTGCCAACAGAAGGCTGCTGACCTGAATAAACAGAATCTGGAGGTGGTCCCCCATCCCATACTTCCTCTGACCTGTAGTCACATGAAGTGTGTAGCCTGTTCTTTCCAAAAGTGCCTTAATCTTCGCCTCATCTGGTCCTTTACTAGAGTCTGCTACTTTGGTCCCTTGTTTCTCTCTCTGCCTGTAAGTCTTCATGACTCCACATGAAAAGGCACTTTTGTTCTGAACATGAGAAGAGAGCACTGCCTTTGAACTGTTGAAGCACTGCCAATGAGCCGTCTTCATTGAACTCTCTTAAAGCTTCTATGATAGCTCTCTCCTCTAAATCACTCTGTGCAACTAGCCCTGCAACGTAAATTTCATCTAGTTTTTCCAGCAACTTTCTGTGGTAAACCAGCATCAAGCAATGTCTGAAAATTTTCTGAATGGATAACTGCTGAAGTAGTATCCATGGGCTCTTCAGTACCATTTCCATTAACATGTTCTGTAGCCATGTTTCCAGAGATCTCCCCGAGAGGCTGGGGCCAAGGAATCCTGTCCGACCGGGTCGGGTCGCGGGGAACGCGTGCTGGCTGCTTCCTGTGTCCGTACGAGTGGAGCTGTTGTAAAAAGGCAGCCGAAGATCACGCCGCTGGCAGCAAACCCGATCCAGTTCCACGCGCCTCCGAGCGCGCTCCCATTGCGCGTGCGCGCCCCCGCGTGACCCTCCCCTTCCCTCCCCTCCCTGGCGTATCAGCTTCTCTCACTCACTCCTTCAGCCCCTGCCCTCCTACAGCTCCTCCTCCTCCCCTTGCCACTTCCGCCGCCGGTCGCTTGCCACCCCGTTCTCTTGGCCTTCGTCCTTCCTTCCCTGCACCACCTCCCCCAGCTTCCCCACTCTCGTCAGCCCAGGCACAAGTGGCAGCCTTTCTCGCTGGCTCTCTGGCTCACGCCCTCCCTCGCTAGCTCTCTCGGCCCCAATACTTACCTCTTGAAGAAGCCAATCTGGATACCAAGATTTTAGTGAAATTATTGTTACACCTGCTCCTGTGTCTACTAAACCTCAGATTTCAGTATCATTAATTTGGATTTTTAGCATCGGTTTTTGATCATTTATAGCAATTTGCCAAAATACTTGTTTTCTGGTCTGTCCTTAATTTTTTGTTTTATCTACTGAAGTTGTTCTGTCCACGATTACATTCAGAGCAGTGTTTTTAAACAACAGGCATTAAATCTTTTAATTGCTCTGTGGACGAGTTTCTCTTGTGCTAATGGAATGAATGAATGAAATTTGATATTGGAGTCTGTGGAAGCCCCCTAAGGCGTTTCCCAATAGCAAATGGTTATCTTGTCTGTCCCTTCTTAATAAGCATTAATTAGTCCATTGCTGGCCTTTGCCACAGATTCTGTATACTTCAGAAGGCTGGGACCTTCTTTTCACATTATCACTAGAAAAAACATTGTTTCTAGGAATGCCATACCTACAATCCCTTTTCAAATGACCTTGCTTACCACAAGTAAAACATCTAACATTCTAGTTTTTCCTTAACGTTTAGAAATTACTTCTATCAGAGTAGCATAATAAATGTGAGATTCAATATCAGCCATATTTTTAGTCCATTCATCTATTGGTGCTGATCTTGTCTTTAAAGGCCTAATCACCCTTTTGTATTCTGAATTAGCATTTTCAAAAGCCAAAGATTTGATTATTATTTGTCTGCCTTCTGAACTGATACTATTATATTTACAACTGAAATCAATCTTTGCAATAAATCAATGAAGGTTCTTTTGGGGCCTTGTATAATTTTAGTAAAGGACTCAGACTTTTCTGATTCTTCAACCTTATCCCAAGCATTTAAAGCTGTTAAATGACACAGAAATAAGAGATAATCTTCAAATTCAAGCTCCCCTTGTAACTCAGCATATTAACCCTTACCTAGCAACTGATCTTGAGAAATATTAATACCCCCAGCCTTATATCATTCTCTGGCCCTAGCTTCCCCTTTTCATCATGTTCACCTTTGTAACTAGGGACCAGCTTCCAATATCGCTGTTGCCAAATCTTTCCAGTCTTGGGGAATAAATCTGTTCTGAGTTGCCCATGATTTTAATATCTGGTTCACTAAAGGTGAATGCATACCATATGAGATGACAGCTTCCTTAAGTCTCCTCAAATCCAATACATCTATAGGATTCCATTTAACTTCTCTATATCCTTGGTATTGCCTATTGCCTGTTAGTAGTTCTTGTATAGTAACTGGATAAACTAAGGTTTCTTTTCTCATAATCTTGGCCTGCCCTCCTTTAGTTTCATCATGCAGCGGTGTGGTAGGTTCTTATCTAAATTCTTCTGTCTGTGTCTGAGTATTTTTCTTATTTTCATCTATAATTCTTTCTAAGGCTTGTATCAATCCACTTTTAACATGTGGCACAATTATCAAGTCATTTTTCATATTTGCATTATGAATATGACATTTCTGTATTCATAACAAATAAAACAATCTTGGGATTTAGTGTGATCAAATACTATGGAACAAATTGGCATAATGTATATGGCATTAAGGATAAAATATGAATTACCAGACTGATAACTAATTATAGTCAATATTATATCAATCTCAGTTATGTCATTTATCTTTTCATTTCCTGCTTCTATTTTCAAGCCATCTAAAATAGCACTATACAAGGCCCTAACACCCTGTATTATGATATTTGCCATTCTTAACATGGGAACGATTTTTCCTTTTAATATTACTTAACTCTCTTCCTTGAGGGCTCCTCTGGTGTCTTCCCAAATCTGATGGTTTCTTGGTTTGTCCTTAGCTGTTGTGATTTCTGTCTGTTTCTTTGTTCCTGTGGTCCTGCCCCATGTTGGGCAACAACTGTTTTGTTTTTTTTTTTTTAACAAAATTTTAATTGTTCAATTTTATCAATGAAGACTCATGAGCCAGATGCTGGGGTGAAAGCCTGCTAGCTCAGAGGGGCAGAGAAAGCACCCAGCTGACCTTCCTCCTCAGCCAACATCCCACCATGAATGCCCATCTCTTACACTGTTTTAAACAACTGCCTTCAAACTGAATGTCCCTCCCTTCTACTTCCCTGTGCATCTCTCTCTGTCCTTCTGCCTCTCTCTTACTCTGTTTCTTTTTCTTAATAATTCCTGTCAACTGGTTGCTTGCTCTACCTCTTGACCTGTGGTTGACTTTATTTAATCCTGTTTATAATATTCAAGCAGCGAGCTCTTAGATTAAAGGTGTGTGCTAAAGCTGAGCTACACCACAACTAAAAAATGGGTTTTCCAGTAAATGACACCATCTCAGGATTCACAGTGTGATCAAATATCCTGGAACAATGATACCATGTGTATCTTGCCAGATGATTCAACATAGACTAATACTCAGTAATACCTAGTAAATATTTTATTAATCAAAATAGCCAAGGACATATAGCATAAACAGATATGGTCAGAAGGAGAGAACTCCATTTTAAGCAAAGAGTAATGAGAAAGAGAAATCCACAATGAGCCTCATATGTGTTGGTAAATCACCTTAAGATGGGAAGAATCTTTGTTCTGATCATTTATGTATCCATCCCTAGGCTTAGGACAATTCTTGACACACAGTGAATATTGTCAGCTGAATAAATATCTCCAGAGGCAGTGTATTACCTGTATTTTATGCATAGATAATTTAATTCAGATAATTGACTTTTAAATATTCTATAGTGTTAACTGCTTTTAATCATGGCTGTGAGTTTCATTGCTTGAATGCTTTTATATTGCTATTCTTTAATTTTAATGAATTGTTTGTAAAATTGGCACTGACAATGTTAGATAGATAATAAAATCAATAAAATTCATGTGTGCTAGTTATTTTTCCACCCCTCTTACAAATTACTTTACATAAGTATCTTAAAGGAGAAATCCCTATTCTAACTCATGGATACAGGGGTCCACTTTATTGTGGCTGGGAAGAGAATTCAGGGCAGCTTAGTTTACACCATGGTGGGCTAGAAAATAGAGATCAAGACAGAAAGTGACTGAGATACATTCCCAGTGACCAATTTCTTGTTGTCTCACATTTTCTAAAGCCTTTTTGACCACCCAAAGTAACAACATCAACTGAGTCCCAACCTTGAAAACGTGAGTATATAAGAACAATTTCAGACTCAAGCCACAGCATTACGTCAGTGGATATGGCGATCTCATCATACAAGATGGATTTATTCCATTTACAAAAGGACCCAAGATGTATCTGTCATCACATTTTCTCAATACCTAAGTTCATAATCTCTTCCGTATCTGCAAACAAACTCCTAGCTGTGATCCCTTGTAAGATAAAAAAAAATTAAACAAGTTTAGATATCTAAGATAAAATACCAAACAAGATCATACCTCTGCAAGGAGCGAAGTAGGGAGCATAGAAAGGAGGGATCAGGCCAAATTAAGACAAACATAGCAGGGGAAGCTTCATGTTCAGCCTCTGGGTCACGTGCTGGGATCACCTGACTGCAATGCGTGTTCTCAGGCTCATTCCTGTGGTCTTGCCACACAGCCTCTCTTAGGCTGGCTTTGATCATTTCCTGTACCTTTGCTTAAAAAACATTCCTTGTTCCCAGCACCTCCAACATTGATGTTTTGAAGCTTTAGAGGTACCCTTACCCCGACACACACATTCTTTGTGACAAGGTCTCACAATGTATTCCTAGATGGTCTGAAACTTGTTGGCCCAGAAGTACAGAGATCTATTGCAGGGCTTTTGAGATCATGTTTGAGGTTTAAGACATGGAGGTATCTATATGGTTTAAAGCTGTTGGTCTGTCTACTGGGGCATTGTCTCAGCTAGCTGTCTAGACTTATCCTGACTTCTCTGCCATTCCATCTCTCTATGTGGCTCTCACTTCTGCTTCCAGCTCTGTCCATCTCCCTTCTACCTCCTTTCCTGTCTCCTTCACTCTGCCACATCTCCTGGTCTGTACCTGACTGCCTGCCTGCCCGGAAATTCTGCAGTCATTCATCCTGCCCCAGCTCCACATTCCTTACTCATCTAGATGGCTGAGGAAAGTCACCTTCCCCATGGCAGCTTGCCTTTCTTTTAAAGGCAGGTGATTTACTTACCCTGCTAGTAAGTGTTGCTGGTGTGAGGTCCGAATTGAAACTCTACTGAGACCTCCTGAAATGAGACTCACAGAGGCGGTGATCAATGCAAAAACAAGAGGAGTTTAATCATTCTGACATGTTGGGGTCATACCACTTCAAGGGGAAATGACCCTGAGCAGACTCTAACAGGGAGTTATATACCTTGCAAACAGTTGGGGCAGAATTTGCACAATGGTAACTAGGCAGGGTACTATTGGTGGGAAGAAGTGACCTCCAAACTGACTCTTTCACTGGCTCCAAATAACAATTGAAAACAGAATTTGCTAGAAGGCTACCTAATCAAAGACAATATATTTCATATTAAGATATTTCAAGAGGGTATGGTGGCTTGCATCTTTAATTCCAGCACTCAGATCATGTAAGCTTGGGAATTGGCAATGAATTCTTCTTCTTCTTTCTCCTCCTCCTCCTCCTCCTCCTCCTCCTCCACTTCCTCCTCCTCCTCCTCTTCTTCTTCTTTCTTCTCCTCTTCCTCTTCCTCCTCCTCTTCCCCTTCTTCTTCTTCCTTCTCCTCCTCTTCCTCTTCTTCTTCTTCCTTCTCCTCCTCCTCTTCCTCTTCTTCCTCCTCCTCCTCTTCTTCTTTCTCCTCCTCCTCTTCTTCTTCTTCTTTCTTCTCCTCCTCCTCCCCCTCTTCCTCTCCTCCTCCTCCCCCTCCCTCTCCCCCTCCCCCTCCATTATCCCTTCTCCTCTTCTTCCTCCTCTTAAGACTAATGTGAGCCTGCTCACCTAGAAAAGGAAAATTCTGAAAGAGGAAGCAAAAGCAATCAAGTCCATATAGCAAACTAATCATGTTCAGAGCTTCAGTAATCACGAGTGCCAGCAAAAAGGCTATTTCTTGTTTCAGCCAAGGTTAGATAAATGATTTCTGCCATTTAATGAGAACAGAAGTAGGAGAAAGAAGAAGAGGAGGAAGAGGAAGGAAGAGGAGGAGGAGAAGGAAGAGGAAAAGGAGGGGGAGGAAGAGGAGGAGGAGGAAAGGAGAAAGAGAAAGGAGAAGAAAAGGAGGAGGAGAAGGAGGAGGAGGAGGAGGAGGAGGAGAAGAAGGAGAAAGAGAAGCAGCAGCAGCTTGCCCCAAGTACCATGCCTCCTTCAACAAGTTCCCACCTCCTAATCCTTCCCAAACAACTCCACCAAGTAGGAACCGAGTATCCAAGCATATGAACCTATGAGGGCCAATATTCAAACTGCTACACTGTGATTTAGTGCTAATGTTCCCATTACTGATAAGCTACTAGAACTCAATAACATGTCAAATGCACATTACCCGACAACTGGAACTACCCTATAGTCTCTGATTCCAAAGCCATCAATTTTAATGTTCCCTTTAC
The DNA here is from genome assembly GCF_021556685.1 of Rattus norvegicus. Classification (NCBI taxonomy): domain Eukaryota; kingdom Metazoa; phylum Chordata; class Mammalia; order Rodentia; family Muridae; genus Rattus; species Rattus norvegicus. Next base: position 34,007,369 of record NC_141545.1, read on the forward strand.
AATTCGATCTATATAAATGCATGCATATGGTTGATGCTTAAATGTGGAGAGCACTCTACAGCACAAGAAAAAGCAACTCAGTCTGACCATTAGATCCACAGCCAAGATGCAAAATAAATTTGCCTTTAATCTGTTGTCCAGCACTTTGCACACCACAGGGCACATCAGGTTTTCTCTTTCTGAGTTCCTTTATTTGGTGTCTGACCTCTGAACCAGGGATTGGCCTGTACCCAGCAGCAGCAGCAACTTTGAAGCAGTAGTCTAGTAGCTTTGGATGCTTTTGAGGTAGCAGCTTTCTTTCCAGTCTCTCTCTTGTTCATGACAAGACATGTTGCTAGGGCAAGGGGCTCCCTCACCTCTGGCACGAAAAGGAGGCACTCAGGCCCCTCGTGTTCCTGGGTTCAGAGGAGTTGTGGCTCTCAAAGATGGACTGTGGGTATTCCAGACTGAGTTGTGCTAGGGTCTTAAAGTACAGTTTGGAAGATGCCCACGCTCCATGCTCAGTAAACTTTCTTACAGGGGGAAGCCAAGACTGCAGACTGTGGGGGAAGGGTGGCCTCCACAGCCTCCTCCAGGGGTGATAACCTAGTACCCCTGATGGCTCATCTGCTTAGCACAGGCCTTTCCCAGCTGTATTGTTTAACCATTCATGTCTTCCTTGAATTTCTCAGGCTTTAAAATCACTAAGAAAGTTATGAGCGCAGCATACAGCTTCCTGTTAAAATTTCCTCTAAGAACTCTGGCTCGACACAAAACATCACATTGCCCCTGGGTGACCTGGGCAGACTGCAAAGCTTGCTGAACCTTTCTCCCATCCACTCTTGGCTTCTCTTATATTTTCTTTTCTTTTTTAGAATATATATATATATATAATATATATATAATATATATATATATATATATATAAGCTGTCTTCACACACACCAGAAGAGGGCATCAGATCCCATTACAGATGGTTGTGAGCCACCATGTGGTTGCTGGGATTTGAACTCAGGACCTCTGGAAGAGCAGTCAGTGCTCTTTTTTTTTTCTTTTTCTTTTTTTCGGAGCTGGGGATTGAACCCAGGGCCTTGTGCTTGCTAGGCAAGTGCTCTACCACTGAGCTAAATCTCCAACCCCGCAGTCAGTGCTCTTAACCATCTCTCCAGCCCTCTTATATTTTCAAAACTGGGGTACCTGCTCATCAGCCTCACTCAGAGCTGCCAGGACTTTCCTTCTGCATACAGATTATATTCTACCATAATGCTCAGCAAAACCACATATCAACCCTAAAGTCCTGAGTGTCTTCGAACTCCCATATCACCCCTGAGGTCCATCACATCCATGAATCCCCACACCACTCCTGATATGTCAGCTAAATCAACCTCTTAAAAACAATACCAACCACCACCAACAAAACAGTCCCTACAAAACGTCTGCTGTGAACACAAGCTTACCAGACAAGGTGAGCTGGGCATTCAAACACTGACTTTTGCAAACCCAACTCTCACTCTGGCCTCTCTTTTGTCTTGTTTTCTAGATGCTGATATCCATGGCAACCTCAGCTAGTGATATAGCCCAGTATCTCTAGTGGCTTGTATAAGCCAGTCTATAAGGCCCGATTTCTCTCTCATTACGTGAGTTTGTAGCCCTGATCTCAAGTGCTTTCTTTGACTCAACAGGACTCCAACAGGTCCCTCCTGTCCTGTGTCCCACAGACTCTTCAGCCAGGCTAGGAGGGACATGCCATTTCTTTCATTCAAAGGATGCTCCAGGAGGGCTAGAGAGATGGTTTAGCAGTTGAGAGTGTTTCCCGTTCTTGCAGATGACACAGGTTCAGTTCCTCACACCTGACTCCAGTTCTGGGAGATCCAACACTCTCTTCTGGCCTCTGTGGGCACTAACTACACATGTGGTACCTATACATACATGTAGGCAAACACACAGAATAAGAATAAAATCTTAAAGCCTTTCCCAATTCAAACAGGTCCTGAGTATTCCCTTGTTATCATAACTTCTTGTATGGGGTCATTATTAAGGCTCCTGTTTGCATATTAACAGTTGTCCTGAGTTTAATATTACGTTACTTCTCTTGAGTCCTTTTCCTGTTCATCATCTGATCCTTCCCATGGGTACCATGGGTTTGGATCCTAGAAAGCACTCCAGTTTAGGTCTAAATTTTAACTTTCCTTTGCATCCGTAAAAAAGTGCAAGTTAGTGGCTCCATATTCCAGTCCCCAGTTTCAACTTTCTTTGCTAAGTTAGACACCCACCCAGCAGATAGCATCCACAGGTCATAACCCCTCCTATACACCGACAAGTTCATTTTGAAACATCTGAGCCTCAGTTGCATTTCTTCATGGCCACACAGCTGAAAGACACCACAGCTGAAATGCCACCCATCCCATTCGGGCCGCTTTCAGAGACCGCAACATATTCTTTATCCACCATTTTGAAGCATCCTTATACTTACATGGTGCATCATCATGCATTCCACCCCTTGCCACATACAGTTAGGTGCCCACTCTGGGATTTCCCAATCAAGAACACTATACTCAAGGAGGTGGCTGGCCTTTGGTTGGATAGCCTATCATTCATCACAGAGAGCACGCAACTGTTGCAATGGTGAGGGGGCACCTCATCCCCTACCATGAGAGGTAAGGTGGCCATATTGAGATGGCCTCCATGGGCCTCATCATCTGTGGCTGGGACATTCAACTACTATTCCCAAACTCACTTCGGTCCTTTGTGCTGTGTGACTCTCCACACGGGAATTGATTAAAGGCTTATTCTCCTCAGAATTATTCACTGATCACACACCAAGGAAACTCTATGACCCACCAAGCTCAGCGTAGTGAGACAGTGAGTTGACTCGGGTTATTCAGGGGTCTATGGGTAAAGCATTACAGGAGTGAGGAGGACCAAGAAGCAGATGCGTCTCTGAAAGCTCATCACGGCACGCGTGATGACTCCAAAAGCTGTGCGTCTGCGCAGCTGACGTCACGTGGTCATCGAGCTATACATGTTTTTACTTTTTTTTTTTTTGACATATCTTCTTTTTTGTTTGTTTGTTTGTTTGTTTTTGTTTTTTGTTTTTTTTAAATTTAGAGAATACTTTATTAGTTTTTGTAATCAAACCCACGTAGATAAGACCTTACATATTTAATACAGTGTGTTACCCTTGTACAAATGGAAAAAACTTAAGTTCAACATTTCTAGACCAATATGGCTGTTAATTTCTGTACAGTGCCAACTCAACGCAGTAAACGGGGATACTTTTTTCCAAAGTTGACAGCACAGCTAAAGTTTCAAAAAATTCAAATTATATATCTGTATATGTATATTTATATTTTATAAAAAGACCAATAATAGCAGTGTGTTATGCATCAACAGCAGCAACAGCTTTTCCAGGTTCTGCAGTCATCTGAACAAAACTGTAGAGACATCCAGCACACTCCATTAAAAAAAAAAAAGTAAAAAAACAAAACCCGAGAAAACAGCACAGTTCTGTTACTCTTGTGGTACCTGGCACCATTTTTTTTTTAAATTAGCTTCTCAATCATCATCTGGAAAGAAAACATTCTGAGCAACATCATTAAAAACAGCTCTGTCACTACTACTAGCACGGTCACTACTATGTATCATAAAGCAGGTACAAGCTATTTTACATCCACAGAGGTATGATACAGTACTGTCCTACATCTATAATACTAGAGGATACAATTTAAAAGGCATTATTTGAGACTTGATTCTACTTTTCCAGCAGAGGGCCCAAAGGATGGTGTGACACAGCTTTGTAAAGAAACATACTCTAGACAGGATTTCCTTTCACTAGTGGCACAGTTCTAAGGATTCATTCTCTCCATGAATGTCAGCTAAAACCGTTATTAAAAAAATGAAATATCCCTAGAACAAAACCGTATAACCACCGGATTCATATGAAGATGACCTAGTGGAGACAAGCTGGACCTCACCTTACCAACAAGCTATCAAATCTGTTATGTTTAAACAGTGAGACCTCCAAGGAAGGAGATGCCAAGTAGTGCTTCAAAGCTTCGGACCACAAACACAGCATCCTTTTCAACAGAAGCAGAAGCTCATCTGAATATGCTCAAGGATGCTGACATCAACATTTAATCATCTCCTCACTCATCCAGGAAGAAGGGGAGATCAGTTACTACTGTACTTTATTGTGTTCAACCAAATCACCATGTTACAAAAATAGCAAGCTGCCATAATAAAAAATAAGGCTCCTCTATCCAGCACCAGATAGCATCATTTTACTTTCAAGCCTAGAAATTGCACACTTGTATATAAACCAACCGAAGATGAGGATTGAGAGTTCATCTTGGTGGATTTTTCCTTTGATGAATATGAAGTGTCCTTCCTTATCTTTTTTGATGACTTTTAATTGAAAATTGATTTTATTTGATATTAGAATGGCTACTCCAGCTTGCTTCTTCTGACCATTTGCTTGGAAAGTTGTTTTCCAGCCTTTCACTCTGAGGTAGTGTCTGTCTTTGTCTCTGAGGTGTGTTTCCTGTAGACAGCAGAATGCAGGGTCCTCATTGCGTATCCAGTTTGTTAATCTATGTCTTTTTATTGGGGAGTTGAGGCCATTGATGTTGAGAGATATTAAGGAATAGTGATTATTGCTTCCCGTTATATTCATATTTGGATGTGAGGTTATGTTTGTATGCTTTTCTTCTCTTTGTTTTGTTGCCAAGATGATTAGTTTCTTGCTTCTTCTAGGGTATAGCTTGCCTCCTTATGTTGGGCTTTACCCTTTATTATCCTTTGTAGTGCTGGATTTGTAGAAAGATATTGTGTAAATTTGGTTTTGTCATGGAATATCTTGGTTTCTCCATCTATGTTAATTGAGAGTTTTGCAGGATACAGTAACCTGGGCTGGCATTTGTGTTCTCTTAGGGTCTGTATGACATCTGTCCAGGATCTTCTGGCCTTCATAGTTTCTGGAGAAAAGTCTGGTGTGATTCTGATAGGTCTGCCTTTATATGTTACTTGACCTTTTTCCCTTACTGCTTTTAATATTCTTTCTTTATTTTGTGCGTTTGGTGTTTTGACTATTATGTGACGGGAGGTGTTTCTTTTCTGGTCCAATCTATTTGGAGTTCTGTAGGCTTCTTATATGCCTATGGGTATCTCTTTTTTTAGGTTAGGGAAGTTTTCTTCTATGATTTTGTTGAAGATATTTACTGGTCCTTTGAGCTGGGAGTCTTCACTCTCTTCTATACCTATTATCCTTAGGTTTGATCTTCTCATTGAGTCCTGGATTTCCTGTATGTTTTGGACCAGTAGCTTTTTCTGCTTTACATTATCTTTGACAGTTGAGTCAATGATTTCTATGGAATCTTCTGCTCCTGAGATTCTCTCTTCCATCTCTTGTATTCTGTTGGTGAAGCTTGTATCTACAGCTCCTTGTCTTTTCTTCTGATTTTCTATGTCCAGGGTTGTTTCCATGTGTTCTTTCTTGATTGCTTCTATTTCCATTTTTAATTCCTTCAACTGTTTGATTGTGTTTTCCTGGAATTCTTTCAGGGATTTTTGCGATTCCTCTCTGTAGGCTTCTACTTGTTCTCTAAGGGAGCTCTTTATGTCTTTCTTGAAGTCCTCCAGCATCATGATCAAATATGATTTTGAAACTAGATCTTGCTTTTCTGGTGTGTTTGGATATTCCGTGTTTGTTTTGGTGGGAGAATTGGGCTCCGATGATGCCATGTAGTCTTGGTTTCTGTTGCTTGGGTTCCTGCGCTTGCCTCTCGCCATCAGATTATCTCTAGTGTTACTTTGTTCTGCTATTTCTGACCGTGGCTAGACTGTCCTATAAGCCTGTGTGTCAGGAGTGCTGTAGACCTGTTTTCCTGTTTTCTTTCAGCCAGTTATGGGGACAGAGTGTTCTGCTTTCGGGCGTGTAGTTTTTCCTCTCTACAGGTCTTCAGCTGTTCCTGTGGGCCTGTGTCTTGAGTTCACCAGGCAGGTTTCTTGCAGGGGAAAAGTTGGTCCCACCTGTGGTTCCAAGGCTCAAGTTTGCTCGTGGGGTACTGCCTAAGTCCTCTCCGCTGTGGCAGCAACCGGGAAGATCTGCGCCGCTCTTTCCGGGAGCCTCCGCACACCAGGGCTCCAGATGACGCCTGGTGTTCTCCTCTGGCGTCTGGACGTGCACAGAGTGCAGCCTCCCCTGGTCTCTCAGGCGTGTCTGCCTCTCTGAAGGTTCAGCTCTCCCTCCCACGGGATCTGGGTGCAGAAACTGTTTATCCGGTCTGTTTCCTTCAGGTTCCGGCGGTGTCTCAGGCGCAGGGGTCCTGCCGCTCCTGGGCCCTTCCCCACGGGAACCCAGAGGCCCCACACAGTTGCCTCTTGGGCCAGGGATGTGGGCAGGGGTGGGCAGCGCCGGTGGTCTCCTCCGCTCTGCAGCCTCAGGAGTGCCCACCTGGTCAGGTCTCTCTCCCACGGGGTTTGGGAGCAGAGAGCTGCTGTGGGCCGGGATCCGCGGGTGTGGGACTTCCGGATGTTTTTACTTTTTAATCTCAGGAGCTGCTGTCACTCAAGGATGTGTCCATCGATTTCTCTCCAGGAGAACGGGAATGCCTAGACCCTGCTTGGTGGAATTTGTATAGGGACGTGATGTCGGAGAATTACAGAAAGCTCGTCTCTCTGGGTGAGAGCCTCTCCCCTACAGAATTCTTACTGCCCCCTCTCCCCCACGGGTCCATATTTCACTCCCTCCTTTTGTAAAATATTTCTCAGGAGCTTGCACCTTGCGTGGAAGGCACGGACAGGTTCATTTTACTTGTTTTTTTTCTTTAAAAAATATCTCCTTCCTTGAGGGAGCATGCTTCTTACATTCTCGACTGGTGGTGTTTTAGGAGTTTGTTGGCATGAAGTGTTAGGAACTGCAAATTACAGTCCAACTCTTCCCTTTGACTTAGTCATACGTGCAAGTGAGGCTTTCATCTCCAAACTGAAGATTCTTAAGGGGTACTCTACTGTAGGAAACCACTGGGGGAAATAATTTCCTAGAGACTCCTGTTGTGCACCCTGCCCCCACCCCCCATAACTCCCTCCCGCCACAGCTCAAGGTGGGAAAACTCCAAGCAAACATCATTTCTGTATTTTCAGCAAATAGGTCTTGCTGTGTGCAGTTCTTACCTGGTCATATTTCTGGAGCAGAGGAAGGAGCTTTGGAATGGGAAGAGACAAGAGTCAGCCCAGGTAGATAGGAATGAACGAATCCAAGGACACAGGTGAGTGGTCCAAAGATCCTGTCTTCCAGACAGGCTTTGAGATGTAGACCTCTGATTCAGTGGAGATGATTCTTCAAGGGATGGGGAAAGACAACTGCCCCGTGTCTGTCACACTGCCCAATCTTCGAAGTCTCCTCTAGTGCTCTCACTGCACATCAGTGGTGATGGCAAAGTCCTTCCTTTGAGGTCTACATAATCCTCACTGATTTCCTTTTCTTTTCTTTGTGGGCCTCAGAATTGTGCATATTTCTAAAGGCCTCTGTGTTAAACCAAACACATGAAATATTAACATCAAAAAGAAGCTGCTCTTTGAGATGACCTGAGTTTGATTTCCAAAACCCACATCAGGTGGCTCACAACTGCCTGTTCAGTGGGCATGACTTCCTCTTCTGGCCTCCCTGAGCACTCTCACCATGTGGCACACATGCACGTGCGCTCGGGCGTGCAAACACACACACACACACACACACACACACACACACACGGTAAAAAGATTGTTTTAATGTCGTTGATATTTCTATGCCTTACAGTTGCTTCATCAGAGCTTTTTGTCTGATCTCGCTGCTTTCTTGGTTGGCTTGGTTTTGTCTGTGGGTGTTAAGATTTGTTTTTTTTTTAAACCTCTGAATGTCAGTCACTTAAAATGCTCACTATTCATGGGCCTATTATCAAGATTGAAAATTGTGCTTATCTGGGAAACATTCTTCATAGCACATTACTGTTTACTAATTCTATGAAGTCATTTTTCTTGTTTTCCAATTCCACAGTGTGTGTTCTGTTTTTCTAAGAGTGGGTTCTGTCACACCAGCTAATAATAATTTTAGGTTTTAAGCTTCTTGTTACTGTTGGTTGGCAGTTTTTAATAGTGTGTACATTAGGACAACAAAAAGTGAAATTAAAATGTCTATTATTTCTACAGTTCCAGAAAGTGTGTATACTTTTATTCACTTTAATAAAACTTCAATAAATACCCGTGTGCGCGTGCGCACACACATGCACGTGCATGTAAGAGAGAAACATACACTTGGCTGAGGATATAACTTCATTTACTTAACATAGCTTTATTTGCTTATCATAAAGTATCAAGTTTGATATCCAGAACCCCAGAAAATGCAATACACTAAGAAGAATTAGAAGTACCATTTAGTCTGACAATCTTACTGCAGGATTTATAGTCAAAGAAAATGAAATCACATCCCAAGGAGACATCTCCGCTGCCTTGTGTAGGGTGATGCTTTCGTGGTTATGATGCAGATCAAATCAAAGTTTTTCCTTCAGTGCATGGGAGCACAAACAACCATCAAAAGACAAAGTGTTCCCATTCGTTGCAACATGAGGAAGCATTCCAAGTTTTATGACGTCTAAAACACCCAGAATCATTCAGTCTGGCGACGTGACCTGTTTTTATGTGGACTCTAAATGTAATCTCAGGTATATAGAGAATAAGTGGTGTCTCCAAGAATCCTGTGAGTTTTGGGAGAGGGGTTGGGTGATGTGGGTCAGACACCAAGAGATCTTATTTGACCAGGCATAACACATGCAGAAGAGCTGCCATACAGTAAATTGAGTCTGGCTAACATTCTGTATCATTGTGAATTCTTTTTTTTTTTCTTTTCTTTTTTTTCGGAGCTGGGGACCAAACCCAGGGCCTTGCGCTTGCTAGGCAAGCGCTCTACCACTGAGCTAAATCCCCAACCCCTCATTGTGAGTTCTACCAGGGGATCTATAAGGTGTTTGAAATAACACAGAAATGATGTTATATATTTCAAAACCTCATGATGTACGTGGCAAAGTACATTTGTTTAAACTGTATAAATAACATTCAAATTAAAAATCTATAATTTTTCTCTATTCTGTCGATTGGGATCGTCTGGGTAATACTCATGCCAATCAAGTGTGCTAGAGTTCATCTGAGCCCCGAAATTTACTTTTGTTGTATGCTTTCTATAGATTTCTATTTTTATTTTCCCCGTTGGAATAGTTTGAATATGTTTCTTTTTAAAACTTTTATTTTTTTATATTTCTGTGCATTAGTGTTTCGCCTGCATGTGTGTCTGGATGAGGGGTTTTGGCTCCCCTGGAACTGGAGTTGCAGACAGCTGTGAGCTGCCGTATGTGTGCTGGGAATTGGACCCAGGTCCTTCGGAAGAGCAGCCAGTGCTCCTAACTGCTAAGCTATTTCTCCAACTCCCTTGAACGTGTTTCTGAAGCCTCTGTGAACTTCCCTATTCTCGTTGCCTAAGCTACTGACATCTCTTTGGCATTGTAATTATCGTAATTTAGCTTTCCTCTCACCTTTCCTGGGATGTGATCTAAAATATCTATTAGTCTTCTATATTGTGTGGCAAAGTATACGGAAATCAATTCCCGCATAACCTGGAAGAATTTCAGAAGCATAACAGTATGTTCTTTTTTTTTTTCTTCCCAAAAGGTAAGGATGGTGTTGGGAGATTTAAAAATCTTGTAAATGATAATTATTACCATTATCACCGAGAATTGTGTTGGGGAAGGAAGAGCTCACATTCGTTATCTTTTTTTTTCCGGAGCTGAGGACCGAACCCAGGGCCTTGCGCTTGTTAGGCAAGCGCTCTACCACTGAGCTAAATCCCCAACCCCTGGTCATCTTCTTAGGGTCTTCTTTTTCTCTTCCTTGTCCTCTTCGTCCTCCTCGTCCTCCTCGTTCTCCTCCTTGCCCTTCTTGTCCTCATCCTTGTCCTCCTCCTCTTCCTCCTCATCTTTCTCCTCCTCTTCCTCCTCCTCCTCATCTTCCTCCTTGCCATCTTCCCCGTCCTCTTCCTCCTCCTCCTTTCCTGTAAGCTTTGTACTTACTTGGGGTTTAGTGAAATTCTAAACAGCTTTAGGAGTCTTTACAATGATAATTACAAAGATAATTATTTACAAAGTAATTCTCTTTTGGTGAGTCTTATATACCTGTATGAAAATGAGCACACACGAGTTTTCATTCACCATTTTCCTAGCATGTATGCAGAGTAAAAACTATTCCTCCAAACATGTCCTTAGAGAAATGTGGGACCTGTAAGTCTTGACAGTTGACACTAGGGAATATATGGGTGAGTGTGGAGGTCAGAAAGCTGGGGAAATGGTAGTGTAATAACTGTCTGTAACAATAACCTCACTGTTAGCAGAGGCTTACTGCATAGAGCAGTCCAGAAAGTATCCCAGCTTATGGCGGTTATTGAGGAGCAATGTGTGTATATAAATTAATATATACCCTAACATGTATTTTTCAAAGAATATTCGGGAATCGGTTGACAGAGTGCCTTTCATGTTTTCATTAATACCTTCTGTGATTTAAAATATAGTATTGCACTAAACTTTTATTTAGACATTTTTATTAGAAAAAAAAGGTTCAAAAAATGAAGGGTCTGGAGCTGGAGAGATGGTCAGGTGGGTAAGAGCACTTGCTACTCAAGTCTGAGTACCAGAGTCTGGATCTCAGCCTGTCATATAACAAGTGGCCGTGGTCCTACACACCCCTGTAACTGCAGCATCACATGGGACTGGGATGGGGGCTCACTGAGAGCTTGCTGTCAGCCAGCTTAGACACAAATCATGAGCTTTGGTTTCAGGGAGAGACTCTGTCTCAAAACAAAATGGCAGAGATTTGTAGAGAAGGACCCCACTGCCCTCCTCTTCCCTCTGCACACACATAAACCACTCATACACACTCTCCTCACACAGAGTGAAACATTTATAAATGTGATTAATCCTGATTCTTTTGAAAGAGTCATAACTTTCTCAGTAACAAATGACTTTTCCTTGTGCCCCAAAGCACACATTTAATAAATATAGGAAGCCTCCCCCCTTTAAAAATAGGGTCTTATTCTGTAGATTAGGCTGCTCTGGAATTTTCTATGTAGCCCAGACTAGCCTTGAACTCATGACACTTCTCTTGCCTCAGCTTCCCAAGAGGCAATGTTATAGATGTGAGCCACCACACCCAGTTCGTCACTCTATTTTTCTAACCTAAATCCAAATAAGGACATGGAGAAAATTTAGTATATATATATATATATATATATATATATATATATATATATATATTATAATTTATACCTTCCTAGTTTTTACTAGGAAGATATTCAAGGAGGGTCCTATCCTAGGTAATTATAAAAGATATTTATATCAGAGAGAAATACTTGTTATTACAAGTGTATTCACAACTGTAGTGATGATTCGAATCCTGCAGACATAAGTATACTCTTTTTCCAGAGCAACCCAGCAAATATAGTCCATGTGGGAAGGACTTTGTTCAACACTCAGAGCTCACTGCCCAACCACATGTACATACATGTTCAAGAGAAGCCTCACAATTCTACAGAATGCAGCCAAGCTTTTAGGAATGATACAATTTCTAGTCAACAACAGAGGGCTCATAAAAGACAGACGCTTTACCAATGTCAGGAATGTGGCAAAGCCTTTAGTAAGCGTTCAACCCTTAGTCAACACCAGATAATTCATACAGGAGAGAACCGCTATGCATGTCAAGAATGTGGCAAAGCTTTTACTAATTGTTCAACCCTTACCCGACACCAGATAATTCATACTGTTAATAATAGTTCAATACTCACCAGCACCAGATATTTCACACAGGAAAGAATCCCTACAAATGTAAAATGTGTGACAAAGCCTTTAACTGTTCCTCATATTTTAACCAACACCAAAAACTTCATTCTGAAGAGACCCCATACAGAGGTAATGAATGTGGCAAACCCTTTAGTTGTGCCTCACAACTTAAGCAACACCAGAGAATTCATACTGGAGAGAAACCATGTGCACGTAAAGACTGTGGCACAGCCTTTAACCAGCACCTTAACCAGCATCAGAGGATGCATTCAGGAGAGAGACCCTAGAGGTGTAAGGAATGCAGTTGAGCCTTAAGTTCTTCACACCTTAGCTTCTTCACACCTTAGCCAACATCAAATAGGTCACACTGCTGAGAAGCCCTACAAGTGCAAGTCATGTGGCAAAGGCTATAATTGTTCTTCATACCTCCACCAGCATCAGAGAGTGCACACTGGAAATGTGTAGATGCCTCTACAGATGTAAAGAGTGTGGTGAGGTTTGTAACCGCCCCTCACACCTGAGTCAGCATCAGGATTCACACCGGAGAGAAACCCTACAAGGTGTGAAGACTGCGGCAAAGCCTTTCAGTGTTCTTCACACCTGCATTGGCACCAGGTCATCCACCTGAGAGTCAAACACTACCAATGTAACGAGCGTGACAAAGACATCTCGATGCTCTCGTGGCATCAGAGAATTCATACTGGAGAAAGACCCTGTGAATGCAAACAGTGTGGGAAAGCCTTTAACAATCGTTCAACTTTTACACATCATCAAAGGACTCACACATGAGGGAGACATGACATGGGTAACGAGTGTGGTAAAGGGAGCTGGATGGATGGCTCAGTCGTTAAGAACATGAACTGCTTTTGTGGAGGACATGAGTTCAGTTCTCAGCACTCATATTAGGTACCTGAGAACCATTTATAAATAACTCCAGCGCCCTCTTCTGGCCTCCAAGGGCACCTGTACTCATAGGCACATACCCATACACAAACACACGTATACATGTAATTTAGTTAGGGTTTTACTGCTGTGAACAGACACCATGACCAAGGCAAGTCTTATAAAAGACAACATTTAATTGGGGCTGGCTTACAGGTTCAGAGGTTCAGTCCATTTTCATCAAGGCGGGAGCAGGGCAGCATCCAGGCAGGCATGGTGCAGGAGGAGCTGAGAGTTCTACATCATCTGAAGTCAGCTGTTGGGAGACTGACTTCCAGGCAGCTAGGGTGAGGATCTTATAGGCCACACCCACAGGGACACACCTTCTCCAACAGGGCCACACCTCCTAATAGTGCTACTCCCTGGGCTGAGCATATACAAACCATCACATTATTGAACACCCAATTCACAATGAAATGGAGTTTAATAGATTGCACTGATCAAATCCAATTATTGTATGCGAGCCAATTCTCATTGGATAGAAACTTTATACATTAAAAATGTTAATTTTGTTTGTTTGGATGTTTTGTGCACATGGACACCACATGCATGCAGTGCTTTTGGACGGCAGAAGGGAGTTGTGAGATGCCATGTGGATGCTGGGAACCGAACCCAGGTCCTCTGCAAGGGCAGCCTGTGCTAACTGCTGAGCCACATGTCCAACTCCAGAAGATGTATATGTGTAATAACTCAGAAAAAGACCATTGCCCGGGATCCGCAGCTCAGGAGGGCCACCTATTCACTTCGGAAACTCTTTTACAAAACAAACGGCACATGAATGCTTTGACTCCTAGTTTAGTTTTTAATGCACATAGGGAATTAGTATAAGATAGAAATCCTACAAATACATAAAATATACCAGAGGCATCAGGCAGGCAGCTTATCTGTGAATGGATATAAGCACGACCAACCCCCATTTACTAACTCGATAGCCTGACACTGCTCACTGTCCAAGGCAGGACTCGCTGGTCCTTCCATCAGAAACATGGAACTGCTTCCTGGAAACTCATCTGTTTTCTCCACAGATCGCAAAGGTGGCTTTTGGAGTGTTGTGTAGATCTCACATGATGTTGGTTTTCGTAAACAGAGAAAGGCTTTCAACATGTTAGCACTGGCGTGTATTGAATGATATCTCATTTTGTCACAGAAATGGAGCCACCATACTCAGGAAGGCAGGTGGCAGATTTCGCTTAATAGGGTACTGGGAACTAGGACCCTATTAATTGATTTCCCTGTGCTGTCATATATTAAACAATTCATAGGAGACTATTTTGTATGAATAATTTTATTCACCTATTTTAATAATTATCCCAAAATTATGAGGGTTACAGGAATAGAATAACATGTTCTAAAGTTCTGGATCTCGAATCACTATAAAATTTTATCAGAACCCCCCCTCCCTCATATCACCTTTTCGGTTTTAAAAAAGCACACATAAATATTTGGCATTCATTTACATGGACTCAGATGTCCAACTATTACAGTCTAATGGTAAATTTGAGGAGAATTGCACATGGATCTGTTTGCATAATGACTGGGAAGATAATTATAGAATTCAGGATAGAATTCGCAGACTGAATTTTAAAGGAACTGGTAAATTACAGCCACCTAGAGTCTCACATATTATGAGTGGGAACCTCTCTTTGTTTTCACTGAACATATTTCTTCAAAATGACATAGATCTTGGTTTATAATTTCGTTATTAATTAGTTTTGATTTACCTGTTACTCATGGAAGACATATGTGACCTGCCTCATGAATTTTATAGCTTTGTTCATATATCCAGTTGCCAGATTTTTAAGAAGGTTTAATTAAATTTTGTATTAGAACTTGATTCTACAATGCCATTTATGTATAATACCATAGTGAGTGTACATAGAGAGATTTTTAAATTAGTACATTATATTCTTTATTTTTTTTCCAAGACACAATTTTACTGGGTAGCTCTTGCTGTCCTGGAACTTGTTCTGTGGAGCAAGCTGGTCTTGAACTCACAGAGCTCTGCCTGCCTCTGTGGATTTAAGTGCTGGGATTTAAGACATGCACCACCACACCAGGGATCATTTTTTTTTCTATTTCTCTTCTTTTTTTTGATTCAATAAAGTTTTATTTTCCCAAATGTACAGCTGATTGAACCTGTTCACGCATCTTCACCAGCAGCTGGGGCATCTCCTCCGTTTGTGTCAATTCCTTGGGCTCTGTGCTTTGAAAGCAGCTTCATAAGTCCTTTCCTGAGTAGCTCCTGAAGGGCTGCCCTGGTCACGGAACCTCAGATCTCCAGTCTCCTGGAGACCACAGCTGGAGTCATAATGGGAACATCCTACAGAGTTTGCCGGATGTAGCTTTGTCAAACAGGACCAGATTGTTCGGCTTGTCCTGAACTTTGCCTTTGGACCACTTCTTCTCTTTGGCCTTGCCACCAGATTTGTTTACTGGGTGTTTGACTTTTTTGGCCGACTTTCCAGCATCTTTCTTCTTCTTGTCATCTTTGGGTGGCATGGCGAAGCTCAGAGAGTAGTGAGGACTACTGTAGCCTCACTAAGATGTTGTCGTCGTCGTCGTCGTCATCGTCGTCGTCGTCATCGTCGTCGTCGTCGTCGTCATTCTCTCTCTCCCTCTCCCTCCCTTCCTCCCTCCTTTTCCCTCTCCCCTCTTCCCCCTGCCTTCCTCTCTCTCTCTCTCTCTCTCTCTCTCTCTCTCTCTCTCTCTCAAGAATTATTTATTTTATTTATATAAGTACACTGTTGCTGCCTGCACACACACCAGAAGAGGGCATCAGATGGAGGAGGAAGGTGGATCTCTGTGAGTTCAAGACTAGCCTGGTCTACATAGTGAATTTTTTTTTTTTTTGGTTCTTTTTTTCGGAGCTGGGGACCGAACCCAGGGCCTTGCGCTTCCTAGGTAAGCGCTCTACCACTGAGCTAAATCCCCAGCCCCTATAGTGAATTTTTTATCTTCCAGGGATACACAGTGAGATCCTGTCTCAAATAAAATAAAATATTAAAAAATGCTGTTTGGATGGCTGACGAGTTTTATGGAAATGTGTTAAATGAAGTTTTGCTTAGCATTAGGACAGAATTTCCAGTGGTTTCTGAAAGGTCCTGTCTTGCCTACTTTTCTCATTCCTGTCAAAAAATACCCTCCCCCAAGCAATATACAGAAGGGTGGGTTAATTTTGGCTCAGTTTGAAGATCTAGTCCAGGGGCTGGGGATTTAGCTCAGTGGTAGAGTACTTACCTAGGAAGCGCAAGGCCCTGGGTTCGGTCCCCAGCTCCGAAAAAAAGAACCAAAAAAAAAAAAAAAAAAAAAAAAAAAAAAAAAAAAAAAAAGATCTGTAGGGCGCCCTCCTGTGGTAAACAAGGGTACTGCGCATGGGCAGGCTTTGCACCTGGCATCAGTTGGCCGGTAATATGCTAATGAGGGAGCAGTACCATGCTAATGAGTTGATTCATGCTCCGCCAATCCCTGAAGGACAATTAGCATAGCCTCAGCCTGCTGTCTATATGAGGCTAGTGCTCTTGCTGCTTGGTTCCCCGTATCAGCAATGAAGGTGTCCTGCAATAAAGGCTGTTGACAAGGATCCAACGGTGTTGCGTCTTCCTTGCTGGGCGAGGTGGGCGCAACAAAGATCTAGTCCACCAGTGCTGGGAACTGGCTACAGAAACACGAGGAGGCCGGCCATACCAGACCCACGGTCAGCAGCAGAGAAGTTCACTCTGACATTTAACTACTACTCTCCTTTATCCTTTGTTATCCAGAGTGGGCCCTGGCCTGGGGTGGGGGTACCATGAACTTTCAGGGTACATCCTTCCTCCTCAGTTCAGCCATTCTGAATAAAATAGGTGTATAAACTAGACATAAAAACCAGAACTTCTAGGAAGCGCAAGGCCCTGGGTTCGGTCCCCAGCTCCGAAAAAAAGAACCAAAAAAAAAAAAAAAAAAACAAAAACAAAAACCAGAACTTTATTAATATCAAATCATCATTTTAAAGTAATCTTCCGCATTATTTGTTATTAGCAAATGTTAAGAAACTCCAAAGTCATTACCTTAGTTGCTTTTTTCTATTGCCGTGATAATATACCATGACCAGGGACATAGGCCTTTGGTTCCAGAGGCTTAGAGTCCTTGATAGTGAAGCAAGGTAGGAAGAGGCAGATATGACAGAGGAACAGCTGAGAGCTCACAAACTGAACCACAAAGAGGAAACAGAGAGCACAGTAGGAATGGCTCAAAGTCCATTCCCAGTGACACGCTTTTTTTTTTTTCAGCGAGGCCACACCCCCTAATCCTTTGGAAACAGTTCCACCATCTGGGGACCAATATTCACATATGTAATCCTATGGGAGCCACGATTATTCAACCCACCACATTCCACTCTCTAGATTCCATAGACTCCTGACCACATCATAATGCAAAAATGCATGCAGTCTAACTTCAAAAGCCCCCGTAGTCTTTCAGTCTCGACGCCATTTAAAAGTTCAAAGTCCAAAATCTCTGAGATGCAACGCAATCTCTTTACTGTAACCCCCCTATAAAATAAGAAGCAAATAACATACTTTCAACATACAACGTACAGAACGTGCATTCCCATTCTAAAAGGAAGGATTCATTATTGAAGCCCAGCAGGGCAAATTCCAAATCTTGTAGCTTCGTGCCTGATGTCAGAGGGCCAAAGTGGCCCCGCCCTTCCAGCTTTGCTGCCTGGTAAAACTTCTCGCCAGGGCAGGTCGCGCTCTGTGTCTGTAACCTTTCTTATCGGATATTCCAAGGCTCCGGCACCTCTAACATCTCAGGATCTCCAACAACAACAACAAAAAAAAACCAAAACAAACAAACAACTTTCACACAACGGCCTCTCAGGGCTTTCATGCAGGGCGGCCCCCACCACACATTTGTCTCTGTGGCTCTCCAGGACCCTCTTCCTAAAGTATCCTTCATGATTCAAAAGCCAGTACCACAGAGATGGCACTGCCAAGTTTGCCGATCAGCTTCTAGTGAAACCAGCCCACCCAAAAGTCACATTTGCAGCAACTTAATTTGCTCTTTCTTCATAGGGGCAGAACATTTCTTCAGGCTTTTCTTCTCACAAGTTGGAAGCTTATCTGGGTGAGGTCCTGTCCCGAGGACACCCCTCCCTTAGTCTGTGCTGATCAGGCCTCTCCTTGAACTCTCTCATCTCTTTCAGCACCAGGCTTGGTTCCAACATTAAATTCCCTGGTGCTCTTTTTCTCTTTGCTCCGCCTGTTCTTTTTCATTGTAGACTCACGCAAGAGCGATCACTAATAACCACGCAACAGAGTCAATATTAGACTGTCTTGGAATCTCCTCCACCAAAGTAAGCAGTCCATTGCTTTTCTTTTCTTTTCTTTTCTTTTCTTTTCTTTTCTTTCCTTTTTTTTTTCCGGAGCTGAGGACTGAACCCAGGGCCTTGTGCTTGCTAGGCAAGCACTCTACCACTGAGCTAAATCCTCAACCCCAATTTAACACCAGGCACGTTCTTAGAACTAGGGAAAAAGTCAGCCACATCGTTTGCAAAAATATCACAAGAATGGTCCCTAGCTCAGTTATTAATATTATCCCCCTGTAAAAACCTCTTGATTCGGACCTCCTCGGTCCACAAAGCTCTCATCATTATTGTCTTCCAATTCCTATATGGATAGTCCATTAAGCTCTGTTTACAATGTTCAACCACTTTTCTAGTCTAAACTCTCAAATTCCTCCAAAAAACCAACATGGTAATTTTTTTTCATGGCATTCCCCCCACTCCTGGTACCAACTTTGGTCTGTTACTTTTATATTGCTGTGGTAAGACCAATGAAATGTCTTCCATTTAAGTCTCTGGCTTTTGAATACATGGATATTTAGTTGGTGGCTGTTTGAGAAAGAGTGATTGATGTGGCCTTTTTAAAGTAAGGTGTCACTGGAGTGGCAGGCTTTGAGGTTTCAAAAGAGTTGGGCCATCCCCAGTGTGTCTCTGCTCTTTATTTGTGCACTAGGATGTGAGTTCTCAGTTGCTACTCCAGCACCATGCCTGCCAGCCTACTGCCACGAAAACTGCCATGATGCTGATAGATTTCTCTCCTTTTATTACTGCAAACTCCAAATAAACCCTCACTTCTATCAGTTGCCCCGGTCGTGGTGTTTTATCACAGCAATAGAGTAGTAACTAAGACAGCATCATACTTAGCTTAAGCTGTCAATTTGACCCACCCAGAGTCAATTTGGAAGAGACAACCTCAATTGAGGAGAAGCCTCCATCAGCTTGACTGACTGAATTGCTAATTGATGTAGGAGGACTGAGTCCACTGTGGGTAGCACCATTCCTATGCAGTCGGGCCTAAGAGAAGTAGCTTCTTAACGTGACATCAAAAGCAAGCAAGTAAGTCATGTTCCTTTTGTAACAGGGCCCCAGAACTTCATAGGTCCCCAAACTTAACATGACCGACTCCATGATGGAAGTCATTCAGGCCCTAAAACTGAACACGTAGACCGTTCCACCAGCCAAAAGGGAGACAAAGCTCTAATCCGCGCAGGTCCATAGCTCCTGGAAAGTCTCTGAATGTACTACCTTGCTTTTCGGCTGCTGTAGTTCCACTTCTGGCTAACCGTCCTTGCATCTGAAGTATGTCAACCCACGATATCGTTCATGTCCTGACGAGCTCATCCTGAGAAAGGCTTAGGGCGACCCTGGGATCTTGAAAACCCAGTGTTCATAGCTGTCTATATTGCAGCGACTCTATGTTGGCTTAAACCCATGTCCAAGTAGTCTTCTCTCGTGGATACCCCACAAACATTTCTGGAGGCCGTGCCAGTGGTTCCAGTGACTTGTAGTATATAAATGACTAGCATCCCCTCCTACCGTACCTCACTGGAAGCCATTAGTTATAGGACCTCACCTCTCTGCACATAATTTCTTAGAAATCAAGCTTTAATTTGCATCTTATTAGGAGGGCTTCCTTTCTAGACAGCTCATCTTTTGACACGAAAGCTGATGTTTGTCTTGTGATTTGAAATGCCCTAAATCCCACTCTCGTCTCTCTCCTCCTCCTCTTTGTTCTCCTCCTGCCCTTTTTCTTTTTGTTCAGTTTGACACAATGTAGAGCTGAGAAGAGGAAACCACGATTTAGAAAATACCGCCATAAGACTGGGATACGGGCAAGCCTGTGGGAACATTTTCTTAGTTAGTGTTTGGTAAGGGATGGCCCAGCCTATTGTGGCTGGTGGTCCTGGATTATATGAAAAAAGTAAGCTGATCAAGCCAGCAAACAGTACTCCACCATGGCCTCTGCATCAGTTCCTGCCTTCAGGCTCCTGTCCTTTTTCAGTTCCTGTCCTGACTTCCTTCAGTGATGAACAGTGCTGTGGAAGTATAAGGAAAAGAAACACTTTCCTCCCCCAGGTGCTTTGGTCATGGTGTTTCGCAGCAATAGTGACCATAGTTACACCATAGCTAAACTGGAAACATTCAAAGATTAACCGAAAACCAAGAAAGAAACCAGCAAAATCAACACATATCTAGGCAACCTATGATCTCAGTTACAGAAATATGAAATCAGTAATAGAAATTAAAAAAATGAAGCTGGGGGGGGTTGGAGAGATGGCTCAGCAGCTAAGAGCACTGACTGCTTTTCCAGAGGTCCTGAGTTCAATTCCCAGAACCCACATGGTGGCTCACAACCATCTGTAATGGGATTCAATACCCTCTTCTGGTGTGTCTGAAGACAGCTACAGGGTACTCATATAAATAAAAATAAATCTTAAAAAAAATGAAGCCAGTGGCGGTGGTATATGCCTTTAATCCCAGCACTCAGGGGCAGAGGCAGGCAGATTTCTTAGTTTGAAGCCTGCATGGTCTACAGAGTTCCAGGACAGCCAAGGATACATAGAGAAACCCTGTCTCAACAAACAAACAAACAACACCAAAAACAAAGTTACATGTATAAAGTCAGAGAAAAAGAATATCAATACAGGATTCTGTGTCTATCAGAGTATTCTTTCCAGAACAAAGTGGGAGTCATGTTGCCATGCTATGATATTTAATTCATATCTAATAGAGATTTGAAGCTACTATATGGACATGCAAAAGATACAGGAGTAGATCGGTCAAAATACATTGTACGAAATTGAATTGCTAAAAATTCAATTGCATTGAAGAGAATTGCTAAAAATAATCTATACAGCAAAACCTATCATTTTTGTCCCTACTCAGCTTGGAAATGATTGCACTGTCAAGCAAGGCTGTGGAAAGACCAGAAGTGGTCTCCATTCAGGACCTCTAGCTTGAGAACTGCCATGGAGACAGGCTCCAACCTAGGCGAGCCTTGTGTGGGTTGCCACCGACATTGGAGTCCGTTTCCTATTTGCATCTCCGGTCCAGCTTTTGCCGGTCAGCCTGTGCCCTCACAACTTGGACTCACGGGGAGGATTCCTAGACAAGTCGGAACCCAAACACTCCGGAACGGCTCACCGTGTAACCCGGAGATCCGGGAACCCAGATACCCCGGAATGGAACCCTGCGGAAACCGGAGACGGGAGAACCCGGACACCCCGGAATGGAACACCGCGGAAACGATCCGTTCCGGAATCCGGACATGGTGAGTCGGGGCCCGGCCTCAGAGCCAGGAGGTTTTGCTGTAGCTGCAGCCGTGCAGGGTTGGAGGCGAGTCCCGGGTCGACTCCTTCTGGGGCGGCTCTTTCGGCTCGCGGCGAGGGCACAAGTCTGGCAGCCCGATGGCGGGATACTGGGGACACCCCGACTCCCCGTGTGCAAGTTCTGCCCGAGAAAAGCTTTGGGCTGGGGTCCGCGCCCCCTTCTCCTGAGCTTCCTACATCACTGGCAGCGTCCATTCAGGACAGTGACTTCCTAAGACTTTTCCATGCCAGTTTCCTGTCTTCACATTAAGCTGTCCCCGTGTAGATTTCAAACAGACTCTGTGCTTTTTATATTTCTCCCCCCGGTGCACACCAGGTGGCAATTTGAAAGAACTTGTTTTGTGTTCGTGGACTTTGCGCCGGTGCAGAAAGCACGGGACTCCTGGTAAAACTTTTCACGTCACACTTCTCCCTAGGCACAGACATTTTAGCACGAAATCTTTGGGTTGAGCTTTCCCCTGGCTGATTTCAGAGGTGATGGGTCTTTTATTATTATTATTTTTTTTTCGGTACCGGATTTCAGTACTTCGGATCTCAAGTGCAGATAATAAATGCTACCGGTGCCAGGTTTCAGGATAGGAGTTGTTAAGGTCCCTGGAATTCTGCCCTAGGGCGGATCTGTGAGCCCGCAGCTTTTAAGGCTGGATACCAAGTGGATAGGGGGAACGTTTGGTATATTTTATCTGAAGACATTGCGTTTGTTTACATATCTTGGCTACTATAATATTATAACTGTGTCCTTGTCCTGGTGTACTTACTCTGTACTATGACTTTTGGGTCATATAGTAAGTCAACTTTAACTTCTTTATGTAGAGCTTTCACATTATTTAAAAATTCATATAGTCAATTTGCCATCTTACCAATAGTTCCCAAGGGCTGCCCCTCCCCATGTTTATGTTCCCTAGAACCTCCCCGCCCCGCCCCCCTTTTCCTTCTAATGACGTCTCTCCAGGTAGCCCATGCTGGCCCGGAGGTTTTTTTTTTCTGCCTGTCTGTCTGTCTGTCTGTCCTTTTCTTCTCTTCTCTTTTCTTTTCTTTTCTTTTCTTTTCTTTTCTTTTCTTTTCTCTCTTTTATGCTTCCTGAGAGCTGGTTTAACTTTTTGATAAGAGCTCCCAGTCTGGGGTTAAATTACTGTTGCAAAGAAATTAGAGCTCATGCTTTTTTGTAGCTCCTGGAAGTATATACCAGAAACACTTTCTGGGACTGTACAGGGACCTGTCGCTTTTAGCTTTTCTACCTCAAACTACCCTGTGGATGTGCTTACACACGTATGTATAGCTACTCACTGCCTGAGGTCTAGGGAGACCTTCCCTCTCCTTCGTTCCCAAAAGCTTGGCAGTTCATATACAGCCCCTTTAATGAAAGAGGGTATATTTATGTCACTCAGTGCTCCCCACCCCACCCTACCCCCAGCCCTTGCACCGCCACCATGTCCGGATTCCGTGACTGAAACACTCAGGACCTGTGTAGTCAGTGTATCAATGTGGCTGAAACCCTCACATGCCTTCTATATTTTGGCCAGTTGGTGTTTTCTGTACCGGTCTCCATCTGATGCAGAGAGGATTTTCCTTGACGCTGGGCGAGAGCCACATTTATCTGTGAGTGTAAGGATGAGTGTTTCGCATGCGGTTAGAAGCCATGCTAGCCCAGGAAAGTGACAGTTGTAGGTTCCCCTCCTCGATCCATGGTCTCCCTGGCTCTGGGTAGTTGGTTAGGTTCCCGGTACCAGGCACGATTTCCCTCTTGGTTAGAAGGATCAAGTCCAGATGAGTTGCTAGGTAACTTCCAAGCTATTTTTGTGGCTTATTGTGTCATGATCCCATGGTGTCATGTATAGGCATCCTAGCTTATAGCACTATTGCCTGCCTCTCTCCTTTGGAAACTTGCATGGCACCATCTGGTCCCTTGAAAGCTAGTCCTCATGGAGGGGACTTTCAGATCACATCCTCTGGGTCCTGTATTTGAAGTACACAGTGTTCTGCAGAAGAGAACCGAAGGCAATGGCAGTAATTTATCATGTTTTGGAAGTCTCCAGTGTTCCCTGTAAATTCCCTTTAATATATATTTATTCTGTTGGTTCGATTTTTCTAGGGAATCCTAACGAATACAGTGTGTTAAGGTCATTTAAGCTGACAATTTGTGTTTCAAGTGTGCAGGGTGATTTTCCATAAACAAAGTCTCACAGCCATTTCAAAATCAGGGAAGCCACTAAACCAGTGGTTAGCAACCTGTAGGCCATGGCCCCTCTGGCAAACTTCTCTCTCCAAAATTATTTATATTACGATTTAGAACTAGCGGGATTACAGTTAGGAGGTAGCAACAAAAATAAGGTTGTAGTTGGGGTTCACCACCATAAGGAACTCTTTTTGAAGGGTCACAGCATTAGGAAGGTCGAGACCTACAGCTACTAATGTAATTTGCTCTGCTTAGCCAAATATTAGAAATGGTGGAGACTCATCTAGTCCCTTGGTACCCAGAGTCTGCAGGTACTCCAGTAGTCTGTGTAATGACGGCATACACAGACAAGCCACAGACGTCCTCTGGGAGACTTTATACTTCTCAGAGCACTTGTTCTAATAGAAATACTACATACTACCCATTAGCTTTTCTGCACTGGCACACAATAACGACAAGAAAAGTGTGTGCTTAATTCAGGTGTCTTCCTACAGTCCTTCTATCATCTCTTGTTGGGTGAATCTGCAGATGTGAAACACAGAAACGGTCACCTAGAGTTTGATTGTGAAGACACTACAGTGGTTGTGGTTGCCTGTTGTTTCTCACACGGTTGTGAAGTTGGGACGTTTTTCTTGGTAGTAGATGGGGGTTGAACCTTGGGGATCCTGCTTATGACGTGTGTGCTCTTTCACTGAGCTATGTCCCAGACCCAAAGTTATTCTGAGACATGAAAATAATATTGACGTGTGGACTTCGCTGATGCTTCATCCATTTTGATGTGCTAAGGTAGGGCTTTACCCTCCTGCCCTGCCTAGTTGAGACTGCTGAGTAGCATAGGCTGGCCCAGTGTATTTGACCCTCCTGAGTGCTAGGATCCCAGGCATGTGACAGGCTGTGCTTCTTCTCATCTTCTGATAGAGTTTGAGCAACTTTCCTTATCCTTAAAGCCACAGAATGTGATGGTGGGGATGGGGGAGGGGAAGTGATGGGTGGGGGTTGGGGGGAATGACTTGTGATATCTCTCCATTCTGGTAACCTTGCCTCTGTTCTATCGAAGGGATGCAATTGTCAGTTGTTATTAGTAAAGTTCACTGTTTTTAATGTGATCGCTCGTTTCCCATTGCTTTGCGATTCTTATTTGTGTTTAAGCTTTGAAATGGATGCACTCAGAGGTCTCCATTTCTTCCTTTGATTTTTATTCATTTTCGTGCACATGCACTGTGTCTGCACAGTCGTCTGTGACTGTAGGTGTAGGTGGGCACACAGACATGGCGACACGCGCTGAGGCCAAGTGCCAGTGTCAGGTGTCTTCCTCAGTTGTTTCTCCCTGACATACTAACCCAGAATGTGCCGATTTGTTGAACCCAGCTAGCCACCCTGTCCCGGAGATTCCCGAGCAGTCTCCTGAGAGTTGGGATTCCAAGGAGGCCTCTCGACCCACATGGCATTTCCACGAATGCCGTGCCCCCAAGCGTTTGCTCGCCAAACCATCTCCCTTCCTTCAGTTCCCAGTTTTAACTCGTATGAATTCTTGGAACTTGGTTTCCGTTCTCAAGGCCATCGCCAGCGCTGAGCTGTGAATCCTATGGTTGTCGTACAGTTCTGTTGCTTCTGTGCACGTGGCGGGAACAGGAATTTACGTTTAAGTTATTTCATTCCTGTGCTCACTTGATAGTGTTTACCGAAAAGTCTGTGGTTCTATAACCAAGATTTCTGGTGACATCTGCGTGGAAATGGCCTTTACTTAACTTGCTTTTTGGGCTTTCCCAGGATAAAGGTATACTCATTAGTTATACTGAGTCAACTATGTTATCCAATAGCCTCAACTTGAGCGGAGTCCAAACACCGACAATGTGTGTCAAATAGCCGTGAGGCTGCAGCTGGTCCTTGTGGGTTGAAGGAAGAAGAGCTGCTTTTTAAAACTATGAAAAGGGCTGGAGAGATGGCTCAGTGGTTAAGAGCACTGACTGCTCTTCCAAAGGTCCTGAGTTCAAATCCCAGTAACCACATGGTGGCTCACAACCATCTGTAATGAGATCGGATGCCTTCTTATGGTGTGTCTGAAGATATATATAAAATAAATCTTTAAAAATGATGCAGATGATTTCTCCTGGCAGCTCTTGGGCCTTCCTTAGTTTCTCTGGTTGTGGGGTATGTGTAAAAGGATTTATAAACAGACCAAACCCCAACAGGTACTTGAACATCTCTGGAGAAAGAGTACTGAAAATGAATGACCAGTGTTTGCCAGACTCTCACATCAGTTCACAGCTCTGGGCAGGGACAACCCTGAGATATATGCATTTATTGCTTTTTACTACAATCCAGGACTCCCATCACTTCTCTGGAGACCTTTCTTGATTCAGCGACCTCAGAAATGAAAGAGAACTTTGAGTCAAATCTACTCAAGGTAGCTAGTGTCCATCTGCTGAACTTGTTTTCTAGTGTCGTGGTGACTATTCTGTGTCTTTCCTTTTTGTCCTAAAGTTTACTTTTTTTCACTCTATCTAATGTGTGTGTGTGTATGTGTGTGTGTGTGAATGGGGCTGTCCCCGGCATGCTTGTGGAGGTCAGAGGACAACTTGTAGGAGTTGGCTCTCTCCTGCCACCAGGTGGGTCCTCAGGATGGCACTCAAGTTGTCTAGCTTGGTCAAAAGTACCTTTACCCTCTGTAGGGAGCAGAAATCCCTGAGCTATTTCTCTAGCTCCCCAGTATGTCTCTCTAAGCAGAACACAAGCGTCCTGGTTAGGTGGGTTTTTTTTTTGTTTGTTTGTTTATTTTTTGTTTTTTGTTTTTTGTTGTTGTTGTTTTTGTTTTTTGTCAACTTGGCACAAACTCAAGTCATCTGAAGAGGGAACCTGAATGCCCCCATCAGACATTGGTCTGTGGGCACCTGTGGGGCATTTTCTTGATTGATGATTGATTCGAAAAGAGCCAATCCACTGGGGGAGGTGCTGCCCTAGTACCCTGCCCCAACCTTGTGACTTTCATGTCACAAGTATTACACTGTTCCTCCTCTGTTGAGACCTCACCCGCTTCATCAGCCCCTGTTTAGCTTCTTGACCTCCAGAAACACCCCAAGTGAAGTGTATAGTTCAAAGCTAGGATAGCATATATATAGATAGGGAGAACATGTGGCGTTTGTCTTTCTGGTCCCCTAGTGAATCTCATTGTCCTTCACAACTGAATAAAATCCAACCATGTGTGTGCGACACATCTCCACTGTCCACTCGTCAGCTGATAGACAGCCAGCTTGGTTCCATTTCCAGCTGTTAGGACAAGAGCAGCCATGGTCATGGACAAGCAAGTAACTGTGACATGTGGCTGTCTGTCTTTAGCTTTCCGAGGAGCCTCCCCGATTCCCACAGTGGCTGTCCCAGTTTACATTTGGCATCAGCGGATTGGTCTCCTTTCCCACATCCTCATCACCCTTTGAGGCCATGTTTTCTTGATTCTCCCCATTCTGACCGTGCCAAGACAGAACCGGAAAGTACTTTACATTTGTATCTCTGTGATGGCTGACGATGATGAACCACTTTAAAAGTACGCCTTGGCCATTCCATTCGCGTTTCTTCTTTGGAGCATCCTCTGCTCAGTTCCTTAGCCTGTTTTTTTTTTTTTTTTTTTTTTTTTTTTTTTTTTTTTTTTTTTTTTGATTAGGCCGTTTGTCTTCTTTTCGTTTAGTTCTCTCTGCTATCCACTTATGTTTCAGGAGCTGTTGTCCTTCAAGGATGTGTCCGTTGATTTCTCTCCTGAAGAGTGGGAATGCCTAGACCCTGCTCGGTGGAATTTGTATAGAAATGTGATGTTGGAGAATTACAGAAACCTTGTCTCTCTGGGTGAGGATCCACGTCTACAGAATTCTTAATTGCCTCTTAACAGCGGATTTCCGTCCTCTGTAGACAGTATGTGAGGGGCTTCCATTTTGCATGAAGGCAGTTTGTATTTCCACCCACAGAGAAGTATTTAGGGCTGTTATGGTCAGTAGAAGGCCATTTTAATTGTATTTACCCTGAAATCTCCTTTCTTGAGGAATATCTTCAGTCTAGATCAGCAGTTCTCAACGTGTGGGTCATGATACCCTTGCAGGGCTCGAATATCAGATGTTCGTAGTATGATTCCTAACAGTTTAAGATTACAGTTATGAAGTAGTAACAAAACAATGTTATGGTGGGGGCTCACCACAATAGGAAGAACTGTATTAAAGGGTCGCATCATTAGGATGGTTGAGGACCACTGCTCTAAACCACTGTAACTGGCATGAAGCACTGTGCCTGAATCTTAAATTCCATCTCCCCTTCTGCTTTGAGTTGGTCAAGTGCGCAAGCGAAGTTTAGCATCTCCAAGTTGAAAATCCCTCACACATATTCTAATGTATATGTCAGGGAATAATCTCGAAAATCATTTCCTCAAATCTCTTTTTACATTTCTTTTTTTCCAGTACAGTACGGTCAGAGAAATGTGTTTACTTATTAGGAGACTCGTAACTGAACCACCGTTCTCTGTTTGCAATAAACAGGTCTTGCTGTGTGTAAGCCTTCCCTGGTCACACTGCTGGAACAGATACAAGAGCCTTGGGATGTGAAGGGACAGGAGTCAGGAACCATGTACCCAGGTAGGTAGATATGGCACAGAAGACACAGAAAGATGCCCGGCTTTCAGATGTGGACTGGGAAGCTCTGTTTCAGTGGAAATGATTTTTCTAGAGCTGGCATCACAGATAGTTGTGAGCTGCCATGTGGGTGCCGGGAACTGAACCCAGGTCCTATGGATGAGCTACACATGCTTGCAACTGTGAGCTATCTCTCCGGCCCTAACCACATAACCTTTAAGTGTATAAATAATGAATTAAAAGAATAGTAATGGGGTTGGGGATTTAGCTCAGTGGTAGAGCGCTTGCCTAGCAAGCGGAAGGCCCTGGGTTCGGTCCCCAGCTCCGAAAAAAAGAAAAAAGAAAAAAAAAAAAAAGAATAGTAATATAAAGTCTATCATCTGTTCCTGTCTCTCTGGGCCAGGGCCATCCAGATAATATGCCAGTGAACCACATAGAATTCATCAGGGTCCTTCAAATAGATTTTTGTTTTCTGTAGAGTCTTACTTTTATCTTTATCTGCTTAGGACTCCAGGGCTTAGACTGGAGGGAATTCTCTGTGGTTGAGAACAAGTCCTGCTTTTGTGGAGGACACAAATTTGATTCTCAGTGCTCAGTTTGATGGGGAGCTCACAACTTCCCATAATCCAGGGGCTCCCTTGCTCCCTTCTGGCCTCTGCAGGTGCGTGCACATACATTCTCCTGTTCTGACTAGACTGAAGTTACCTGTCAGCCCTCAGACACCTCATACATGCCTCAATCCTCTCTTTTCCTCTCCCAAGAGGGCAGACTGATGTGGGAAGTAGTTTATATTTTGGGGTGACCATGGAATGCTGTTTTCAGAAAAGAGGAGCTGTGGTTGATGACAAAGATAAAAAAACAAAACAAAACAAAAAAAACTTCCCTCAGGTGGCCTTAGTTGTTGTCCTCACTGGGGCATGTCCATCCATGTTAAGTTCTTTGGGGATTTACCACAAAGGCAGTTGACTGTTATCTGTTGTTAGTTTCACATTCCTGTGGGGCCATGGAGAGGCTCCTCAGTCTGCTCTTCTGCCATCCCAAGGATGTGTCCTCTTGGCCTGGCTTTGATGTTAGATTTAGAAGTAAGCCACCTTAGTGTAGCAACTGAGGTGACTGGTTATTTTGTAACAGCTGAGGTGACTGGTTATTTTGTAGCTGCTGAGGTGACTGGTTATTTTGTAACAGCTGAGGTGACTGGTTATTTTGTAGCTGCTGAGGTGACTGGTTATTTTGTAACAGCTGAGGTGACTGGTTATTTTGTAGCTGCTGAGGTGACTGGTTATTTTGTAACAGCTGAAGTGACTGGTTATTTTGTAGCTGCTGAGGTGACTGGTTATTTTGTAACAGCTGAGGTGACTGGTTATTTTGTAGCCAGAGGTGACTGGTTATTTTGTAACATCTGAGGTGACGGGTTATTTTGTAACAGCTGAGGTGACTGGTTATTTTGTAACAGCTGAGGTGACTGGTTATTTTGTAGCCAGAGGTGACTGGTTATTTTGTAACATCTGAGGTGACGGGTTATTTTGTAACAGCTGAGGTGACTGGTTATTTTGTAACAGCTGAGGTGACTGGTTATTTTGTAGCCAGAGGTGACTGGTTATTCTGTAACAGCTGAGGTGACTGGTTATTTTATAACATCTAAGGTGACTGGTTATTTTGTAGCTGCTGAGGTGACAGGTGTTTCTCATTATCCCTAGGCTTTTCACTAGAGCAGGACAAAACAAACAAACAAACAAACAAACAAACAAAAGACATTTATTCTAAACTATGATAGGGAGAAGATTTGGGAATTATGACCTTAACAATTTGTATTAAAGAAAGACAAGAATGTAACACAGCCTTCTGATATCAGCTAACCCTTACTTGACACAAAATTGTTTCCACTGGGGCAAAACCCTACTGATGCCAAGAGTGTGGCAAAGGCTTCAGTAATAGCTCAACTCTTAGTCGACACCAGAGAGTTCATACAGGAGAAAGGCCCTACAAATGCGCAGTTTACAGTATGGTACAACCCTGCAAAACCAACAGCCCATGATCAACTGAGATCAAGAGCATACAGCATCCCAGAAAATCAGTTAAGAGACTATATGTTTGATGAAATAGCCGCATCACATCTGGTAATGTAAGTTTCTACTAATGAAGTTTGGGTAATTAATGCACCTGTTTCATGCTTTAACTAGGAACTTGAACAACTGAAATGCAGCCGGACTGAACTTTGAAGCAAATGTTCATTTAGAAGGAGACTGGGGAATGAGGCTGCCATGGTTTTGGGGACCCCATTGCTCTGCTGCTGGCTTTTGTTTTCTCTGCACCGCAACATACAGCTGAACACACACAGAAGTGTTATTGTTGTTTTGGGGTTTGTGGTGCTTTGAATATGCTTGGCCCAGGGAGTAGCACTATTAGGAGGTGTGGCCTTGTTGGAGGAAGTGTGTCACTGTGGGGGTGGGCTTGGAGACCCTCCTCCTAGCTGCTTGCAAGGCAGTCTTCTGTTTGCCTTTGGAACAAGATATAGAACTCTCACTCCTCCACCATCATGCCTGCCTGGATGCTGCCATCTCCCACCTTGATGATCATGGACTGAACCTCTGAACCTATAAGCCAGCCCCAGTTAAATGTTGTCCTTTATAAGAATTGCCTTGGTAATGGTGTCTGTTCACAGCAGTAAAACCACTTAAGACACTGTTATTAGGTTTTGTTTTTTGTTTGTTTGTTTTAGTCGTCGTTTATTTGTTTTAAGACAAGGTCTCACCGTATAGCCCAGGCTATCCTGGCCCTTGTTATGGAGTCCCTGCACCCCTTGAACTTGCCTTGATCTTTTTGCTTCACCATCCTCAATGCTGAGCTTACAGTTCCCACACTCAGTTAACCCCAATCAGTTCTTTTCTCCATGCACATCGTCATCGGATCCTTGGAGAATCCAGCCCACGTGTAATGAAATAGGCCGTTAATGAGGCTGTGAAATAGCGCCTGGGAGAAAAAATGCTGTTAGTCTAATGTCATTCATAGCTTTAGCCATGAAATTGTCTCTTCTCTTTCCTCTCCAGAGAATCTTTCTGACTGTAACAACTCAGCAAAAGACTTTGATCAACATGCAAAACTTACCATCCATCAGTGTGCGCACCGCAAAGAGACGTCAGACAAGCAGGAAGACGGTGACGAATCAGCTTCCGATCAGCATCTCAGGGTGCGTACAGGAGACATGGTCTACAAGTGTAAAGACTGTGGGAAAGCCTTCAAATACCGCTCAGTCCTCTACCAGCACCACATAAGTCACACGGCTGCAAGGCCCTACAAATGTAAAGAGTGCGGCAAAGCCTTCAAGAGAAGCAGAAACCTTGCTCAGCACCAGGTGACTCATAAGAGAGAGAAGCCACACAAGTGCGAAGAGTGCGGCCGAGCCTTTACCACACTTTCTGTCCTTACGCAGCACCGAGTCACCCACACCGGAGAGAAGCCCTACCAGTGTAAAGAATGCGGCAGAGCCTTTAAATATAACTCAACCCTCACTCAGCACGAAGTCATTCATACTGAAGCCAAACCGTACAGATGTCAGGAATGTGGCAAAGCCTTCAAGAGAAGCCACACACTCAGTCAACACCAGGTGACTCACAAAGGAGAGAAACCGCACAAATGCGAAGAATGTGGGAAGGCCTTCAGCAAGCATTCGTCTCTTACCCAGCACCAGGTCATCCACACTGGAGAGAAGCCGTATCAGTGCAGAGAGTGCGGGAAGGCCTTCAAGTATCAGTCAACCCTTACCCGACACCAGATTGTTCACACCGGCACGAAGCCCTACAAATGTCCGGAATGCGGCAAGGCCTTCAATAACAGTTCCACCCTTAGTCGGCACCAGATAATCCACACGGGAGAGAAGCCCTACAAGTGTCAGGAGTGCGGCAGGGCCTTTTACTGCTCCTCCTTCTTGATCCAGCACATGAAGATTCATTTCGAAGAGATGCCCTACAGATGTAAAGAGTGTGGTAAGCCCTTCCGGCTTTCCTCCCAGCTTATCCGACACCAGAGGATCCACACTGGAGAGGAGCCCTACATCTGCAAAGAGTGTGGCAAAACCTTCAAGTATCAGTCAAACCTTACCCGTCACCAGATACTTCACACTGGCGCGAAGCCCTACAAATGTCCGGAATGCGGCAAGGCCTTCAATAACAGTTCCACCCTTAGTCGGCACCAGATAATCCACACGGGAGAGAAGCCCTACAAGTGTCAGGAGTGCGGCAGGGCCTTTTACTGCTCCTCCTACTTGATCCAGCACATGAAGATTCATTTTGAAGAGATTCCCTACAGATGTAAAGAGTGTGGTAAGCCCTTTAAGTGTTCTTCCCAGCTTATCCGACACCAGAGGATCCACAGCGGAGAGAAACCCTATATATGTAAGGAATGCGGCAAGGCCTTCAACTGTACCTCATACCTTACCAAGCATCAGAGGACCCACACCGGGGAGAAGCCCTATGTGTGTCAGGAGTGTGGCAAGGCCTTCAACTGTTCTTCCTATCTCTCCAAACATCAGAGGATTCATCTTGGAGACAGACTCTATAAATGTAAGGAGTGCGGCAAAGCCTATTACTTTTCCTCCCAGCTCAATCGGCATCAGAGAATTCACACCGGGGAGAAACCCTACGTGTGTCAGGAGTGTGGCAAGGCCTTCAACTGTTCTTCCTACCTTCAGAAGCATCAGCGAATCCACATTGTAGAAAAGCCCTATGTGTGTAAGGAGTGTGGCAAGGCTTTTAACTGTTCCTCATACCTTACTAAACACCAGAGGGTTCACACCGGAGACAGGTCCTACAAGTGTAGGGAGTGCGGCAAGGCCTACTACTTTTCCTCACAGCTCACGCGACATCAGAGGACTCATACCAGAGAGAAGCCCTATCGATGTAAAGAATGTGGCAAGGCCTTCATTACTTCCTCCAGCCTTAAGCGACACCAGGAGACTCACACGCTCCTGAAACCGAGCCACGTCTAGAATTGGTGTATGTGTATATGTGTAGAAGCGACGCCTTAATGGGAAGAGAGTTGTTACTGGGTGTCTCATAAAGGAGGAAAACTCGTTCATGCACTTACTGTCTTTAAAAATTGCTGAATCTTCCGTTTGCACCAAGAGGCCCATATATGAGCGGAGACAATGCAGGTATAAGGGATGCGGCAAAACCTTTAAAAGGTGCATGGCACTGTTTCAGAACTGTTACAGATGTGATAATGTGGCCTGACCTTTGATCAAAGCCCTTCTTTGTTGGACAATGGGAAATTCATATTGGAAAGAGTATTATTGTCCTATGTCTAACCCCTAGAACACTCCAATACTATACTGTAAAGCCCCTCATAAAATGAAAAGATTAATATAGCTTTCACTAATACATCAGCAAATCCTTTTTTTTTAAAGACAGGGTCTCTGTAATAGCCCTGGAACTCACTTTGTAGACCAGGCTGGCCTCAGACTCACAGAGATCTTTCTGTCTCTGCATCCAGAGCACTGGGACGAAAGGCTGGCATCCCCGTGCCCAGCCCATACCTCAAAAATTGACGTGTATAAAGAATTATCATAGGCAGTTGAAAAACTGTGTATTATGTAGAGATTCTATTTTAGTACATACACGGAGTGAATGGTTCTTCGTTTGTCCTCTCTGGTATGTGTTGTTGGACCTGTTATTTTTGTCACAGAGATTAAACCACCTTACTGTAGCATGCACAGAAGAGATCTTAGTACTATATCATTGAAGAATACTGAATGACTGGCGGTTCTTGTTCCCCTTGTCTTTATCCCTCCAACAGATGTATGGATTTGGAGATGTTTTTGTATGTGATATTTTAATCCATCCTTTTTGCACTTAACCCAGAAATTACAAAGGATGTGAAAGTGTAATAAAGTGTTCTAGCTTTCTGAATCTTAAATCACTTGTTCATTTCTTTGTCATATGGTTTATGTCCACTCCTTTGGATACATACAAAGAACACAGAAATGTTGGTATTCGTTTGTGTTGACTGAGATGTACAAATCACAGTCCAGTGGTAAACCTTAGGAGTAGAACTACAGAAGCAGTTCCATGTTTATGGATAATGATTAAGACTAAGAGGAAAATAGAAAGACCAAAAATAATTTTAAGGGAGTTGATAATTTAAGGCAAGGTAGAACCCTTGTGCTTGGGGGGAACAAAATCTATTTTGTCTAAATGGCACTCATTTAAACAACTTCATGGTTCTCTGTTTAGAATAGTGACTTCCTGATTCTATGTCTGTTAATCATAAGGGCATGTGCATGAGTTAAACAGTTTATGACTGTTTATGTGACCATTTGTCGGTCATGGTTATCCTCTGAGCCAATCAACCACAAACTTCAGTTCAGCTGAGTCTGCTTGCAAAGCATCAGCCCAGCGGGGTTTGTTGCTGTGGGAAAGCCGTTGTGCTTTCTGGGGTAGCCTTTGGTAGGGGGAAACACCCACACCGTAAGTAACCCCTTACCTAGGTTCTATAAGGAAGCCCAGTAAACTCACTGTTCCCCCAGAGTGAACTCGGGGGGACACATGCCTCTGATTGTTGTTGGGGCTTTACGAGAAGAGGTAGATGTTTATATCCGACCCTCAGAAGGAATTTTGGCAACACTTGGTGTAGTTGGCAGAATATAACAAGACCAGGGTTGCTTTTGGGTAGAGTAATGGTGGTGTGCCTGGCAGGGGGGACGAGACAACCAGAGTGAAGTTGTGCATGAGCATGGGCGAGCGCGCGCGCGCGTGTGTGTGCACGTGCGTGCGCGCATGCGGTGAAAATGTGTACAGATCATGGGTACAGTGGCGGGGCATGAACAGTGCAGAGGGTAGTGAGACATGTAACTAAGGGAGATTTCCTGGGCGGGAGCCATCAGAATGGCAGTCTTCTTGGAGGTGGTGTGGAGTCGCACACCTGCTTGATGGGTGCGGTCCTCCCTGATGGTTTGGAGAAGCATTAAGAGCAGTTGAAGGATTAGATCAGTGTTGGCCAGTTTTATGTCAACGTGACACCAGTTAGAGTCAGTTGGAGAGAGGGAACCTCAGTTGAGAAAACACCCCCACTAGATTGGCCTTTTCTTGATTGATGTTTCATATAGGAGGAGATAGCACACTGGCAGTGCCACCAGCCCTGGGATGGTGATCTGAGATGCTATAAGAAAGCAAGCTGTGTGTGTGTGTGGGGGGGGGCACAAGCTGAAAAGCAACACTCTTCCATGCATGGCCTCTGGATCGATGCCTGTGTTCCGTTCCACCGGTGTGCATAAGAGATGGCTTCCAACCTTTCTGGTAGATTATAGGAAGTTGCTTTTGGCCTCTGTATCTGCTGCTTTTAGCAAATGAGGCACATGCATTATCTGTGTCAGGGCCTTAGGAGAGTATATACTTTAAAAATTACAGCTGTGCCTTTAGCTTGTGTTGTAAACATTGATTATATAGGAAATCCAGGGTTAGTACGGGTGATCGTTCCACTTTTCTCTTAAAGGCAGGTTAGGCAAACACTTTGAGTTCATGGTAGACCAGCAGTCTAACAGGGCTTCCAGGGGTGTCATTAACTCTGGCTGTGGGGTCCAGCAAAAGTTCCAGCCTTTAGGAATGTGAGTTATTTTCATAATGTTGCAGCTCCAGTCTCCAAGAACACTGCCCCATGGGCGACACTGCTTGGTGCAGCCTTCAGCTTGGGTGGGCTCCTCATCACTCTGCCTACAATCGAATCTGTTTTCCTACGCTTTCTAGGATCAGAAAAGTCCTTCGGCTCGCTCCTTTCACAGATTGGAGCTGGGTGATCTCCCCGATATCTTCCTGTCTGTCTGATGCAGAGCAGGTCACATCTAGTGATCCTAATCTCTAATGGTCACTGCCTCTTTCTTAGCACATGGCTTCACTGCACTCTGAAGCTTCCTCGTGCTCCCTGCCTCTCCAAGCGGCACACTTTGTATTCATTTCAGCCCATGTGTTGCCCCTTTTCACCGTAGACTTGGATAAGAGTAACCAGTAATGACCACACCACAGCCTCAATGCCATGTCTTGGAATTTCCTCTGCAAAAGATGTTGGGCCATTCCTCTTGAGTTGAGATTCAGGGAGATGATCAGGGCATGGACAGCATAGTCAGATTCTTTGCCAAGGTATCACACACATGGCAGCCAATAGAGTCCCCACTCCCTGCTGTGAGCTGAGTCTTCACTGTCGGTGTTATAATTAGCACTTCTGTCTTTCACACAAACTGGTGAATCCTTCATACAGCACTCAACAGATTTTCTAATCCGAAGTTCTGAAGTCTTCCACATTCCTTTAAACACGACACACCAACAAAAGGGATTAAGTTCTTCACTAGCAGCAATGAGGTGTAATCTGACAGAGCATTGTAACAACACAGTGAAACTTTATCATTCACAATGGAGTTCTGTAATTCCTCATTCTGTGCTTGTGGGTTTGAATAGGTTTGGCTTCCACAGACTCATGTGTTTGAATGCTTGGCCATACACAGTGCGCTATTAGGAGGTGTGTGGTCTTGTTGGAGGAAGTTTGTCCACTGTGGGGGTAGGCTCTGAGATTTCCTAGGCTCAGGCTCCACCCAGTGCAGAGGAGAGTCTCCTGCTGGTTGCCTTTCAATCAAGATGGAGAACTTTCATGCTGCCATGCTTCCCGCCATGATGATAAAGGACTAAACCTCTGAAACTGTAAGCCAGCCTCATTTAAATGATTCCTTTTGTAAGAGTTGTTGTGGTCATGGTGTCTCTTTAACAACAATAAAACCCTAAGGCAGTGCAAAGACAAAGAGAATTGTCATGCGAAAGAGGAGCATTGTGATATGAAATTGTGGCCTTATGACGTCACACCGGCACACCACCCCTAGTGGACCACTGTGAACCCAAACTCAGCATTATCACAGTGGGACACTGCACCAGTGGAAAATTCGACGTCACAATGGAAAGCTGTTGCGTGGCAATGCAACACTGAGATGTTACGGTTCAACGTGGTGATGGCTCAGGGAAACATTGTAATGTCACAATGATTCTTTGTAGTGGCACAACTCAGAATTTTGGTGTAGTTGGACATTTGCATGACAATGGTGGAGCACTGTGATGTCACCTTAGACCTTTATTATGGAAACATACTCCGGTGATGTCACAATGGAATGTTGTGATGTCACAATGGAATGTTGTGATGTCACAATGGAATGTCGTGGTGTCATGATGGACTGCTGTCATGTCACAATGTAGCAGCACTGTGATGTCAGATTTCAACATGTTTTCGTGAAGAAAAGGAGCAATGTGAAGCCACAATTCAGAATGACAATGTCGCCATGCAGCATTGGTTTTGTTTGGGGGTGGAGTGGGGTTCAAGACAGGGTTTCTCTGTGTATCCCTGGCTATCCTGGAACTCATTCTGTAGACTAGGCTGGCCTTGAACTCAGAGATCCACTTGCCTCTACCTCTCAAGCCCTGGGATTAAAGGAGTGCGCCACTGCTGCTGGCTACAATGTAGTTTTGTTATCTCATAAGGCAGCAGTTATGCAGAGTGAGGTACTATGTCACCATGTCACAAAACAGCATTGCGATGGGACAGGTGGAGGAGGAAACGAAAGGCCGAGATGGCTTGACAGTGAAGACAGGTTTACTTTGGAATAGACCTGAAAAGGGTTCTTCTCATCGATGCGAGAGTCAAAACTCCTCTTTCAGGCTGGGGTTTTGTCAGGGCTGGGGATTGGGATGGAAAAGGGTGGAGGTCCACTTCATCCAGGTGCTGTTAGCACTAAGTAGAATGTGCGGGAATGGACAGTGGTGTTGACTTAGGGCATTGACTTGGGAAGATGAAACTGTTAGTCACAGGAAAGGGTGACGTTCAAGCTGAGCAGGCATTCATGGGGGTGGGGGTACTATTCTGGTGGGGGTGCAAGTGTCTCTAAGTTGTGTTCTTGTTCTCTCTCACATGTACTGACCCAAAGGGCATGTTCATGGTACGATGAGACACTGGGATCAAATACAGCATTGAGATCTTTACAATTCAACACTATGTCATCAAAATTCAGCATCCTGGCAGCACGGTATAGCATAACTGAGGCACGACTCAGCATATGTTATCTCGATTGGTCATTGCAGTGTCAAAATTCAACATTCTGATATCACAATGGGGCTTTGGACAATTTAACATTACACCAAAGGACTGTCATTTTATGGAAAGTTGTCACGTCACAAGCAAGGATTGCGGTGACCCAATTAAACGCCATAAGACATCTTGATGCTGGAATTCAGCAACACAACATTGCAATGTAGCACTGTGGTGGCCCTACAGATTAGCGATGTCACAGCGAAACACTTGGACGTCACCCAGTTACCGTTGTGATAGCAACATGCGGCCTGGTTAGAGAGTCGTGTGACTTGTGGATGGTGATGACACAATGCAGTATCGTGACAGCCGACTGTAGCACGGATGTCAAAATCCAGGCTTGTGAAGACATAATGTAGGATTAGGATGTCCAAGTTCAGCGTTGCAGTAGAACAAGGCACTCTTGTGTTCCACCATCATTAAGTATTAGCACAAAAGAGCATTGATATGGAGTGATTTAGCACAGCGATGACACGGTGAAGCATTATGATGTCACAATTCAGCATTATGACATGATGGAGCGCCGCGGTCGCCAAAGGTGGCGAGGTAGAACATTGCGAAGCACTCTGTGGGTAAGTGATGTCAAAATCCATCACAGTGATATCATAACATTGTGGAGGTAAAACAGAGCGTTGGGTTAGCACGATTGACCCCTGTACGGCCACAGCGTGGCTTAGTCAGGGTCACTATTGCTGTGCTGAAACATCGAGACCAAAGCAACTTGGGGGAGGAAAGGGTTTATTTGGCTTACACTTCCAGGTCACAGTTCATCATCAAAGGAAGTGGGGACAGGAACTCAAACAGGACAGGAACCTGGAGGCAGGCACTAATGCAGAGGTAGTTTCTTAACTTAGGCTCCCTCCTCTCTGATGACTCTAGCTCATGCCAGTTGACATAAAACTAGCCAGCACACCGCACAGTAGTGTAATACAGCAGTGATGCACTGTGTCACATGGGAGCGTTGGAATAAAGGGACATAACGGTGGTGTGTTGGGGTATCGTGGTGGAATACTCTAGCAGTTAATGAATGAGCATTTTACATCAACTTGTCACAAGCTAGAGTCCCTGGAGAGGAGGGGGCCTCAACCGAGAAAATTCCTCAAGAAGATTGGGCTCCACGCAAGCCTGTAGGGCATCTTCTTCATTAGTGATTGATGTAGGAGGGTCCAGCCCATTGTGGGTGGGGCCATCCCTGAGCTGGCGGTCCTGGGTGCTGTAAGAATCCAGCTAAGCAAACCAGGAAGCAGCTCCCCTCCATGGTCACTGCATCAGCTCCTGCCTCCAGGTTCCTGCTCTCTTTGAGTTCCTGTCCTTACTTCCTTTGGTGATGAACAGTGACATGGATGTGTAAGCCAAATAAACCCTTTCCCCACCACAACTTGCTTTTGTCCATAGTGTTCCGTCAAAGCAATAGCGACCCTATGACAAGTTGGTACCAGGGTAGTGGGGTATTGTTGTGACGGGCCTGCCTATGTTTTGGGGAGAACTGTGGAAGGACTTTGGAACTTTGGGCTAGAAGAGCCATGGAGTGTTGGGAGCAGCCTTGAGATGGCGAAAGCAGCCTTCAAGTTAAAAAGCAATTGGGTTCTAGCCTTATGATAGAATAATAAGCAATAGTCTTCAGGTTAAAAAGCAATTGTAGGAGTTGGGGATTTAGCTCAGTGGTAGAGCGCAGCAAGCACAAGGCCCTGGGTTCGGTCCCCAGCTCCGAAAAAAAAAAAAAAAGAGAGAGAGAGAGAGAGAGAAACCAATTGTATTTTAACCTTATGATAGAACAAAAAGCAATAGCCTTAGGTTAGATCAAAGCAGCACCTGCAGCTCTACATAAATTCAATAGATAGCATAAATCTAGGTGTCAGATCACTGAGTACCGGTGGTCAGGCACTGGTGGTCAGGTCACTAAGCAACCCACCCTGCTGTTCCCCCGCTTGGCCGATTTACCCAGCCAATATTCTGGTTATCAAGCCAGGCCCATTCTTTTGTGGTCACCCAACCCCTCCCCACATTTTGCTTCTACCAGTGTATCTTCAGCCTGAGAAAAATTAAAAATTGTCAGCTTGATCAGACTTCTTGACTTGCTGTCCATTCTTTGCGTCTCTTGTCCCCCATTCTCTCCTAGGTGGACCCCAGACCCTGGTCGACTGCCCTGCGGGTTGGGGCAATGGAGTGTTGAGAGCTCAGTGAACGGCTCTGTAGGATCAGAATGTTGAGAGCCGTGCAGACGTCAGAGGCCTGACTTGTGAGGTTTCAGAGGGATGCAAAGGCTCTACCAGGTCATTTGTGTGAAGCATCTGAGGTTCTGGTCAGCTGGAACTGAAGAATCAGCTGTGATTAACAAGAGACCGGCACTGCTGAAGTAAAAGCTTTGCTTTTCTGGGACAATTGATGCTGGCCGGCTGGAGCCGAGATATTAACAGTGACTAAGAAGAGACCAGCATCACTGAGGTGAAATCTTCTGGGAAGTGTTTCTTAGAGTCAGCCCATAGAAGCTGTGTTCCAGCGGTGACCAAGGTTGTACGTCATGCTGGTATAAGAACTTGGTAGTGTGACAGTCACCCAGGTGGGACTGTTTCTGAACAGTTTTAGAACTGGGTTATGGAGAGCAGCTGAGGCTTAGCACTGAGAGAGGCCAGGAGAGGCCATGGGTGAAGGGGCAGCAGCCTCAGTGGCAGCTGAGGGCCCAGGATTGAAGGGGTCCTACTGAGAAATTGAGGCTTGGCACCATGAAGAGAGCCCAGGAGAGGCTATTGGTGAAAGTGCAGCCCAGTTGCAGCAGAAGCCCCCAGCATGTTGGAGATGCCAGTACCATGGGATGACTGCCATGAACAGCCGAAGTGGGGAACAGAGCCTGCCGAAGCCTAACAGACAAGCTGTGCTTGCTACAGAGAGCAGAGCCGAGGAGAAGTGACCCAAGCCCCTTGGAGGAGCCTCGAAGATGGTGAGTCAATCCCTGATAGTCCTACACTAAGTTATTTACGGCTTGGGAGTTTGGCGATGCTTTGATCAGATTGCGGTAGTACCCTGGTTCTTCCCTCTCGAAGTAAAAGCACTTAGTTACTTTTCTTTTTAGTTAATAGGAGCCCACAGTTGAAAGTCTTTGGATTTTAAAAAGCTTTTGATTTTAAAAGACTTTTATTTTTTTTCTCTCTCTTTTTTTTTTTTCGGAGCTGGGGACCGAACCCAGGGCCTTGTGCTTGCTAGGCAAGCGCTCTACCACTGAGCCAAACCCCCAACCCCTTTTATTTTTTTTCAAGGCAGGGTGTCTGTGTAGTCCTGGACTGTCTTGGAACTCAGACGTTAAAGATAAGGATGAGGAAGTCGGGGAGGCAGGAGCAGGTCTCAGGAAGAGGACAGGTTGGCTCAGTAAGTGGCGGGAACTCTGAAGATTTAGTTCTGGAAAGAGTATGTGGGGGGGGGGGGAGGCAGGGTGGCGAGCATTGATGGGAAATAACAAGGGAGCCTGTAGGAGCTGCGCTGAAAAGTGACAAGAAAAAGGCTGTGCCTTTGAAGACAGAAGTAACATTGAGTATTATAAATAATTCCACCTGTCAGAAAGCTTCAGGCTACATCGTAGCAGGTTAGAAGGGATAAAAACTTGAGCTAGAAACGTTTTTTTGTTTTGTTTTGTTTTTATTATTTTAGACAAGGTCTCGCCAGGAGGGGGTGGTGCGTGCCTTTAATCCCAGCACTCAGGAGGCAGAGGCAGAGGCAGAGGCAGAGGCAGATGACTCTTGAGTTCTCAGTCAGCCTGGTCTACAGAGTGAGTTTCAGGACAGCCAGGGCTACACCAAGAAACCCTGTCTTGAAAACAAAATGATAGACAAAACCTGCCAAGATTCTCAGGCTGACCTCTGTCCAAGATTCTGCTCCTTTAACTTTTCAAGCAGCTGGAATCGGTGAAAGATCGTTTGGAGGGCAACTTCTTTGTTTTTGTTATACAGAAGACGTAGTCTCATCGCATAAATGACAGCCCGTCTTCTTAAACTGGGGGGTTGGGGTCCTGTATGGCTCTGTAGATGAGGCTGGCCGAGAACTCAGAGAGTGATAGGATGAAAGGCACATGCCACCTTGTCCAGCTGAGATTGACTTTTTGAGAGAGGGGGGGGGGGGAGAGGGAGAGGGAGAGGGAGAGGGAGAGGGAGAGGGAGAGGGAGAGGGACTGACTGAAATTTTAGGTGTTTTGAAGACTGTGGGACTTATAAAATTTGGAATATTTTATATTGTTTCTGTCGATGCGAGATCTTCGAGGTGGATAGGGCAGGAAAGGTTGTGGTCCAGTAGTGGTGTTTGTGTCAAGTTGACAAGGGGTCAGTTGTGCTGGCTGGTATCATGTCAATGTGACACAAGCTAAGGTCACTGGAGAGGAGGGAGCCTCCCTGAGAAAATGCCTCCCTAAGATCTAGCTGTAAGGCATTTTCTTAATTAGTGACTGATGGGTGAGGGCCTAGCCCATTGTAGATGGGGCCACCCATGGAAAGAGGTCCTGGGAGCTATAAGAAAGCAGGCCAGTGAGTGAGCAGCCCTCCTCCATGGCTTCTGTGTCAGCTCCTGCTCTCAGGCTCTTGCCCTGTCTGAGTTCCTGCCCTGACTTCATCTAATGATGGACTGTGGTGTGGAAATGTGGCCAAATGAACCTTTCCTCCCCAAGGTGCTTTTGGCCATGGCGTTTCATCACAATGACAGTAACCCTGACTAGGACAACCATTCATCTTTTAAAAGTCAGAACGGATCACTGTCATGTCACAATTGGCACCGGGATGTCACAACAGAGAACTGTGATATCACAAAGGAAAAAGGGATGTCAACACTGGGCGTTCTGCTATCACAATGAGGCATTGTGAGCACATAATGGGGCTTGTGATGTCACACTGAGATATGATGGTGTCACCACAGAGAATTGTAATGTCACAATTATATTATGTCACAAAACAATGTCCCTTATTATGCCACATTGTGTTGGCATAATGAAGTATTGTGATGTCAAAATGTGCACTGTGATGACCCAGTGGTGCATAATGACCTAATGGTGCATTGTGATGTAACAGTGGTGCATTGTGATGTAACAGTGGTGCATTGTGATGTAACAATGGTGCATTGTGATGTAACAATGCTGCATTGTGATGACCCAATGGTACATTGTGATGTAACAATGGAGCACTGTGATATAACAACATAGCTTTGTGATGTAACAATGCTGCATTGTGATGACCCAATGGTACATTGTGATGTAACAATGGTGCATTGTGATGTAACAATGGTGTATTGTGATGTAACAATACAACACTCTGATGTGACAATGAAGCAACTGTGATGTAACAATGGAGCATTTGATATAAAAGTGGAGCGCTGTGATGTCATACTTCATATTCTAATAGCACTAGTGGGTGATGTGATGTCACAAACCAATATGATGACACACTGAAGCATTAGGATACAGCCTCAGAGCATGGACTTATCCAAATTGTCCTTTGTGATGTCACACACAGTGAAGATGGCTATTTACAATTGAGAACTGTCATGACACAATGGGGCACTTCGATGCCATCTTGGAAGTTTGCGATGACACAATGGGAAATTTTGATGTCAGAATGGGGCATTATGATGTGAACATTGAACACTGTAATACCATAATTCTAATTGCTATGATACAAGTGTGCCCTGTGACATCACAATACATCCATTGCCTCGATGTGGTACTGGAGCAGCATGCAGGACCACTGTAGAGTTATAATTCAGTGTTGTGAATAGTACGATACATTGTCACCATGGCTAACCCAGGGCTGTGAGGGCATAGTGGATCTTTGTGATGACATTTCTATTATAGCGATGGGGGGTGACATTTATACTACAGTGATGGGGGAAGGCTGCACCGGAATAAAATTGAGCATCATGACAGTGCCCTTCCAGATTGTATGACGTACCCTTCTGTCGCTGTGATAGAAAACACCGCGACTGAGACAGCTGATGTAAGAGAGTTCTCTATGTTGGCTTTCATTTCCGGATGGTTGGGATCTATGGGTGATGCTGTGGAGAGGCGACAGGTGTCAGTCAGGCTGTCAGTGGGAACAGCTGAGAGCTCACACTTTGAACTGTGAGCACGAAGCAGAGAGAACAAACTGGAAGTGGTGTGTGCCTTCTGAACCACTGAGCCATCTGTCTCCCTCCCTATT
This sequence comes from Rattus norvegicus, assembly GCF_021556685.1. Classification (NCBI taxonomy): domain Eukaryota; kingdom Metazoa; phylum Chordata; class Mammalia; order Rodentia; family Muridae; genus Rattus; species Rattus norvegicus. The sequence goes on from NC_141545.1 coordinate 34,051,860, forward strand.
TTGTGTTTTTTTTATTATTTATTTTATGTATATGAGTACACTGTCCCTGTCTTCAGACACACCAGAAGAGGACATCGGACCCCATTCCAGATGGTTGTGAGCCACCATGTGGTTGCTGGGAATTGAACTCAGGACCTTTGGGAGAGCAGTTAGTGCTCTTAATCACTGAGCCATCTCTCCCACCCTCTATTTTGTGTTTTGAGACAGGGTCTCACTGCAAACCCTAGTCTGCTCCTGAACTCTCGGTCTTGCCTCTAGAGTGTTGGGATTTCAGGTGCGGGTCACTGTTCCCCAAACTTCCCACTTCTTTTAGTCTGTATAACGTCCTGACTGCCTCGGGCCAGTAAATTTTATGAGCTTGGGTATGGTGGTACACACCTGTAATCCTGATACTGTGGAGGGTGAGGCCCAATGATTGACTGTGAATTCTCAGACCCTGAGACCCTGCCTCAAAACAAACAACTAAAAGCCCCCTGGGAAGCTGAGGCAGGAGGATTGCTATGTTCAAGATTAACCAGGGCTTTATAGTGAGTCCTTAGCCAGTCTGAGCTCTGAGAGTCACACCCTGCCTCAAAACAAAAACACAAGCAAAGAAATTTTGTGGGCCTACGTCCTGCTTCTGGTATCCTGGCCAAGAATGTGCCTCTTACAATGCTTGGCTGGTGTTGGGTCTTGTGAATGATTTCTAGAGCAGGGGGGAAAGACCGATCAATTTTAATCAACAAAGATTCTTTACTGGTTCTGTAGACATGTATTGAGATAGATTTTGGGCAACCAGGCCCTTTAATTAGGCCAGCCACTGACAGTGGTGGTTGGCAGGGGTTGGGGGTGTATGTGTGAAGCTGGACTATGGAGATCTACCGGAAGCAGAAGAACAAAGGAGATTCCGTATATTCTGAGGCTTAAGAAGGAAGCGATGTCTGAACTTAGAGTTTTCTGGGCTTAGAAGGTAGGTGCCTCTAAGTTTAGAAGACTTTTTATTTTTCTTTTTTCGGAGCAGGGGACCGAACCCAGGGCCTTGCGCTTGCTAGGCAAGCGCTCTACCACTGAGCTAAATCCCCAACCCCTAGAAGACTTTTTTTCTTTTATTAGTTAGGGTTTCTATTGCTGCTGCATGACCTTGGGGAGGAAAGGGTTCATTTGGCCTACCCTTCCCATTACTGTTCATCATCAGAGGAAGTCAGGGTAGGAACTCAGGGCAGGAGCCTGGAGACAGGAGCTGATGGAGGCCATGGAGGGATGCTGCTGACTGGCCTGCTCCTTGTGACTTGCTCAACCTTCTTATATCATCCATGGCCACCAACTCACATGTGTCACTAGACACAATGGCCTGGGTCCTCCCACATCAAACACTAGTTAAGGAAATACCCTAGGGTTAGAGAGATGACTCAGAGGTTAAGAACATTGGCTGCTCTTCCAAAGGTCCTGGGGTTTAATTCCCCGAAACCACATGGTGGCTCACACACAACCATCGGTAATGGGATCCGATTCACTCTTCTGGTGTGCATGAAAACAGAGTGCTCATAGACATTTAAAAAAAGTATTTAAAAAAGAAAGGCAATGCCCTGGAGGCTTGCCTACAGTCAGAGCTTATGGAAGCATTTTCTCAACCGACATTCTCTCCTCTCGGACGACACTAGCTTACGTCAAGTTCACATAAAATTAGCGAACATAGTAAGTGAAGGTATTTACATAGGACATAAGGCAAACGATTTAGAAATTAATTTTATTGTCCTATTGGGTCTCATGGTGGACACATGTTAGATTAGTGTTTTACAGAAAGGTATTAGAAAGAATATAAGGGTGTGGTCAATCCCCTCTGCCTTAGCCCTAGTCATGGGTTTCCTGGGGGTGATGGGATGCTTGGGGACTGGACAGTGGTTGGCCCAGTACTATGCCATGCTCCGACTCCTTCACGTTCCCTCATCTAAATTCACTGCCATCAAAAAGCATGGGGCTCAGTCTGGCAGGCAGTGGTGGACACACCTTTAACCTCAACTCAGGAGACATTGGCAGGCAGATCTCTGTGAGTTTAAGGCCAGCCTGGTCTACAGAGTGAGTTCCAGGACAGCCAGGGCAACACAGAGAAAGCCTGTTTTGGGAGGGAAATAATAAAAGCTTGAGTCCCTGAAAGAGAAGGACAAACTTTGGGCAAAGCTTTCAGCTAAGGGTGCTCTGTGAGGAGCTCCCTGCCAAAGGTGATGCATGTTGTGGCCTGAAGGGAGACTGAGAGAGGGTTTCAGGGGCCCTAGTATTACCTGTATCTTCTGGCCCTGGAGGACTGCCACCTACAGGTATTAGCAGCTCCTTTGTGGGTCCTAAGCTGACTGTGAGCCTGCAGCTGTCACAGGTGTCAGGTGTCACAGGTGTCATAGCTGTCATTACAGGTGTAGGTGTCACAGGTGTCATAGCTGTCATCACAGGTGTCAGGTGTCCGTCCCAGGTGTCATAGCTGTTGTCCCAGCTGTCACAGGTGTCATCACAGGTGTCAGCTGTCATAGGTATCTCAGGCCTCTGCTTCTTTCTGATGGACTCAGCCCAACCTAAGTAGTAGCTATCTCCGGTTCATGGGATGGAGAGTCGCAAGCCTTGTGAGATGTCCTGAAGGCCTGCAGAGTGGTCAAGGGCAGGCAGACCTTCCCAAATCCAGTGCTGTTGAGTTAGAGTCTGGAGCAGACTGAGACGGAGCACATCATAGCCCTCCAGGTCCCTGGCTTCAAGGTGGAAACCTACAGACATTTTGCTTTCTCACCTAGCAGACTGCAATAGCTTGGACCACACCCAGGCAGTTCTCATGAGCCCCTTCCTTCCCCAGGACCTAGCCAGTCAGCCAACCCTCTGAGTTCCTACCCTAATTTTGTCCTCCATCTTCACAGGTATCTCTAGTGCACCTCTAGTCACTATTGATTGTCACCTGAACCAGCCCAGGGTCTCATGACTAAGACAGGATAGTTAGTCTTCCATTTCCACAGCCTCTACCTAGCAGCCACAGGGCCTTTGTACTGACCTGGTCTTTGTCAAAATGCAGATTTCATAAAAAAGAATAAAAATTAAAGGGGGTGGTTGTGGTGGTGGAGAGATGACTCGGTGGTTAAGAGCACTGACTCCTCTTCAGAGAACCTGGGTTTGATTCCCAGCACCCACATGGCGGTGCCCAACTGTCTACAACTCACTTCCAGGGATCCAACTGCTTTTCTGGCTTCCCTTGGCACTAAGCACATAAGTGGTGGACAGACATCCATACACACAAAAAGGCATAATAAGATAATAAGAGAAAAAAAATGAAGCAGCCAGGCATGGTGGTTTAAATCTGTAATCCTAGTACTCAGGAGGAAGGGCACAGTCGTGCTCAGGCTAGCCTGGTCTACATAGAGCATTCCAGCCTAAGTAGGGCCACTCAACGAGACTCCGTATCTCAGGGGCAGCAGGCATGCAGTTGAGGGCTGGGATGAAGACTTTCAGCAACAAAAGGCTTCCCTAGCCTAGGCCGTGAAGGGTTAATGACCTAAAACATGGAACCTCAGAGGATCTGAGAAATTCCCAACTCAGCATAATGTTAGGAACACCTGCCTTTCTAGAAAGCCAACACTGCAGAGACGGCATCCGCTGAACTCGTATGTCTACTGATAAAATATCTTCCTCCATCCTATAGGGGCTCACAGAGCCCCACCAGCCAAAAAGCGTGCATGGGACTTGCCCAAGGCCCTCAGCAACTATGTAACAGTTGTGTCGCTTGGTCTTCATGTAGGACTCATAACATCGGGAGCGGGGCCGTCTCTGACCCCGTTGCCTGACGTTAGGACCCTTTCCCCACTACTGGGCTGCCTACTCTAGCCTCAATAGGAGAAGATGGCGTCTCGTCTTACTGGAACTTGATATGCCAAAGCTGGTTGATCGCCAGAGGAGGCCTCCCCTCTTCCCAAAGAGAAAGGAGGAATGAATGGTTGGGTTAGGAGAGGACTGGGAGGAGAGGAAGCAGTGGACACAGTGTAAAGTAAATACAGGTAGAAAACTTCCTCCGCAGAAGTTCCCTCGTCCACCCTATACACACACCCTTTGCCCTTGCCCCAGCTGCCCGAGTCCTGCTCATGCAGGGAGGCTGGTACCTTTATATTGTTCTGACTAAAGGACAATCTGGACTTGCAGAGGTCCATCCCTAACCTGATCTAGCAGGCTAGGTTCTATGTTTAATCTCAGCAGAGGCTGATGGGATGGCGCATTGACTCCTGCCTGCTAGGAGCCGAATTCTGACCCCTCTGCAAGAGCAGCGCATGCTCTAACTGCTGAGCCATCTCTCTAGGTCCCTGGCCTTGAACACTTGATGCTCCTGCCTTTAACTCCCAAGTACTGGGAGTGCAGGCGTGTACCACCACGACCACGGGGTCAAGCACACCCACAGCTCTGCAGTCACAGAGTCCTTTCCGTTCCCACACTGTCCCTTGTACCAAGCCCCTGAACAGAACGTGTTAAAGGTCAGAGAGGTGTCACCAGGCTGAGACAGTTGGCGACTTGTCCTTCCTGGAAGTTAGGATCTGGTTAGAGTGATAACCTCAAAAGTCCCCGGACAGGGCAGTTGAAACTGGTTTGACAATGAGGCTCCCCTGCCTCCTTGTTTACTGCCTCCAGGCTTTACCAGCTGTGATCAGTCAGTGATTTGCATGGTTGTCAACCTGCCTTCTGTAGGAAATAACTTGGAGAGGCTGGGGGTGTAGTTCAATTGGAACGGTGTTCGTCTAATAGCCATGATGCCCTGGCCTCTATCCCCAGCACAGCATAAACTGGGCACATCAGAAGGCCTGTCAATTATAACAGTGGCTCTCAGTCTTCCTAATGCTGCGACCCTTTAATGCAGTTCCTTTGGTTGTGGTGACACCCAACCTTAACGTTATTTTCATTGCTACTTCCTAACTGTAATTGTGCTACTCTTAGAATCACAAATATCCATGTTTTGTGGTGGTCTTGGGTGATCCCTGTGAAAGGGTCTTTTGACCCCTAATGGGGTCCCTCCCCATAGGTTGAGAACCACAGACTTAGGGGGTAGAGGAAGGAGGATAGGAGATCAAGGTCATCTGGCCATCCTGGGCTACAAGGCAAGAGCTTTCTAAAGCAATAATACAACACAAAACAAAACATAAATTCAATTCTCCTGAGAAGGGGGCATGGCTTGACATGTGGAGGGTGGCTACCAGAGTCTGGGAAAGCAGGACACAGACAGCAGGCTTCCTGGGCTCCAGGAAGTATTCCTCAGGCCTGAATTCAGCCAAGATCATAAATCAGAGAGGACCCACGGAAGAGGAAGGGACTAGCAGACATGGCAGAGTCTCACCTGCCTATTATGATGCCTCCTGGGGATGTACTGTGCCTAGGATAGAAGATGTGCACTGGAGAACAAGGGTCTAGGGCTCATTCCAGCCTCTGGAGACAGGAGCAAAGGTTCTTTGCCCTGATTGGGGCTTGGACCATTCAGTCACCCAACGAGAACATCTGGGTGAGTTTTGTTCCTTCACCTACCCACCCATCCATTATCCTGTTGGGTTGGTACTGTGACTTCCTAACCATCCTTACTTGCTCCCAGCCCCACCCACGCTGGCCTCCATCACCCGCATCCGGAGTTACCAGGCATGGGCCTCTCATCTGCTGGCCATGCTTTCCCCAGAGCTTTGCAGGGCTGGTTTTTTAAAGTATGTTGGGATTTAGTCCAGATGTTTCCTGATTCGGACGTGCTCCCCGGACACGTTGTTCAGCTGTTATCTTTTTACCTTGTTTCTAGTTGATTTAAAGTACCTATCAGCAGTCCACTGGCTTTGGCAGTTCACGAAGTAAAAGCCTGGGAAAAGCGGAAGAGTGGGCAATGACTCTTGATAGCATTGGGTGCCTTTCAAATACAGCATATGGTTCTGTATCAGGAGCACTGAGAAGACCCTAGGACGTGTGGGGTATCCACTGGAGAAGGCTGCTTGGATGGAGTTAAGCCAATAGGAAGTCTTTATTAGCTGGCTGGCTGCACTGGGTGTCTAATCCCAGTTGTAGCACAGAGCCTTCTCAGAGAAAGCTTTTAAGCACTAAGGCTACATCCTGGGCTGACATATTTCATTTAACATGAACAGTTAACCAGAGATAGAACTACAGAAGCCAAAAAGCAAGGCCGGTCATTTAGAGACTCTCCCAGAACTAGGGACTTTGATGGATTAGGTCTTTGGTTTTGTTTTGGCTGATGGTGCTGTTTAAGTGCTGGATTTTATGGCCTGGATGGTATCATGGAGTCAGTTGTGCTAAGGTTTGGGGGCCCTGCTATATTCCTCACTGGTCTTAGTGAGTAAGTCATGTCTCAGACTCATCCTGCTCTGAAGTGATGTGGTTGGTCCTAAGTACCATTCATTCTTATTGGACTGATAGATAACCAGCCATATAGTTTAAGAGGCAGGGCCCCACTGTTCCAATCAGAATGAGGACTAAAAGCCCAGACAGTGCTGATAGCCGAGTAATTAGCCAGGGGGACCAGAGACTGGAGACTGACATCAATACTTTGATTTATGTCTTTGTTTCTTTCTCTTTTGAAGTTTTCCCTAACCGTGTCAAGATTTTCTCTAATTACTCCCAATCAATTAGCATAGAAACAGCAGGTTTCTCCCAACTCCAGACATAATATCCTTTATCTAACGAGACATCTAAGCCTCTCCAATCGTGCAGGGCCATTTCTGCAGGAGAATCTAACTGCTGTTTTAATTTAGAAACCAAAACCTTTATTACCTCTAGCTCCTGATCGACCTGTCTTCTCAGTTTGGAAACCCCCCAGAAGAGGCACATTTAGTCAAACTATTAGTACGTGTGGATCGAGTAGTCTGAGGGGCCCAGGAATATTGTTATTATCTATATGAATTAACCTGTACCAGAGACTAGCAGGCATCAGAATAAGGGGAAGTACCTAGGCTAACATTTCAGTTCTTTAGAGCCCTCTAACATTAAGTTGGACTGCCTCCCCCGCATTGCAGTGAATTTTGTCAGTCAGTGGGCTGATGGTCTAGTTAGTTCCTATCCAGATACAGTATGATGGCCAGAGGCCTTGCTGATACCTGACTGAGACTGTAACTCTAACCCCAAGCTCCCATTCTGTAGCATAAAGTCTAATTTCCCAGGTTTTTCCTATTTTCCCAAAGGCTAGAATCTTTCTTACTGAATCGCCAGACTTTTCAATTTTTGACCTTTGGATCACATGTTTCTATCATGTATTTCTTGGGAGGGAGCTTTCTGTATTTGTCTGTGTGTGTTCAGGAAACCTCTGTTTTACAGTTTCAATTTTTGCAAAGGAAACTCCCTCATCCTGGCAACAAGGGAGGACCAAGCCACAGGGCATGCACAGAATTGTAAACTCTGTACCTTTATCTGAAAAGATAAACTCCCACGTCTTTCCTCTCATCAATACAACCAGACATTTACAGTACACATCAGTGAGGAGAGGTCGAGAGGAATCTGGGCTGCTGGTCTGCAGTCATGCTAGCTAATACCTTCCTCCTTCCTGGTGTCTGTCTTCAGGGAGTAGAAGGGCATGGGCCCTGATGAACCCTTAATGGTGTCTTCATTGGCGGCTTCTGCTCCCTTGACCTGGGTGTGGTGGATGCACGGTATAAAGCCAGCTACTTTCACAGCAGTCATCACCATGTAGCCCATTTCTAGTTGGTTTCAGTGACCCCTTGGCTACCTGCCTGACGCAGACCGTATCACTGGACTTGAACACTCAGAAGTCAGCCGGGTCTCTCAGATAGTCCGATGGTAGGCTTTATGGAGGACCGCGGTGTCTGTAGTGACTTGCGAAAGGAATGGTTAGAGAGTTTTTCCAACTGGTGGTCTCTGAGTTGGGGAAGCATTGGGGGAGGTCTCTCAAACATAATCTCACAGGGAGTGAATCCCTCCCTTTCTGGGGTGGAGCGGTGGGGATTGATGTCTATACGCAGGTGAAGGCAGACACAGGGTAAGGCAAAGCCTGTGATTGGGCAGTGAAACAAAAGGCGGGGTCAGAGTTTTCGTAAGGCAGGAGAGATAGGAAGACAAAGAGAAGATGGGGGAGAAGAAGGATGACCCCCCTCTGTGTGGCTTTAATTAGCCACAGGTAGCTATGACTATCTTATAAGAGATGGATTATTACAGGATAATTTGTACAATCTAGGTGGACAGCTTATATCAATATCGACTGGCTCTGAGTTCATTGTGTGGACGTTTTGTGGGGCGAGAATTTACTGATACAAATCTGATTGATAAATTACAAGCTTCTAGAGTTTTCATTTTAACAGGTTACTGGGAGTTGTGACTATAACCACGGGGGGGGGGGACGGGGGGCGGATGCTGGGAATATGATCAGAGTCCTTTAGCAAAGACCTCAAGACAGATGCCCGCTGATGGGGCTAGCCATGGAACGGAGAGACCACTGGGAACAGAGAGTAGCAGGAGGTAGCGTGGGATGGTGCCTGGTACCCCATGTCCTTTTTTATTATTTACAGAGCAGGCCCAGGCAAAGCAAAGGAAGGACACCACCCTCCACTGGTCTCTAACGACAGAGGTTTGTTGCAGTTTCTTTTGATGTCCTATTAATTTTTTCTACCTACCCAGAGCTTTATATGCACAATAAAATTTCCAATCTATCCCTAAAGATTTTATTATTAGTTGAGAGGTTTTTGGCTATGAAAGGCGGCCTATTGTTGGACTCCCATTGCTAGGTAGGGGTCAAATTGGGCCAGCAGTTTCTGGAGGAGCTTTTGAACTACTATTTGAGCAGATTTACTCTGGGTGGGGGAACATTTCTACCCACCCGGAAAAGGTGTCCATAAAAACTAGCAACTATAAAAACTTCCCCGGCAGGCCAGATCTCAGTAAACTCAGGTTCCCAGTGTTGGCCAGGGTGTTGGTCTCTCATTTGAACCCCTTTCTGGGAAAGAGCCCTCTGTTTTTGATTTACTTGAGCACAAGTCTTGGCATTTGAGGAGACATCCTGCGCCCGTCTGTCTGCTCCAGGTATAACTTAACTTGGTCTGAGCAACTCAGGTTTTGTGGACCCCGGATGCGTAGCTTAGAGGAAGTCGGTTACCAGAGCCTTGCTGTTGTTTCTGGGAGAATGATGTCTTTGTGGCACCCTCACCAGCCCATAGGTTTGAGCTGTCCATTCTTACTGCACCGGATGCATGTTTCCTGCATCCCTGTTTCCTCTCACTTGTACCATGGGGGTCTCAGTCAGGACCAGGTCAGGGTTTTGTCTTCAAGCATCAAGAGGACTCATGATCTCAGCACCATGGGTCAGGTAGCCAGGTCAGTGGCTGGTTACTTCTTGTCCTAGGGGCATTGCCTTTCGGATATGGCCAATGGCGGAGGATAGCAATTCATTGGGAATGTCAAATATCCTTTACACGGGCCAAGCTGATATCCTTTTCCCTCTATGGTGAGAAGCCCTTTTTCTTTATAGAGAAACTGTGGCCACGGTTGGTATACACAGTCACTGTCCGTGTATACAGTCCACTTTCATTTCCCCTGTCTGAGAGCCTGGGTCAGATTGGTAAGTTCTACTCTCTGGGCTTGGTCCCAGATCACTTCAGGAGCAGTAACCACTGTAGCCCCCACATAACCGATTTCACCTTTCATCTCGTGACACTCATGGATGAGCACCTGTGGGTCATCATCAGGCAGGAGGGCAGCCAGATTGATGGTGGTGGGTTTCTCAAACCAGACTCGAGGGTGGTGAAGGGGTATGGCCTGGTACTGGGTCACACGGGCATTAGATGGTCAGTATTGTGGTGTTCCTCAGAGGAGGGCCTCAGTGGCGTGGGGTGCTGTTACTATAAGATGCTGACCAGAGTAAACTTGTCTGTTTTCAGTAGACTAGAAATAACCGCCAAAGCTCTTAGATAGGTGGGCCACTGTGGCTGCAGGGTCCAGTTGTTGGGGTAGGTATGGCCCCAAAGTTTGGGTTAAAACCCTCTCTGTAATGTTTCTTGTTTCCCGGACAGATGTAAAGGTTTTGAGACATCTGGAAGTGCTAGGGCCACAGCGGAAGTCAGAGCTGATTTTAAAACCTCAATGCCTTTGGTTTAGTTGCAGTCCAGATTAGGGGCTCAGTGATCCCCTTTGTCAGACCCCTTTTGTGCTGGTGTATAGCGACCTTGCTAGTTCTGAAAATTCTGGTATCCAGAGGTGACGATGCCACATCTGGGACCTCTCAAACCTGCCTCATAGTCTTGGGAGATGGGACTTGAAGAACGGCAGCCGTCCTACTCTGAAGTGGGACCCTTTGCCTCCACTCAGCCAGTAGCCAAGATAGGTAGCCTCTGATTTACGAAGTTTGGCTTCCTTACCCAACATCTTGTAGCCCAAGGCCTGTAACTCTTGCAGCGGTCCCGCAATGGGCTTTTTACAGTTTATTTTAGGCTTAGTGGCTAAGAGGAGATCGTCCCAGGAAACCTCTGATGGAGTGGTTCTCAATGCCACGACCCTTTAATACAGCTCCTCATGTTGTGGGGACCCCCCAACCATACAATTATTTTGTTGCTACCTCATAACCGTAATTTTGCTACTGTTCAAATCATAACGTAAATAACCGATATTCCAGATGTCAACCCCAAAGGGGTCGCAACCTACAGATTGAGAACCACCACTCTGATGGCCAGGCAGGAGGTCAGCAGCATTTAGTGTCTCATCAAACAGGGCTGGAGAATTTTTAAATTTCTGGGGCAAGCTGGTTCAGGTAAATTGCCCACTGTGACCTCCCTCTGGGTCTTGAAAGCAATGATGGGTTGACTCGCCTCTGCCAGTGTGAGGCTGAAGAATACATCTTTCAGGTCCATGATGGAAAATTGATGTTTCTCCAAGGTGGTGGTTCTTAGCCTTCTTCCCAGTGAGATCCTTTAATACAATCCCTCAGGCTGTGGGGACTCCCAACCATTGTTGCTCCTTCATTACCATAACTCGTGCTGGTAAGAATTATAATGTAACTATTTTTGGAGGTGGAGAGTTTCCAAAGGGGTTGTGGCTGGCAGGTTGAGAACTGCTTCCCTGGAGGAATCAGACTCATGAGAATCAGAGGTCCCAGGTTTCTTCAGAGACAGGAGAGAGAGATTCCAGGGTGCCTGGCAGGCCACCCGGATGCCTGTCTCTCTAAACTAGGCCATACAGACTTCAATTTCCCTTTGTGTTTCCAGGCTCACTGGGTATTTTTTAATCTGGATGGGGTTGGCTGAAACGGTTAGTTGAACTTCTAGGAACTTGGTGTTGGGCCAGTCCTGGGCTCTGCCCGTACCCCCTGGAATCTTTGTGGCCAATCTGAAAGATTGTCCAACTGCATTTTTTTGATTGGGGTCAGCACTTCAGCTAGGAGATAAGTCTTCTTTTTCTTTTTTTAATATTCATTTATTTTATATATACGAGTACACTGTCACTGTCCTCAGACACACCAGAAGAGGGCATCAGATCTCATTTCAGATGGTTGTGAGCCACCATGTGGTTGCTGGGATTTGAACTCAGGACCCCTAGAAGGGAAGACTGCTTTTAACCACTGAGCCATCTCTCCAGCCCGAGATAAGTCTTCGGATAGAGGGCAAGACAGCAATTACTGCTGGGTATTTGTGAGTCTAACTATATTTCATCATCAGAGGTGGTGGAGGCTTTCAGTTTATGCAAAAGTTCTTGTCTCTCAATTAATTCTCCATTGTTAAGTACCGTTAAGCTACCCCTAGCAACTGGGACCTATTTTTAACCCATTATAACTTTTCCCCCTAATATCCATGGCTGACCGGGTGACAGAGGAAATCTGCTTAGCAGCTTGTCTTTTACCCTTCTAAAAAGGACTTAGCAAAAACGTTTAAAATCTCCTTAGTCTGTGTTGGATAAAAGGGGCAATCTGTTTTGTCCAGGCTGCACTGTCCGGATTCCCCTGCCTGGTCTGGGGCCTATTTTCTACTTTTGTCAGTGATTGGAGGGTTTTGGGTTTTCTACTTGTACAGATCATTGGTTGAAAAGGAGACATAATCCACAGGAGAGGAGAGGGTGGGACTTCCTTTATCCCCTCCCCTGGGACGGACTGGAGCAAGTGGGAGAGCATAGAGTATGCAGGGAACTGTTTTCTCATCCCTGTGTGCACTGTGCTTTGATGGCCCTGGGTGAGAGGCCCAGCCCCTCCCTCCCTTCCTCCATCCCTCCCTCCCTCCCTCCCTCCACGCAGGGACTGACTGGGACAGGACCATGAGCAGGAGTCAAGCAACAAGCCGGGCAAGCTCTCGGGGAGAGGGAAAGGTGGAGGGTTCGTTGATGTTGTCTTTGATTTGTTTCTCTGGGTGACCTGACAGGGCCAACAAGAGGGGCCAATTGTTAAGCAGGGGTGGCGTGTGTGTGTGTGTGTGTGTGTGTGTGTGTGTGTGTGTGTGTGTGTGTCTCCAAAGAAAGCCACTGGTCAATACAGGAAACAGAACTGACAGAAACCCAGAGACACCCAGTGAAGACTGCCAGGGGCGGCCACCACACATTCATGCACCTGAACAAGCAAGGAGGAATCTGGTGACATCTCGCGTGGATCCTGGACACTGGATCAGCCGCTGCATTCAAGTGCTCCTGAGTCCAAAGGGAAGGGTCTTTAAATAGACTTACCTTGAGAGATGACTTTATAATTTGTTTCTTTTGGGGAAGTAGCAAGAAACCTCCAAAGCATTAAGCAGTGATTGGTCTAAGGGAGTCTTGAGGACCTGGTATACTTCAGATCATGACAACCACAGTCTTCCCTACTCCAAGAGGTTCCAAGACCTCCATTGTCTCAGGGCCTGGTCTCTGGGGATCTCCGTGGGAACCTCTAGAAATGTAGGGTATTCATCAGAGAAGACTGCTCAGATGTGAGTTTAAGCCAATAGAAAGTACTTATTAGCTGGCTGGCCATTATATTGGGCGTTTGGGATCCCAGGGTTAGCTCTGAGCCTTTCTCAGGGTGAGCTTTTAAGCACAAAAACCATGTTCCAAGTTGACATACTTCAGTTCACAAGCACAGCTGGCCAAAAGCGGAACTACGGAAGCGAGGCTAGTCATTTAGAGATCTTCCCAGAATGATCGACTTTGTGGATTAGGTATTTGTGGGGTTGTTTTGGGGGGGGGGGGTTGTTGCTTTTGTTTTATTTTTTTGGCAGGTGGTGCTGTCTCCAGGCTGAGTCTTACAGCCTGAATGGACTTCCATTATGGAGTCAGTTGTGCTAAGGTCTGGGGGCTTACTTAGGTCTGTTACAGCCAGGTACGCCGCTCTGAATCTGGACAGACACGGATATTAGGGAGTCTCTGAGAGGAGCGGTCGTGATAATCATGTGGGAAGATGTCCCCATTCTCAGAGAGGTATGCAGAGTACTATATCTTGTTCTAAAGTTGCCGAAAAGGAAAAAAAAAATTGCGGCAAGGGAAGTGATAGAACGGACAAGGCAAAATACTTACCATGAATTTTTTTTTTTTTTTGGTTCTTTTTTTCGGAGCTGGGGACCGAACCCAGGGCCTTGCGCTTCCTAGGTAAGCGCTCTACCACTGAGCTAAATCCCCAGCCCCGAACTTTGTGTCTTTTAATCTTTCTTTTGTCTTTATGTTTTCATCTATTTGTCTTCAAAATTCGGGCTGGCTATGTAGCCCAGGGTGACTTTGAACTCAAGACTGACCCTTTAGCCTCCAGCTACGCGGTCCTAGTTATGGGTGTGACCTACCACCCTTATCCAGGCTCCCTTGAACGGTCTACAATCTTGCCACCTCAACTTTCTAAGTTCCTCATGTCTGCATTCAATATTCTCTCTTCGTCTTCACAATTCGGCACTGCTTAAATCTTATTTCATTTAAAAGAAGTATTTCTTCATTATTCCTTTTTGTTCACAATGATGGTGGCGGTGGTGTGTGTGTGTGTCTGTGTGTGTGTGTGTGTGTGTGTGTGTGTGTGTAGGTGCGAGGATGGCTTTATTGGGTTTTCTCTCTATCCACCAGGGACGGAATTCAGGCTTAGGCAGCAAGCGCCTTTACCCACTTGGCCATCTCATCAGCCCTTGCTTAAGACAGGCGGGGTCTTGGGAGGGTGAGACAGCTCCATTGGTAAAGTCACAAAGCTACCTGGCATCCAGTCCAGTGACCTGAGTTCGGTCTTTGGGACCCACACGGTGGAAGGAGAGCACTGACTCTCGAAGTTGTCCTCTGACCTCCATAAGCATGCTGGGACAGGCACACAACCATGCACACAAAATAAAGAAAATGTAATAAAACTTGACAAGGGTAAAGATAGGGTCTTGCTGGGTAACCTAGGCTACTGTGGACTTCACTAAATAACCCAGTCGCTGCCCAGAGCCCACACCCTATTGCACTGGAGCCAGGCAGGACACTGAGTATTTGCTGCAGGGGACCTTATGTATACTAGGCACTTACCATCGTGACACTTCTCCCCTCCATCAGGGCATCATGGCTTAAAGCACACCTTTCATACATCTCCTTAGGACTCAGGCCTGGGTACCACTTTTTTTTTTTTCAGAACTGAGGATCTGAACCCAGGGCCTTGTGTTTGCTAGGCAAAGGCTCTACCACTGAGCTAAATTCCCAACCCCTGGGTACCACTTTTTACCATTGAACTATTTCCTCTCTTCCTGCCATCCAGGAGGCCAGCATGGAATAGGAGCCACCTGCCTGTGAGCCGTCTTGTGTGCGAGCCTGTGCGTTTGGTATTCTATAGGTTGAATTGTGCCTGGAATGGTGTCTTAGTCAGGGTTTCTAGTCCTGTACAGACATCATGACCAAGAAGCAAGTTGGGGAGGAAAGGGTTTATTCAGCTCACACTTCCACATTGCTCTTCATCACCAAAGGAAGTCAGGACTGGAACTCACACAGGGCAGGAAGCAGGAGCTGATGCAGAGGCCATGGAGGGATGTTACTCACTGGCTTGTTCAGTTTGCTTTCTTATAGAACCCAAGACTACCAGTCCAGGGATGGCACCACCCATAAGAGGCCCTCCCCTCGTGATCACTAATTGAGAAAATGCCCTACAGCTGGATCTCATGGAGGCCTTTCCTCAAGGGAGGCTCTTTTCTCTGTGATAACTCCAGCTTGGGTCAAGTTGACACACAAAGCCAGCCAGTACAGATGGGTTTGGTACTCTATTAGCACCAGCGCCAACCATGAGCCTCTACTGAATGCTTGGATATGCAGGGAGCACTCCAGTGACCTTGGATTGTGTTAGGGCTCTGGGGTTGAACCAATCAGAGTGGCTTCCGAGGCTGTGTTCCTTCCAAGCCAGCCTTCTCTTATCCTGACCTTCCCCCACTAACCTCCTCCCCTCCCTTTTTCTTTTAAAGATTACCATTTTTGTTTATGTGTGTGTCCCTGTGTGAGGTTATATGTACCACATGTGTGCAGTGCCCAAGGAAGCCAAAGGGCAGAAGCTCCCTTGGATCTAGTGTTACAGGAGTTAACAGCTGCCTGGTGTATGTGCCAAGAACCAAATGTGTGTCCCGGCAAAAGCAGTGTACACTCTGAACCTCTGAGGCATCTCTCAAACTGCAATTTTGTCTAAATAGGCTTCTCTTTTTCTTTCTTTCTTTTCCCCCTGAGACAGGTTTCTCCATGTAGCTCTGGCTATCCTGGATCTCATTCCATAGATCAGGCTGGCCTCGAACTCAGAGATCTGTCTGCCAAGAGGTGGGATTAGAGGTTTGTGCCACCACTGCCTGGGTAGTTTGGGCTTTTAGAATAGGTTTCTGGAACACATGCTACTCCTCCTGCCGCAGCCTCCCGAGTGCTGGGATTATGGTGTGAGTCACTAAGGCTGCCACACGTCCTAATTTTATGTGAGAAGATATGCATTCCAGACTCAGTGACAGGAACAGCTATCCATGCCAGGGCTATACACTACCATGTCTGGATAACGTTGTCACCCTCCTTATAGACAAGCAGACCCTACCCGAACCACATTGTTAAGTGTGAGAGAGCACCAGGCCAATGATGAGTTTCAAGGCAGCCAAAGCCACAGCTCGAAACAACAACAAAACAAAAAGTGAGAGAAAACAAAGCAAGCAAAATGACGCAAAGAGAAAGTGCAGAAGTTAGTAAGCATCGGCTGCCAATCTGTCATGGTGGTACTTGGGAAGAAGATGCAGGGTGATCAGTTCAGGGCTAGCCTGGGCTATACATGGAGCATCAAAGCTCTTCCTGGACACCTGAGGCGCTGTCTCAACAAACACACAAAACCAGTCAGTCTACGCTGTATTTGATGCCACACCCCCTGGTACCAGCGTTTAGGATGCTGAGACGGGACTGCCTGAGTTGAGTGTGAGGCTGACAGTCTAGGAAGGCAGGCAGGCAGGAAGTACACACGTTCAAAGAATCGCAGTCAGGAGAGGATGGCTGGCTGGCTGGGGATCTCCCTCAGTCTTTTCTTTCCCCCTTCCAGACAGGAAGGGAGGCCCAAAGACAGGCACCACCCAGCAAGTTCAGGGTAGAGCTGAGCTGAGCATATGTTTCTGTAGAAACTGAAAGAAGAAGGGTGTGTGTGTGTGTGTGTGTGTGTGTGTGTGTGTGTGTGTGTATGTTTGTATATATGTACCGTGCATGTGTGTATTATGTATTGTGTGTATGTATGTGTGTATTGTATGTGTATGTATTGTGTGAGTGTGTGTTTGTATATATGTACTGTGCATGTGTGTATGTATGTATTGTGTGCATGTATGTGTGTGTATTGTATGTGTACGTATTGTGTGTATGTGTATGTATGTTTGTATATACGTACTGTGCATGTGTATGTATTGTGTGTATGTATGTATGTGTGTGTATTGTATGTGTATATATTGTGTGTGTGTGTGTGTGTGTGTGTGTGTGTGTGTATTGCACACACCAGGAGGCCACTGCAGCTGGAGCCTAGGAAGCCTGAGTCTAAGAGGACCAGAGCAAGGATTGCAAGTTGGGAGTAGAGTATATTGGGTTTATCCTAGCTCTGTGGTCTTCAACCTTCCTAACACTGTGGCCCTTTAATACAGTTCCTCACGCTGTGCTGATCCCCAACCATAACATTATCGTCATTGCTTCCTCATAACTGTCATTTTGCTGCTGTTATGTTTTGTAATGTAAATCTCTGATTTGCAGGATGTCTGATATGCAACCTCTGAAGAGGCTGCAACCCATAGGTTGAGAACCACTGTCCTAGCAATCTCTCCAGGCTTCTTCTCTGGATTCCCCAGATGATGTCCTAATCTTGGCTCAAGGCTGCACTACCTGGTTGTGACCAGCTCAGATTCTAGGCTGGATGGTCTCAGCTGAACTTTGGTCACCAGGCCCAGCCTCAGGCTCTATTCTGAGTTTCTTGACTATTCCACCAACTCTGTGGACCATAGATGTTGACCACAAGGTTTTTGTAATTGTTAAGAGGCCATAGCTAGGTGCTTGTGAAAGGCAGGGGGCCAACCTCTCTTCAGCTACACTGATTAGATTTACTTTTTTTCCTTATTTAATTTTATATGTGTGACTATTTTGCTGCATGTATTTCTGTGCACCATGTGTATACCTGGTGCCCTTGGAAGTCAGAAAAAGGCCTCAGATCCCTTGACCTGGAGTTATAGATGGTTGTGAGCTGTTGTGCTGGTGCTGGGAATCCAAGTCTTCCGAGAGACTAAGTTGTCTTGACTGCTGAGCCATCTCACTAGCCCTAGAAGACGTTTTAAAAGCTATTTTGTTTGTTTGTTTCCTTTGAGACAAGTCTCATACTACACCCTGGACTGGCCTGCAATTCATTCTGTAGACCAGGCTCAAACTTACAGCAGTCCTCCTGCCTCAGTCTCCAGAGGGCTGGGACTATACTGTGCTGGTAAAGGCCGTTAGAGCTGTCACCTCTGCCTTAAGCTTTCCCTAAGTCCTTCCTATAAACGTGCTTTCTGGGCATGAGTTGGGTGCCACAGTTAATACTATAATCTCAGCACTTGGAAGCAGAGACAGGAGGATTGCAGCAAATCTGAAGCCTACCTGGCCAAGAGAGCAAGACCCTGTGTGCAAAGAAAGCAAGCGGCTGGGCTGGGGAGATGCTCAACTGGCAAAGGGTTTGCACCAGAAGCATGAAGTCCCGAGAGTGTGTGCTTGGAATTTCACTGTTGGGAAGGCACAGATAAAAGTATCTGTGAGGTACCCTGGGTGTTAACCTAACCTAATCAGGGAGAGCCCCTGCCTCAAAAACCAAAGTGGATCTCAGGAATGACATCTGAGGTGGACCCCTGGCCTCCCCATGCACACATACACACACAGGCACTTGCATTTACACACACAGGCATGCACACACACCTAGATATAAACACACAAAACTAAGTTAGCAAACAACAAAACCCCAAAAAACCAAATCTTCAATTGCCCACCAAAAATGCCCAAGACACTGGACAGGTAAGATGGACCAGCAGGTCATGGGCTTGCCGTGCAAGGCTGACAACCTGAGCCCAATTCCCGGAACTCAGATAAACAGTGAACTGCACCAACTTGTCCTCTGATCCCCACATCCATGCTGTGACACATGTACACCCATCATGCCCACAGTGATGATGCGTTAAGTTTAGAAATAAAAACACAAGAGGGAGAGCCTGCCCCACAGGTGGCCCATACATATACAGCCATCCAATTAGACAAGATGGATGAAGCAAAGAAGTGCAGGCCGACAGGAGCCGGATGTAGATCGCTCCTGAGAGACACAGCCAGAATACAGCAAATACAGAGGCGAATGCCAGCAGCAAACCACTGAACTGAGAATAGGACCCCCGTTGAAGGAATCAGAGAAAGAACTGGAAGAGCTTGAAGGGGCTCGAGACCCCATATGTACAACAATGCCAAGCAACCAGAGCTTCCAGGGACTAAGCCACTACCTAAAGACTATACATGGACTGACCCTGGACTCTGACCCCATAGGTAGCAATGAATATCCTAGTAAGAGCACCAGTGGAAGGGGAAGCCCTGGGTCCTGCTAAGACTGAACGTGATTGTTGGGGGGAGGGTGGCAATGGGGGGAGGATGGGGAGGGGATAAAGAAGGGGAGGGGGAGGGATTAGAGGGATGTTTGCCCGGAAACCGGGAAAAGGAATAACACTCGAAATGTATATAAGAAATACTCAAGTTAATAAAAAACAAAAACAAAAACAAAAACAAAAACAAAAACAAAAACAAAAACACAAGAGGGGCAGATTAGATGGCTCTCACAGTAAAGGCGCCAGGCTTGGCAGCCTGAGTCCCATCCCCGTCCCCACATGGTGGAAGGAGAGAACTGACTTTTGCAAGCTGTCCTCTGAGATTTATATATATATGTGTGTGTGTGTGTGTGTATGTATATGTATATGTGTGTATGTATATGTATATCTATGTATATGTATATGCATGTATGTGTATATGCATGTATGTGTATATGTATGTATGTATATATATATATATATATATATATATATATATATATATATATATATCTCAGAGCAGGCATCATACAGTACTATCTGTCCCAGAACAGAAACCCCGTCTTCATAGGACCAGCTGTGTGAAAGACCATCACAGCTGGCTGTGCAGACTGTTGACACTCCCTACTGAACAGGGTGTGGTTGGAGGACATCATTGGAGTCTTGCTGGAATATCCTGCCATTCTTTCTAGCCATTTGTGTACAGTGCTGCCCTAATTTTATGGGGCTTTTGTGTCTATGAAGACCAGAGTTCATAGACTAGAGGGCGTTAAGTCCATACTGGGTACAGACCTTCCGGAACAGCTGTTTGGGGTTCCTTGTGCTCCTACCCATAATCCTCCACGCACACTCTCTAAGTCCCATAGACTCATTGGTTCCCAAAGGGGAAACTTTGAAGGACGCAAACGTTGGTTTGTCATCTGGACCCTATGGGCAGTCAGCCACACCACCTTCATGGCAGCCGGCTGTTTTTGGAACCTGGACCCTCTGTGCAAATATCCAAGCAGCTGTAAACTGAAGACGTGCTCCAGTCATGACCCACTCCAGACAGCCCCCACTGGCCTTGGGAACAAGCTCTATGGTAGGTTGGGCTGCTAACCCAAACGAGGGAGCTGGGGCAAGAGAGGGCGGAGAGCGGAGGCTGAAGATTATGAGAAAGACCAGAGAGGAACAACTGCTGCCAAGACTTCCTGGGAGCATCAAGCTGAAAGAACCATCCTAGGCCAGAGAGAGACTTGTGACCACGCTAGCTGCTGCAAGCTGCGACAGGAGTTGTCACGGTAGCCGAAGCTCTCATTCAGGAGCTGCTCACCCGCCTACTGCCCCTTACTCCATCTGCTGGGGCCACTGGTTAAAGCGGAGCAATAGCCTCCCAGCTAAAGGGAGCCGTGAGTAGTTTGGCTTTGGCAATGGGAACCATAGGCTTCTCAGAGCTTGTAGCTATAAGCTTCTGGGCCCCTCGGTCCAGCTTCCAATCCCTGGGCAGTCAAGAGTTGGGGTCTGACAGAGCTGGAAGGTAATCTCAGCTGCTTCGTTGGGTTAAAAAAAAAAGCCTCGTTTAATTAGCTCAGGAATTATACATGCTTTTACTTATTCTATTCTGCCTGGTTTTAGTGGTGTTTGTTGAGTGAAGAACTGAATGCTGGGAGAGCTATAGGATGCCCAGGACAAATAGGGGCTCCAGTACAGAGAAGTCAATGAAGACAGTAATCAGAAGTACCAGCTCTACCACTGTCTAGACCAGTGGTTCTCAACCTGTGGGTCGAGACCCCTCTGGGGATGGTAGATCAGATATCCTGCATATCAGATATTTACGTTATGACCCTTAACAGTAGCAAAAGTACAGTTATGAAGTAGCAACGAAAATAATTTTATGCTTGCGGTGGGGGGGGGGGTTGTCAGGAAGGTTGAAAACCACTGGTCTAGACACCAATGTGCAGGAGGTCCTAAGACAGAAATGGAGAAAGACGAAAGACAACAGTGGCAGCAACAGGAGAGACACAGGGCCGTAGAGGACACTCTGGGCACAGCGGAGACCCTGGGGTTGGGAGGAGGCTCTGGGAGATGCTGTACCAGTACAGCATGGTATGCTCTCACTCAAGATCTAACCTGCCAGGGACCTGGGCAGCAGGGAGAGAGACCTGTGCCTGCAGGTCAGGCGTCTGCTGTGTGCCAGGTTTTAGAAACACACTGCCCCTTGGCTCTCAGTTCCCTCATCTGGAACAGGAGGCAGCTGCCGCTACTGTCTTCGGGGTTGCTCCGGGATTCAGGTGAGTTATGTCTTTGCAGCGCCTCAAGCGTGCAAGCTGTTAACTGTGGCCGGTCTTGGGGTGACCCAGGCAGAGGGGCCCTGGTCTTGTCCCTGCTGCTTTTGCTTGGCTGGGCATGGAAGCTTACCTTCCTGTATATTAAGGACTGCATTGTGCTACTCCAGCCCCTTCGAGCTGGCATATTGATCCCAAGGTAATAGGCTGGGATCGTTTATGGCTAGAAGAGAACGGGAAACACGGCCCGCAGGATGGCGGACATTTTGGGGGGTGTTTTGTTTTGAAGATAGGGTCTCACTATGTAGCCCTGGCTGAACCGGAACTCACTCTGCAGCCAGCGTTGGCTCAGAGCTCACAGAGAGCCACCTGCCTCTGCTTCCAAGTACTGAGCATGCGCCATGATGCCCTGCAGGACGGAACTTTTTTTCCTTTATTTATTTTTTTTTTCGGAGCTGGGGACCGAACCCAGGGCCTTGCACTTGCTAGGCAAGCGCTCTACCACTGAGCTAAATCCCCAACCCCCAGGACGGAACCTTTTAACAAGAAAAAAATTTGTGTAGGTGTGGCTATGTGCCCCACGTGACAACATGTATGAAGGTCCTAGGTTATTATGGCGGAGTTGGCTCTCTCCCTCCATCATAGGGGTCCCGAACTAAAAGTCCTCAGGCTTGGTGTCAGGTCCTTTTACACCCTGAACCATCTTGCCAGCCCAGGGTGGTACGCTGAAGGACTCACGGTACATCCTGCCTGGCCTGCACAGAGAGGCATGCGGCAGCACCATAAACCACAGGGGCCTCAGCAGAGCCCAGCCTGCAGGAGGCCACGCATTTGCACCTACCCGCTCTGCGCTCCCTGGGAGACCCCTGGCTGCCCGTACCTCAGGCAGGGTATGGGAGGGCGGTTGAGAGAACTCTGAACGCAGGCCCTGACTAGACTCCCAGCCGCCAGCAACATGGAAAACAGCCAGGTGAGGTAAAGATGCTATGCCTTGTAAAATGGCCGTGACTTGGTCCTTGAAGCCACATAGGGATTCCTTGATCATCTTCCCATACACCGAACACACACGTTTGCTTATAAGGCTCAAGAGCCCATGACTACCCTTGCTGGGTGCTAGGCCCTCCCCGGGCGGTGTGAGTCCTCAGACCTCTTTCCTGGAGTTTCACGGTGGCCACAGGACTCACAGAGCACAGACGTCAGAATGACAGAGAAGCATGGGTTTAGCAGAAAGGGACGCCACGTGGTGTCACGACAGACGCTGCCGCAGGACAAGAGCTGGAGGTGGTCTCAGGAATCTTCAGGTAGGTCGACCAGGATGTGCACGGGTTGGGAGAGACCCGGTAGGAGGCGGCAGAGTGGGGAAACGTGGCACTGGGTTAGCTTTTTGCCTGGAGAGAATATGATTGGGACACATAAAGACGAAGAGGGAGCCTCAAAATACGATGGCCTGGTAGTCCCCAAGTTTTCCGGACAGCATGCCCTCAGGGGGAATCATGTCCTATAGGCAGCATGGGACAGTACATGCCCAGAGACTGCGTCATAGCCAACCATCTGGGGGTGGAGCAAGATGGCCTTACTCTCTTTCTGAAGCTTCTGTAGGGGGTGTGCAGCAAATTCATAAAACACAGGGGCCCCAGCCGAGCATCCTCTCCAGCTGCAGAGCCCAGCCTGCAGGAGCCCGCATATTGTTAGCACCCAACCTGCTCTGCTCTCCCTGGGAGAGCCCTGACTGCAGCAGTGGAGTCCAGCAGGGAATGCATGGGAGGGTGGTTCAGAGAACTCTGTTGCCATTAACCATTTCACACAAGACCAGAGATATAGGGAACTTTTTTGGTGGTGGTGGGGATGTTGTACAGGAGAGCAAACCCAAAGCCTTACCACCGAGCTGTCAACCTGTCTCCAGTGTAGAAAATTTTTATTAAGAGTTTGGGTTTTAAAATGAGTGAGACACCAGCATCTAGACAGCTCCAGCCTGCGGGCCTGGCTTTCAGCGCTACGTGACAAAGACTCTTAGGGTCTTCCCTGTTACCGTACAGGACAGCTGGTGGACAGCATGGGACATCTTAGGAACGTGCTTTGATGTGAGGGCAGAGTGGCTTCCATGATGGAAACCTCAGACCCCCCCACCCCCAACTCTGTCCTGCCTAGTCTGACAGGTGCGTGGATGCTGTGGCCAGGCTTGGGAGAGGGAGAAGGGTAGAAACCCAGGCCCTGTTGGCTGCCGCTCATCCTGACAACACTCAAACCTGGCCTGGGGTATGTAGAAGCCTATTTTTTTTTTTTTTTTACCTGAGATGGGACAGGGCCAGTGGGGAGGGGGTGTGTGTGTATATGTAAGTGTGATCACTAATTTTCATCTCGTGCCCAATGACAGAAACTGCTCACCCTGCAGCCAAGCCTACACCCGTGGCCCTGTTCCTTAGACCCATCTCATCCCAGAACCTTTGAACTTGGCGGTTCCTCCCTGGAGTTCATCACCCCATCTAGCCCTTTCTGGACCATGGAGGTTTGGCACCCAGAGCAGCAATTCGTATTCCCACATCTCCAAGTCCGGCGGTGACACTGTTGTGACCCCCAAGGGCCCTGACACTGTTATCCCTGTCCTCCCCCAATGATCCTTCTTCCCTAACTGAACACCCACTTTTATATTCCAGGTGTTAAAGCCCCTCCACAGCTGGGGAGGGGATAGCTCTGAGTCTGAGCTGTGGGGTCTGAGTCCAGAACTATACCCACAGGGCATCCTGCTGAAGCAATAGGTACTGATGGATGAAGAGAAGTCTTCATGGGCACCCCCTCTCCCAATCAACAGCACCCGAGGGAGACCCACAGTGCTCTCCTGGCCACAGTGAGGAAGATAACAGGACACAGCCTCCACGTCTAGCCTGTCTAGGATGAGGAGAGGGGGCTGTACTCCTGATGGTTGGACCGGGATCCCTGGCCACCAGCATCTGGGTACCTGTGGGCAGATCCTGAGTGTGACTGGTCCCCTGTACCAGCAGATATGGCTGCTGCAAACGACAGTGGATCAGACTTCTGGGTAGGTGCCCTTCTCCGACCACGTTCCCCATCGGGGGGGGGGGGCTTCACCTCTCTCACTTGTGAAACAGGCACGGTGGCCCCTATGGACACCACGAGGAACTGTCCCCCCCCATTTGTCCCCATCAGCCCAAGTGCAGATGCCAGTCAGAGCCGCTCAGGTGCAGACAAGGCATCCTGGGGTTGTGACAGCTGGGCGTGGGTAGCCCGGCGAGGTGCAACGAAGCAGCATGATGTGCAGAAGAGGGAAGGAGCGCCTGCCTATGGCTGCTCCGGGTAGGAAAGGTGCATGGATGCCGTTTGGTAGGACGGCCTGTCCCAGCTGGAGACCACTCCAGCAGATGGCACAGCACCCCTGGGTTTAGTGGAAGGAAGGAAGGAAGGAGCGAGGGACCGGGGGCTTGGAGCACAAGTCCTGCTGACTACTGGCCAGTGTGTCCCTGCCCCCCTTGGCTCCTTGATCCGCAAGGCTAGCACTGCCCTCAGGATGCCGTGCTGGAGACTGAGGTCCATAGGCCCCACAGCAGTGGTGGCAGCAGCAGCAGAGGTGGCAGTGCAGACCTGTGTGCGTCTGAAGTGCAGGAACATACTGCCAGACCATCCTGGGCCCCGCTGCGGCCTTGCGGTCCGGGGCCTACGTCCTCCGCATCCGCCAGCTGCTCACCACATACCAGCCAGTCCCGGGCTGTAGACTGAGGGTACCCAGGGGCTGCCTCTAGCTCACCATCCAGCACTTTCCAGTACTCCTGGCCTCGGAAGAAATAGGATGCACCTGCAGGAGGGAGGAGGGAGGCTGAGCTGCTGGCTCAATCACAACGGGGCTACACACAGGGGACACCGTGGCTGAGTATAGAGCTCGGGTCGGGGTTTGAGTCAGGGGGAGCAGGCTTAGGGCAGCTTAGACAGGCTGTGTGGGCCACACCTGCTGGAGGAGACTGTGGGACACTGGGGATGGACTGTCAACTTCCACTCTTCTTTGCCAGAGTTTAC
The DNA here is from genome assembly GCF_021556685.1 of Rattus norvegicus. Lineage (NCBI taxonomy): Eukaryota > Metazoa > Chordata > Mammalia > Rodentia > Muridae > Rattus > Rattus norvegicus. Next base: position 34,077,091 of record NC_141545.1, read on the forward strand.
CTAGCATCCGTTCTGTGAGCGTCTCTTTTAGTATTGGGTGGAGGGAAACACACAAAGGCTGGCAGGCCAGTCCTACAGGCAGGCTGATGTGGGCAGAGGGGAGGGAGGGGAGCAAAGCCAGAGAGGTGAGGACCCAGATCCCTCAGAGCTCACACACAGGTACGTGTGGGGTATACAGTGGTCCGGGGAATCCCATCCTCAGACCCCCATCTACAGACGAGGAACATGCCGGACAGCACTGTCCCCCCGCGCCTGGTGCTCACCGTCAGACCAGCGCATGGCATCATCCAGCACGCTGGGGACACCTCTCCACAGGGGGCCCTGGGCAGGGTAGCCAGGGTCCATGCGCCGTGTGTGGTCGTCATAGCGCCAGTACAGCTGGTCCTTAAAGAAATAAGTCCTGTCATTGTGGGCCCAGGAGAAGACGGCGTCGATGCCACCTGGCGGGAGGCTGAAGTCGGAGACGGGTCGTGGGTACCCTTCCTCTACATTGTTGTCCTTAAACACCCAGTATCTGTCTCCTGGTGGTGAGAGAAAGAGCCATGGGCTGAGGCAAAAAGCTCCCGTCTTAACTTCTCTCCCAATGCCCCTCCCCCACCCCCCATCTTCACCCAGGTAGCAGGACAAGGCTAGTCACACTCAGGATCTGCCCACAGGTACCCAGATGCTGGTGACCCCATATCATCACGTCGAGGGGAAGCTGTGTCTGACACTAATTGAGCACCTACTATACGCTTGGTGCTGGTCAGATAACCAGTGCCTGAGAATCAGGTCCTCTTCTGACAGCCACTTAGAGACAAGGAACCAAGGTATCTGTTACCCTGCTCAATTGATATATATATATCATACATATATATGTGTGTGTGTATGTATATATGTGTATTGTGTGTATGTGTGTGCATATATATGTATATGTGTATGTGATATGTGTGTATATATATGTATATGTGTATATACCTTAAATATATATCTTAATCAAATAACCTATCTTTAAATCAAATAATACATCCTAAACCCTTCTTAAGACAGGGTTTCATGTGACCCAGGCTAGTCTCAAACTCACTACGTAGCCCAAGGATGACCTTGGACTCCTGGTCCGCCAGCCTCCCTTACCTGAGCACTACGGTTAAAAGCCTGGAGCACCGTACCCTATTACGAGTGAGATGCAGGTGAGACACTGAACTAGATCGCTGAAGAACCTTGGGCTCAGTGGGAACAAAGACAGATGCTGGCTGGAGCAAGGCAGCATCGGGCGAGCAGGCAGGCTCCACTCGGGGGTACCAGTGTATGGGACAGACCCAGCGCAAGATGCTCGGTCAGCTCTTGGCTATTTTCAGGGCTTCCCGGTAACTATAAGGTAGAGATGGTAACATAAAAAAGAATTCTGTGTCTATACCATAGCCAGACCACCACCAAGTGGAATGGGTCAGGATACCTGTGGGTGATATTTCTAATCTACAGGAAACATGACACAAGAGGGAGGGAGCCTGGAGTGGTAGATGCTGAAGGCCCAAAGGAATGTTCTAGATTGGAGACCAAAAGACACAGAGTGGATGTTTATGGACGAAATGTACAGTCGCTGTGCTGTGGATTCATTGGCTCGGGGGCCAGTGCTTAAGAACAACTAATCTTGGGGCTGGGGATTTAGCTCAGTGGTAGAGTGCTTGCCTAGGAAGCGCAAGGCCCTGGGTTCGGTCCCCAGCTCCGGAAAAAAAAGAACCAAAAAAAAAAAAAAAAAAAAAAGAACAACTAATCTTGGGCTTCCCGGCCCTGTAGTGGGTTGGCCCGATGCTGCTTGCATTCTAATGCTAATGTGGACCCCCAAAACTGGTTGCCCCAGAGATGAGGAAGTCCACACATAGACTCCAGCTAAGTGACCTTGCCCCCAGTTGACTGTGATCGGTAAATAAGGATGCTGACAGCCAATAGCTGAGCAGAAGAGATGTAGGTGGAGTTTAGGTTTCGAGAGCCACCGCTGTGGGTTAAGGGTCAAGAGAACGTGGCCCCGAGGGATACCCAATTAGAAGACCATTAAAAGCAGCCCAGATGGGGGTTGGGGATTTAGCTCAGTGGTAGAGCGCTTGCCTAGCATGTGCAAGGCCCTGGGTTTGGTCCCCAGCCCCGGAAAAAAAGAAAAGAAAAAAAAGCAGCCCAGACGGAACACAGTAAATAGTAAGTAATAACTTGGGGTTATTGATAGGGAAATAGATTCTGACGGCATAGAGGGCAGACAGCTGCCCGGGTATTATGTTGCTTAAGGTTTATTAAAAATATAAAGGCATGTTTGTTTGTGTGTGTGTATGTGTTTTATCCAGGAGCTCAAAAACCAAAGGCAGGTTAGAAGCTCCAGGTCGGGATTTAATTTTTTTTTTTTTTTCAGCACAGCTCAGTTTCAACTGAGAAAAAAACTGGCCAGCCTGAGGATACGCAGCAAATCTAGGCCAGTGAGCTACACACTCAGACCCTGTCTGGGGAAAAAAGGCAACACAATAAATAGTTAACATTGTCAACTTGATGGTGTGAAGAATCGAGCCTCCGGTCGTGCGTGGGAGGGATATTTTAGATTGGGTTGAGGTGGGCAGCACCACCTCCATGGGCTGGGATTCTGGTCTGAATAAAAAGGAGAAAGAGAGCTGAGAGCATCCATCTCCCCTGACGGAGGCTACAATGTAACCAGCTGTCTCATCCTCCCACCATCATACCTTCCCTAACACAATGGACCGGGTGCCCTAGAACCGGGAGCCATCATAGACTGAGTGCCTTAAAACTGGGAGCCAACCTTTTTTCCCTAAGTTGCTTTTGTCTGGTAATCTGTTGAAGCACAGAGAATACATGAGGCCATGCTGGCTCAGCAGCCTGGTGTCCTCATAGAGCCCTGAGCTGAGCAGGGAAGATGACCTGGAACTGGTACCACTTTCAAATGGAGAGGCCCCGGCATCTCTGAGCCAAGGGAAGGCCACTTGCTTATATCAACCCCAGGTTTCTGTCCCACAGCTAGGACAGGAAGAGTTCCATTTCTACCCATGCATGGGCCCAGGAGGCTCTCACTTCGGCACGCTCATCTCCTCTCTCTGGCTTCCTCTTTCCTATTTACGCTGGTCTCCAACTTGCTCTGTGGCCAAGGATGACCTGGAACTGACAAACCTCCTGCCTCTAGCGTTGGGTCATGCAGTGCTGAGGTGCAAACCTAGGGCTTTGTGTGCACTACGCATGGGCTTAATCAATGAAATCATATTCCTAGTCCCCTGGCCCCCTGAATTTTGGGAGACAGTCTCAGTACGGAACCCAGGCTGGCTGGGAATTTGGAACAATCATCCTTCCTCAGTTTCCTGAGTGCTGGGATTATAGGAATGTACTTCCCTCCTTATGGCATAGACATGGATATAAGAGATACATTCGGGGCTGGAGAGATGGCTCAGCGGTTAAGAGCACCTGACTGCTCTTCCAGAGGTTATGAGTTCAATTCCCAGCAACCACATGGTGGCTCACAGCCATCTGTAAAGAGATCCGATGCCCTCTTCTGGTGTATCTGAAGACAGCTACAGCGTGTACTTATATATAATAAATAAATAAATCTTTAAAAAAAAAAAGAGAGAGATACATTCGGTCTAAGTCTAGCATTGAAGGTTAGGGGCCTTTCTTCAGGGTTAGGGACAGGGTGGAGTAGCCTGGACAAAGGGTACTCCCATGGGCTGTGGCCTCACATCCCCCTTGCATTTCATGGCTGAGGCCCCGACTGCTTTCTTACTTCTCTGTATTCAGAGGGGCTGTCTCTGCCTCGGGGGTCTCCACTTTAGTTGTAAACCTGGGTTTTTGCTCAATGGCAGGGCCCTAGATAGGCTTCGCCTGTCTTAGTTTGCTCTCTCCATCACCTCTAATGCTGCTTCAAATAAACTCCTTCCTCCATGTAGAAATATTCATCCCTCCCAGCATCAAATGTCCACCTGCACCCCTGGGAAGAGATTTTCCTATTTTTTTAGCTTACTGTGTGTCTACAGCGCCCTCTACAGGACGAGCCGCCAGGAGGCAACAATACACACATCATCCAAAGAGTACAGCTGTTCTCAGACTGGTGGCTGGAGGTTGGCAGGGTGCAGGGGAAGCTGAGGTGGGTCAGACAACACCGAGGGAGGCCAGGGCAAGCTGTGGCACGCACAGGGAGGCAGTCCACTCACCTTTGAAGAAGACAATCTTGTGGTCACTGGTACGCTCATACACCGCGTCCACACTGTCCAGGTGCAGCGGCAGACCCCGCCAGAAGCGATGCATTTGAGCGGGCTGCAGGGACACCAAGTGCCTGTCCCGGGTCAGCCTCCAGAAATACTTGCCTGGGTGAGGAAAGGGAAGGTGGCTACCACAGCCTGCTGTGGCTATAGGGATCCATCCGTCCATTCCACGGGACCCCCCAGGGTTACCTTTGAAGAAGAATGCTTCACCACGAATCTGGGCCACAGCATCGAAGTGAGCAGTGCACCTGTGAGGCACATCCTTCTGTGGCCTGCAGGGCAGAATGTGAGAATAGCTGAGAGGGAGAACACCCAACCCAAGCAGCTGGGTGAGCTACTCTTGCCAGAATCATGGGGGTGAGCATCCTGGAAGGACCCACAACAAACCTGTGTCCATGAGGTAGCCAGTGCCTACCAGGCAAACAGGGTCAGTTAAAATTAAGGCCCAAGAAAAAAAATAAGGCCCAAGAAGGCTATAAGTTACTTTATGAGTCTGGGGCTAGCCTAGGCTATATGAGACTTGCTCAAAACACCAAAGCCAACTCCCCCAAGTATGAAACACCAGACAACATCAACGCCCCGAAACAAACCAACGACAATGATTAAAAGACAAAAGCAAAGAATATGAGCTTAACTCAGGTTTGTGGACACATCATGCCCATAATCCTTTTCTCTGGAGTTTGAGACAGGAAGATTACCATGTCCTAGTCAGCTTGGGTGTTAGGTTGCAATGGCCTGGGAATGAAGCACTCAAATTCTTCCTAGAAGGGATGACCCTTGCTATTTAGAAGGGAAAACTTCCAAGTCACAAGAAGTTCCTGAAACTTACAAATTCTTCCTAAGAGGGATGAGCCTTGCTATTTAGAAGGGAAAACTTCCAAGTCACAAGAAGTTCCTGAAACTTACAAGATTGAGAGGGTCCCTTCCCAAAGTTATAGAAGATGTCTGGGAAAAAGAAGCCTCTCCAAATGGCTAAGCTACCTGCCAATTACACAGTTCCAAGGATGCTGTTTTGAGTTATCACCAAGGCTGGGGTGGGCTTTTCAATAATGCAGCTGCCTTCGTATCAACCATCCTCTTGTAAGTAATCCTTACCCTCAAACCTCTGAGTAGCCCCAGAAAACTCACTGGTTCAGGAGGCTAGACTAGAATCCTCTCTCTGGTCTGCTATGGGGCCCTATGTAGAATGAAGAAATGTTTCTATAACTCCCTAGGAAGTCATATAAACTAGGCTTCAGTTAGACCTTATTCAAAGTAGGACTTCCCAGGAAACTACCCACAGAGCCACATACAACAGAGTGCCCCATGCACGAGGGAAATGGCACAGTGTTTAAGGGCATTTCTGCTACCTGAGCATGGGGGCACATGCCTTTGATCCTAGCAACTCAGGAAACAGAAGCAGATCTCTGTGGGTTCAAGGCCAGCCTGGTGTACATAGTGAATTCCAGGACAGCCAGAACTACATAGTAAAATCCTGTCTCAAAACCAACAAGTATTTTCTGCTCTGGCAGAGGACCCAGGTCAGTTCCTAGCACCCATATCAGGTGGCCCAGAACAGCCTGCTACTCCAGCTCCAGCAGATGTCCGTCCCTACCCCACCCCCAGTCTCTGTAATATACATATTTACAAAGAGACAGGTTTTTTTTTAAAAAAAAAAAACCCTTAAAATAATAGCCAGGGAGTAAGAACACCTTCTCAGTCTCCCAGGTCTCAGCATGTAGAGCCTGGTGGGTAGGGGTCAGGGTGTGAATGTTAGCTTGTGCACGCTGCAAATGAGACAGTGTCACACTTCAGAGGCTGAGTGGGTCCTGTCTACCACAGTGCTAAGTGTGCAAGCATGGATCTCCAGAGCTCTGGCTTATATGAAGGGGACTGAGAGGAGAGCTGTGGGTAGGAGCTGGTGGTGATCGACAGTACAGGGCACCCTGATGGAGACCTGAGGGCATTTGCTGAGGCAGCCTACCTGTCCTCAGGCACTGCCACAGAGGGCTTCCCAGGAAAGACCTGCTGAGCCCCACGGCAGTGGGCCCATTCACAAGGAGACTCAGGCTCCAACAAGGGGCAGAACCCCAGGGCAGGGGTCACACATGCACTCCCACCTACCTAGAGGACTGCATGGGAGGGGCTGGGAGGAGAAAAATGACTCCAGAGGGGATATAGCTCAGTTATAGAATGTCCAAAACAAGGGGTTGGGGATTTAGCTCAGTGGTAGAGCGCTGGGTTCGGTCCCCAGCTCTGAAAAAAAAAAAAAGAAAAGAATATCCAAAACATGCAAATTCCAGGGTTCAATATCAATTAAAGAAAGAACCCCTATCTGAAAACACCAGCATGGGGTGAGGTGGGTCAGTTCATTAAAGTACTTGCTGTCATGCCTAATAGCGAGAATTCAGTCTCTAGAGTCCATATGATAGAAGGAGAGAACTTAGTCCTACGAGCTATCCTCTGACCCCTGCATACACTGTGGTATGTGTGTGCTCACAGCCCGTAATCACGCTAAAGATATATACATATATGTGTGTGTATACATATAGATACACACACTACACTAATATATTCTATTATGTATCTACATATGTATATGCATGTATGTTTCTATATGTACATAAATATATGTATGTGTATATACATATATACATATATGTGTATATATATAGATACACATTACACTATTATATATGTATGTATACTATATACATACACACATATGTATATGTATGTATGTGTTTGTATACATATATACATACACTAATATATGCATGTGTATACACATATATACATACATACATTAATATATATGTGTGTATACTATATACATGCACACATACATATGTATATGTATATGTTTGTATACATATAAACATGAATGTATATGCATATGAATGCTAATATATGTGTGTACATATGTACATATATACATACACACACACATAACCATCTCAGGCTGTTGAATATTTGCATGCACAAAGCCCAGGATTCGATTCTCACACGCTGTAATCCTGACACTTGGAAAACAGAGGCCGGAAGTGGGAGGTGGTCTTCATCCTTAGCCACATAGACAGTTTGAAGCCAACCTGGGATAGATGTGACTCTACCTCAAATCCGAACCAAACAGAAAGTACCAACCAAACAACACAACATGGGGTTTGGGGGTAGAGCTCAGTACACTTAACCTTGCAGGCACAAGGGGCCCCAACACAAGAAATACACACACACCTACACATACAAAACAAAAAAAAAAACAAAACAAAAAACTTGGACAGATAGGAAATAATGGTAGGTTGAGCATATTTACTCGTGTCTACCATCCCAGCCCTTGGAGGCTAAGTAAGAAAAATTGTAGGAGTTCAGGGCTAGCCTGGGCTACAGACAAAGACATCGTCCCCCCAAAACCAAACCAGACCAACCAACCAACCAACCCAGAACAAGCAGAGCAGTATCTTGATTGTAAAATTGTTCACGGTGTGCAGCTAAGCCAAGTGTAGCGCCATCCATCACAGAAACAAGAGACAGAAGCCCAAAATGTGTGTGGGCACAGCAAGGAGGCCAGAGTGTGGGGTACGGGGTGCCGGGTGCAGGGTGTGGCGTCATGGAAGAGAAGGGACAGGTTGAATAACAAAAGACTGTGTCTGTGGGAACTCTCAACAGTGTCCTTCTATCAGGGAACATAGCTGCTGTGCTGATAGCCCTGGTCACAGGGACAGGGTATGGATGTGTGCAAGGGGGCGGTGGGGGAACACACGGCATGGAGGACAGGGGACAGGAGACTGACTGGATAAGCTCAGCTCTCAAAATGCAGAGGGACTGACAACTAATGTAAAACCCTGAGTCCTCCATACCCCAAGCAAACGCTGGTGACAGACCTGTCACCGTGTCGCAAGAGCAAGGCTTAGTAAACCAGGCTATAGGAGAGGAACAATTTGAGATTCACCGTAGCTCCCTGGGGTAACAACTCCTCTCCCCTCCCCCCATCTCCTACTGAGACGTTTAAGAGAAGAAGTGATTGTGCTGGAGAGATGGCTCAGTGGTTAAGAGTCTTCTAGAGGTCCTGAGTTCAATTCCCAGCAACCACATGGTGGCTCACAACCATCTGTAATGAGATCTGATGCCCTCTTCTTGTGCGTCTGAAGACAGCAACAGTGTACTTACATATAGTAATAAATGCATCTTTAAAGACAGAGAGAGGAGGGGTTGGGGATTTAGCGCAGTGGTAGAGCGCTTGCCTAGGAAGCGCAAGGCCCTGGGTTAGGTCCCCAGCTCTGAAAAAAAAAAAAAAAAAAAAAAAAAAAAGACAGAGAGAGGAGAGAGAGGAGAGAGAGGAGGGGGGAGAGGGAGGGAGGGGGAGAGAGAGAGAGAGACAGAGAGAGAGAGAGAAGAAGAGGAGGAGGAAGAGGAGGAAGAAGAGGAGGAGGGGGAGGAGGAGGAGGAGGAGGAGGAGGAGGAGGAGGAGGAGGAGGAAGAAGAAGAAGAAGAAGAAGAAGAAGAAGAAGAAGAAGAAGAAGAAGAAGAAGAAGAAGAAGAAGAAGAAGAAAGTGTCCCCCAGAACCAGTCAGCACATACAACAGTGCCTTCCCCAGGACCCTGGGCTATACTGGGTGCTATGTGCCCAGAAGGGGAAGCATTGGACAAGGACAGGCTGGCCAAGGTATAGTGACAAAGGACATGACTCACGGAGTGCTAGACCGATTGTTGGGGGGCTCTGGCAGGAGGGGTGGTTCCTCAGGTTCTGGGGTATCCAGCTGGGCAGTAGGGGACACGGACTCCCGCACACCTGTGGAAATAGAAAGACTTCGTTCAATTGAGGGCCTTGGTCCACCCTGCCTTTCACCCTAGGCGTGGGGCTTGGGCTGTGAGACTGGCAGGTGATTTCCCGCCATTTCCATTCGGCTGAATGGCTGTCGGGGTGGGGCAGACCACCACAGCATGCCTGTGAACTATGCTATGTCCAAGAGCTTGTCCAGGACATCAGCGTCCCTAACCATCACACACCCAGGTGGACACCATGGATAGATGGAAGCCAGGAGAGCTGCAAGAACTCTGCGGCAATGTCCACAGTGCTGGTCACAAGAGCCCGACCGGGAAGTGACCCAGTGTTCAGTGCTGGGCTCGTTTAGTCATGAAAAAGGGACCTAATCTGACTCCTGTGAGGGAGAGACCTTGCAAACACCACACTTGGTGGGGAACCAAAAACAACGAAAACCCCAGAAGGCCTCATTCTGTACGGCTCTGTTTCCCCCAAAATGTCTCACTTCAGGCAATCCTCAGAGACACCTCTCCTCGGGGGCGAGTTTAAGGTAGTGAGAGTTTTGGAGTTAGATAGGGGGGTGCTTGCAGAACCCTGTGACAGTGCCAACTTAACATGTGTGCACCCCCAGAGACACTGCATTACAAACAACACAAAGGCTGGAGAGATGGCTCAGCTCTTAAGTACACTGACTGCTCTCGCAAAGGACCCAGGTTTGGTTCCCAGCACCCACACATCTCACAACTGCTAATTCTAGTTCCAGGGGATCTAATGCCCTCTCCTGACACCCGCAGGCACCAGGTATACATGTGGGGCGTATACATGCATTCAGGCAGGAAATTCTCACACATAAAAAGAAAATCACACAAAGGCTGGAGAGCTAGCTTGTTGGAAAAGGGTGCTTGCTCCTCTACTCTTGCAAAGGGCCTGGGTTAGGGTCCCAGCATCCACACGGTGGCTTACAAACTGCCTGTAACTCTAGTTTCCAGGGGCTCTGGAGCCCTCGTCTGACCTCTGTGGGGGACCTCCTGCAGGCATGTGGTGCACATACGTATTTTCAGGCACATACAAATTTTTTTTTAAAAGAGGCAATTCTGCAAAAGCAAACAAAAACATCACCACCATAAAAAAAACAAAACAAAACAATGACCCCACTCAAATGGGGTGAGGGGCTTGGAACAAGGTTAGGGAGGTGCAGGGTAAGACTGGAGGCTGGTGATAGGTTTGCTCTACTAGGGCAGAATGATGTTTCTGTATACCAAATATCCTCCCTCCCTCCCTCCCAGGGAATCATCTTCCAGATGGGCACCGGGACAGAGACACCTCTCTTTACTTCCTGATGTGTCTTGGGACTAGCCCTGGGCCAGACTCTGCTCCCATTTTGGCTGTCTACATTCCTATGGAACTGTTCTAGGCAAGCTGACTGCCTCTCGCTGCCACGGCTCTACCCTGGCATGCTTCCTCGCCTCCAGGTTCTGGGGGCTACTCTGGGCAAAGTGCCTGAATTTTGGTCCTATAGGGATATCTTCGCACTCGTAAGGGCTATCCTGGGCAAAATGCTCCTCCTTGATCCTGAAGGGCTATTCAAGCTTATGAGCTATCTAGGACTAGCTGCTTGACTTGGGCCAACCCCACAGCTACTGTTCCTCCCTTAGTTATAAAGAGTAGATGGTTATCTTAGCACATGCCCAATAGGGCTGGGTCCATTTTCACTGTTGCCAAAACCCTTCAATCTTTTGAGGAACACATATGAAATCCCCAGAGCTCTAAGTACCAGAGGCATCAGTACTAGAAAGCACTGTGTCCCACACCCCGTGTTCCTCTCCTCTCTCCTCTGTTCCATCCCCAGTAGACCTCATGTGCCCACAGTATTCTAATCTAAGAGGTCACAGCTATGAGCAGAACCAACTATCTGGGGCGCCTGTTCCTAGCCCTACCCTCCCTGTGATCCATACTGGGCTTTGGGGACACTCACCGTACAACTGCCAGACACGCACCCTGTCCTCGTAGGGAAGCCCATAGCGTAGCGGGTCACCCACGGGGCCCTGGTAGTATGGCTGCATGATGGAGCTTGGGGCAGCGACATGGCTCAGACCGATGGCATGACCGAACTCGTGGACAGCCACTGCAAACAGGTCCATCCCGTGGGCATCTGAGGACGCAGAAACTGCATGAGCAAGGGAGGGTAGGACCCCCTTGCCGATGATGGCGCTGGAATACAGAGCTCAGTGGGTGTCTGCATCCTGGCTGGGCTGGGGGGCTCAAATTAGTCATATTCGTGCCGAGGCTATGCGAGGCTGTGCTGAGCTCCTATGAGGCCCTGTGTGGCTGGAAGGAGTTTCCCAGGGCTATCTTACGATTTCATGCTATAGAAGCCAGCTCTTTTAGGGCCAGACCATAATGGAGACATCCCAGGATCAGGAGGATTTTCCAGGCTCAAATACAGTGGGTGTCAACCCCTACACACTATGTGAGAGGTTTGGGCTCCTGTGCCCTGGGCAGGGAACTAGCCGGGTTTGCCAAGCTGACTGCAGACACCTCATGGACCGGTGCCATGAGAAGAGCCCAGTGGGTCTTAGTGGCTAACTTAGGAGTGGAATAGGGTTGAGCTCTTTAAAAGCCTGACAGGGGACTCGTTCTGGGGGGCCACAGCTGCATCTACCTTTTATAGGTTCAGGCTGCTACTCTGGGTCTGCAGGGCTCGCAGGGACTGCCCAGGCCCAGGGTCCCATCTACTTAGGTCCCCCACACACCTGAGGAGCGGAAGGTCCACGCCTCATCGTCATCAAAGTGGGTGTCCCCTGCTGTGTGGTGGTCACCAGGGAAGAATGCATGGGCCACTGTGCCACCGGGGCCATCGAAGGGGTAGCCGTCGTTGTGGTCAGCCTTGGAGAAGTCGATCTGGATATCTGCCATGTTGCCCGCTACCTCGTGGAAGTTCAAGGGTGTGATGTCACTCCAGACTTTGAGGGCGTAGTACATGAGTGCACGCACAGTATCCCGGCCCAGGGGTGAGTCCCGTGGGAATGTCCGGACCCTAGGGTCAGGGTCAGAGTGGAGGCCAGCTGCCCCTGAGGCCTTTCTGGACCTCCCACTGGGGTGAAGTGTTGCCTCTCCTGGACATGAGTGTCCCCTATTGTCTGACTTTTTTTTTTTGAAGTCTCTAGGAGATGAATGCATGTGAGGCCCGGGGGTAACAAGCAAATATCAGCTTTCCAGATGACCTGGGTGGCCGATTTCTCGGGTCATTCCCCACCCTCTAGGCTACACAGGGGTGGGATTCTCACTGACCTGGTCTGGCCCCAGGAACGGCAGAAGGACAGAGAGAGATGCAAACCTGGGGCGCCCCCACCCCGGCCACGCACCTCCAAGAAAGGTTCCTCTTGCTCCATTTGGTGGGTAGCGGAGTCTGACGCCTCCTTCTCGATTGGGCCCCAAGGGGCAGGTCCGGAAGGGAGCAGCGAGGGGTCTTCATCAGTGCCAGAGTGGCCTCATCTGTACAGTATACGTGGGTCAGCAAGTAGGCCTGATTCCACCATTCCAGTGAAGACCCCAGAGCTCCCTCAGGGCTGCTGGCTCCAAGGCCAGGTGTGCTCAAGCCCCCTACCCCCACCTCTCATCCCCAGCCAGGTTAAGCCAGCATTCAAGTTCATGGCTCTAGTCACTCTGAGTCCTCAGTGGCTAATTTCAGGGCTCTGGGCATCGAGGAATGGTACGACCAGACTAGCACAACCCTGATGGAACCAAGGAGCCTCCTGGTGCCTCCCAGAGAACTAACCCAGGATGCCAGTGGTCTCCAGACCGCCAAACTGTTGCATGGCAGTAATAGCCTTGGACAGTTCCTCCTGTGTCTGTAGCTGCCCTGTCGCCGGGTCTGCAGGTGGGAGGTAGCCAAACTTGCTTAGCCACTCCTGGGGACACAGAACAGAGGGAGAGGTTATTGGGGAAGAGCCCACTTGAGGAGGAACTGCCTAAGCTCATGACTGTTGCAGGGGAAATGCCTCTTGAGCCCTGGCCACCCCTACCACATCCCTGTCCATAGGAAGCCTGAGATTCGGGTGAGCATGTGCAGGCGCAATATTTGCCAGCAACCACCAGATGGCGCTGGAGTCCACGTGCCGATTGTGACAACCATCCTGCCCGAGGCTCTCCTCTGGCAGGTTCCAGCTGACCCAGAAGGTTGTGTAGGGCGGGGTGCTCTGAGCCAAAGTCACCCTCCTTTTCAAGAAAGGCACAAACGAGAGGCCCAACCCTAAAGACTAATTTCCTTCCATATCTTCTAAACACGCACGCGCACACTTTGAAACAGGGTCTTACTGTATATAGTCTTGGTTGGCTATGTACGTCTTAAAATGCCAGAGTCTGCTTCTGCCTTCCATGTACTGGGATTAAATGTGTCTGCCACCATACCCAGCTACCCCTGTCTTTTGAGACAGGGTTTCACAGAGTCGAATCTGGCTTCAAACTTACCTTATAGCCCAAAGTGACCTTGAACTCTGGACTCTCTTGCTTCCACTATCCAAGGGATGGGATTACAGGTATATATTACCAAGCCTGCTTCATGTAGTGTTAGGGCTAGAACCCGTAGCTTTGTGTGTGCTATGCAAGCAAGCGCTGTCCTCAAGTTTTTTTTTTTCTTAATGTTGAATTACCCAGGTGTGGTGGTGCATATCTTTAATCCTAGCACTTGGGAAGCAGAAGCAGGCAGATCTCTGAAATTTCGAGGCTAGCCTGGTCCACACAGAGAACGTTCCAGAACAGCTGGGGCTACATAGAGATCTTGACTTACAAAAAAAAAAAAAGACAACAAAAAAGTGTAATTATGGAGTTCTGTATGTCTCTACACATGAATGGAGGTGACCTCAGAGGCCAAAAGCACCTTGGAGCTGAAGCTAAAAATCTCCAGCCAATGTGGGTGCTGAGAGCCCAATTAGAGTCTTCTCCAAGAGCAGTAAGTACTCTTTTGTTTTTTAAATAAAAATTAGTCTAGGGGCTTGAGCGATGGCTCAGTGGTTAAGAGCATAGACTGCTCTTCTAAAGGTCCTGAGTTCAAATCCCAGCAACCACATGGTGGCTCACCACCATCTGTAATGGGATCCAATGCCCTCTTCTGGTGTGGCTGAAGACAGTGACGGTGTACTCACATACATGAAATAAATAAATCTTTTAAAAAATTTATTCTAAATTAGAATCGAATGGTTTATTTTGTGTGAGGCATGTCTTGCCTGCATGGCTATGTGTGGCCACATGCATGTTGGTTACCCATGGAGGTCAGAAGAGAGCATCAGACACCCAGAACTGAAGCAATGGCTGGTCTCAAATGCCCCCTTTCCCTCCCTTCCGCAACTACTGGGAATTGAACCCAGGTCTTCTGTAATAGGAACTAATGACCTCAACCATGGATCCAGAAGCTCACTCCCATCCCCATCCCCCCATGTCCCCCACCCCCGCCTTTTGAGACACTGTATCACCACGTACGCCTGGTTGCCCTGTAACTTGTTATGTAGGTGTTGGCCCTGAACTTACAGAGATCCTCCAGTCTCTGCCTCCCCAGTGCTGGCATTAAAGTTGTGTGCTGTCACATCCAGTAACCTGCTTCTTTTATGATGGACACTTAAAGAAAAAAAATCAACCCGTTCATGTCCTTCCCTGGTTCTGAGGATGCGTCTCAGGCTCTGTCTCCTGGGCCAGCTGTTGATGCTGACTGACGGCTGTGGCTTGGGAGCCCAGTGGAGAACTGGCCTTCATCTCCCTAGGATCCCTCGGGGCCTTAATCAGAGGCAAGCTACCACGGCTGGGAGGTTCAGCCCGGATGATGTAATTTGTATACAGTGTGCCTCCCAGGTCCCCTCCCCAGATACATGTACCCCTGCTGGGGTTTCTCTGTTTCAAATTCATCCCCCTCCAACCCTCCAGGCAGCCAGGCAGGAAGCTGCCCATGTATATGGGATGCCAGAGACCTGCTTCTAATGCTGAAGGGCAGGACCATCAAGGACAGGGTAACATTCTCCATAGCAGCTTAGAAGTAAGAGCCACACCCCTGGGTGCAGGCCCAGATCTGTCTACTGTCCCATTTTGGATTCTGTTTGAGGCCAGCTTGGGTAAGATCCTGCTTTGACTTCTCTCAACTTTTTTTTAAATTTCTTTTGGTAATTGTCAAGAGAACAAACACACACACACACACACACACACACACACACACACACACACACACACATCAACAGACACAATTTCAAGACTCCCTAACAAGCTCACAGCAAGGCCTCATGACTGCAGGAAGCCACCCACCCCACACCCCACCCCCGAGCTTCCTCAGCCCTGACATGAACACTTCAGGGGGAAGGGGTCCATCTTCCAAGAGTAAACATGAACGGGGAACCCCTGGGAGGGTCATTCCTAGCCCCCTAAACTGGGATGGGATCTGGTGCTATCCTGTGTAGAACAGAATATAATCGGGAACTGGCAACACTGTACCTGCAGTCTCAGATGCCCAGCCCCCACCAAGAGAAAGCTCAACTTTTGCCTGTTGGTAGCCCCCCCCCCTTCCTGTATCCAACCAAGGCGTTTCTCACAGCCCTAAGTCCTGGGAAGGGGCCGACTGCAGTGGGCTTTGGTTCGGGGAGGTGGGTGATGGTCAGTGCTGGTCTCAGGTGGACTCACATGAGGCAGACACTGACAACATTCCCTTATCACAGAGTACAGGGATATGGAATCCCCGGGCTCACCCATCTCTAGGCAGGTAAACCCCCAAATACCCAGAGGTCCCCATTATCAGCTGGGACTAGTGAGTAGTAAATGTCCAATGAGGATAACCGGCCACTGAGGTGTCGGTTAGCCTAGGGGACTTAGGGCTGCCTAGGCTGACAAAAGCCACCTAGAGGACAAGATTTCTGCAGAAGAGAAAGCCTTGACCAACACCTTGCAGCTAGCAAAGAGCCAGTCCCTTATCACCTCACCTGACCCCCTCTTACCCTTGAAGGTGTACAAGCCCCTCCCCACCTCGACGTCCACAACAGGGTGGCCAAAGATAGGACCTCTTCGCTTTTTCTCCCCTGTCTCCTAAAACCTAGAGAGCCCGGACCACACACCCTGTCCTGGGCCGCCAGCTTCCTGCTTGCCTGCCTGGTCCTCCTTCCACTGTCGCCACGGAGACAGACCGCTGTCTCCAGGGCAACGGAGGCTGCAGCAGGCGGGTGCTGTGAGGCTCAGGGTGAACCTTCCAGAAGGCCACTGGGGAGGGGGTGGGGCCAGGAGAAGGGGAGTCCCACCCCCAAGGGCGGATACCCTTTCCTCTTAGCCCAGTCAGAGAACGGGGCCATTACTGCAGACCAGTAGAGCCAGCTGGTTGGGCAGTCAGGGATTCCTGCACAGATGTAAACACGCAGTCAGTCAGTGAGTGCCGGGGGTACCCCCCTCCTCTTTCCCATCTTGCTGTTGCGTTTATCACCATTTGACACAATGTGCATCTTTTTACAGCTCTAACGAGGCATGATATATACAGCGTTAAAATCCTTCAGATGATTTTTTTTTTTTTGCAAATTTATAGAGTGCAGCCGCCGCCCAAGCCCCTGGTGCTGACTTTACCCAAGTGTCTCTTGGAACCTGGGCAGCTCTGCCCACAGCCTCGGTCAGGAGCCATCTGTGGCCCCCAGGAGCCTGCAGAGCTTGCCTGGGACCCAGGCTATTGCTATGAAGCTGACAGCCACTCCTCATCCCTCTCTAATTGGACCCACCAGCTGGAGGCAAACAGATACACCAGCCACATCTCATAGGTAGGGAAACTGAGGCCCAGAAGCTGAATTCAGATTCTTGTCCTTCTGACCAGTGCCAGAAGCAGGGCCAGCTCCTGGTGTGTGTGTGTGTGTGTGTGTGTGTGTGTGTGTGTGTGTGTGTGTGTGTGTGTAATTGTCAATAGTTACTAATATATAAATGAGTATAGGTACCACAGTCCATGGGCAGGGCCACCTTTGGCTACCCACTCCTCACACCTACTATCCTTTTTCCATCAACCCCCCTCCCCGCCAGACCCTAGACAGAGCACTGATGGAAGCCCCAGTTACAGGGGAGGAAACTGAGGCCCAGATGAGCTGGATAACCTGCCTGCCCACAGTTACACAAGCACACAGGATACACGACTCATTCATTTATTAATGAGTATGTGGTGCATACGGAAGCCAGAGAACCACTTTGGGTGTTACCCCCGGGACCACTGTTCAGCTCGTTTGAGACACAGTCTCTCACCGGCCTGGAGTTCACCAAAGAGGCAGAAAGCTCCAAGGACCCACTGTCCCCCAGTTCTGTCTCATCTGTGCCAGGAATACAAGTATCTCCCACCATGCCAAATTTATATTTACATATAAATATATATTTCTTGCTGTGTTTGTGGGTGGTGCCCAAGGAGGCCAGAGGTATCTGATCCCCAGGAGCTAAGAGTTACAGGCGATTGTGAGTCACCTGTCGTGGGTATTGGGAATCAAGTGTGGGTCTTAGGTGCACGCTCTTAACTACTGGGCCATCTCGTTGAGCCCATGACCAGCTCTGTAAACACGGGTTCTGGGGCTTGAACTTGGGTCCTCGTGCTTGCACGGCAAGCACTTTACCAGGTGAACCTCTCTGCAGCCCCTGCATGGCCCTTTTAGAAAGACAGATCCTAGCAGGTAGCCGGAGGGATCCCATGCCTAGGGCTGGTTGTGAAGCTTGTGAAACAGACCAGGGCAGATCTGTCCAGAAGTGGGCAGAGTGGAGGGGGCAATGGAGGAAGACCATGCGCATAGCGTCACGGGCTACTTTGTTCCTGGCGACAACTGCACCAGTGATCGCTGACTGTTTCCTATTGCAGAAGCACCACACAAACCCCAGGATGTGGGAAGGATGGCAGGTGCTGGTTTTGTTTTCTGGGCTCTCCTGTGAGCAGGGTGGGCACTGTGCAAGTCAGCCTGATGAAGGGTGCGCTACCATGACCCCCCATTTTACAAACAAGGAAAGAGAAGCACAGAGAGGTCAGGACACAGACCCAGTCACACAGCACGTGAGTGCAGAACTGGGGCTGGATCCACCTGGTTCCTGAGCTTATCCGGTAACCACTGCAAGGGAAGGGAGGGATGTGACAGAGGGGACAGTTAGATGGACGCCCAGGGAAGTTGTTCTGGGTAGACACGGGATTGTCCAGGTAAGGAGCCCTGGGAAGAACATTCATGCTGGGAAGAGTAGGTCTGAGGCTTTGATTTGAAAAGTAGCTAAGCACCAGAGTCTAGGAAAGACAAGGACATCAATGCGTCAAGGGTGTGGGGACAGGCCCAGAGTGAGACTTGGACCTATGAGGGGAGGCCAGGCTGTGCATCCCATCTTTTCTGCGAGCCAGGTGCCCAACGTGCTTCAGCTGTTTCTCCTTCATGTGCCGGCAAAACTGGCCAGTAGCAGATCCAGAGCCAAGAGTTACTAAAAAGCTCCATGTTTACAGTTAAGGCCGAAAGCATTTACCACACCCTAGAAGCCCCCAGCAGTGTCCTCACTGGAGAACGCTCTGCAAGCTTCCTGGCCGTCCCTAGCTTCCCCTCCCTAAGCACAACCTGTTCCTATGGGCCCATCTAAAAGGAAGGAAGACTGATGCCCTGGGATCTGTTGGGTCACATAGCAGGTAAGCAGCAGTGTGGGACCCAGCCTGGGTCTAGGTAAAAGGGTCCCACAGGGTGGCCAGGTTAAGTGACACACCTTTAAGCCTAGCACTCAGGACAAGAAGCAGAGGCAGGCAGACCTCTGTGAGTTCCGGGTTAGCCAAGGCTATACAGCAAGACCCTGTCTCAAAGTGAAGCTCGAAGCATGTGACATTGAGACCTGTTTTCACCCACGCGTGCACACGCATGCATACACACAACACACACACACACTAGTACAGAACTCAGGGCCCTTCATATACTAGACAAATGACCTCTGTAGGGGTTTGGATGAAAGTGACCACCCTACACCAGGCTCACGCGTATGAACACTCCGTCTCCGGTTGGTAAGGCTGTCTGGGGAGGATTAGAAGGTGTGGCCCAGAGGGCCTAGCTTCAAGTGTCAAAAGAATGGTCATCCCTAGTGTGTTCTTTGCCACCTGATGACACGAGCACCCAGCTGTCCTGGTAACCCCAGTCTTCAACCTTGCTATTGTCACCCCTACCGCTCTGGTCAATAAACACTTTGATTTCCAAGTTACCTTGGTCACAGCAATAAAAACATAACTAATTCAGTGGTTCTCAACCTTCCTAATGCTGTCACCCTTTAATACAATTCCTTACGTCGTGGAGAGTCCCCCAACCATAAAATTATTTTCGTTGTTACGTCATAAGGGTAATTTTGCTACTGTTATGAACCGCAGTGTAAATATCTGATATGCAGGATGTCTGATATGCTACCCCTGTGAAAGGGTCGTTTGATCCCCGAGGGGGCTCCACCCACAGGTTGAGAACCACTGAACTAAGACCAACTAAAACTAACACACAGCCTCACCTCTATTTTCTTGAGACAAGTGTCTCGCTAGGTGCCATGGCTGGCCTAGAACTCCCTACATAGACCAGGTCTTCGACTCTTTAAGATCCACCTCTGCCTCCTGAGTGCTGGGATTCTAGGATTAAAGGTACATACACCACCATACCCAGAACTGGTCCTTTTAAAGAAGTAGTCTCAGGTTGCTTAGGCTAGCCTTGTGCTCTATGTAGCCAAAGATGACCAAAGATGACCAAAGATGACGAAAGATGACACCGTATCTCTTCCCTCTGTTCCTCAGTACTGGGATCATGGTGTGTGCCACCATGTCTGGTTAAGTGGGTGGTACTAAGGCTGAGAGCCAGTGTTCTGTGCATGCTAGGCAAGCAACTGGACTATATATACACCTCTAAGCCCTCTTTCCACTTTTTTAAGAGTCTCACTCTATATAACCCATGCTGGTCTTAATACATTCCTCCTGCCTCAGTTTCTGTGCAGCCATAATGAGTGCCTAGATCAGTGAAGATCTGAACCTGCCCTGCTGTGTGGTGCCAGCCGTGGGAGAGATTTTGCTACTGTAACAGGCTTCCGAGTAGAAACTTGCTGGGATCATTTGCGTAGCAGCCAGCATGAAGGGGGCTCTCAAGCAGACCCCTAGCAGCCATGGGCCATCAGATGCCACGACTGCTTGGTGCTGCTGATACACGGTAACCACTACGGAGCCAGGCCGAGATGAGTGGTATGACATTTGTAAATGAAATATGAGGGGGGGACGGGGACCGCAAGAAGCCGCAGAGCCAGGCAGCGAATGAAAGATTCTCCAAGACAGGTGGTGAGTGAAAACCGCAGGGAGTGCGACCCAGGGCCTGATCTGACTGTCTGAAAACTGTCCACTTCCCCATGGCTACCCAGCTGGACACTGAAAAGGCGGCCAGGACGTCACTCTCCAGAACCTTCCCTGGGATTGCACACTTTGCTGTGTGCAACCACTTAAGAAACGGAGTAACAAAACAAGACCCACTGAGCTGTGAGGAACCACATCCTGAGTATCCTTCTAGGGGGCCTGGGGGCCTCTTCTTGGCTTTATTCACGGGCGTTCGTCCCTCCCAGCCCAGTCGTGGGTTCAGCAGTGTCTGGCAGCGACTGATCACAAACACAAAGGCGTCCTTCTCCTCAGAGGCATCCAGACCTGAATACGCTCAACAGCCCGCAGAGGGCGGTCTGAGGGGCATCAGAAAGCTCCCACCCAAAGCCCGCCCATCTTTTGCAGCTCAGTACCCCTGAGCCCCAAGCTCTTAGGTGCCATCCCCTAGAGAGCCACCAGAGGGCGCCCCCACCACCACCACCACCACCACAGGAGAGGCGAGCAGGACCGGGTTCCCACACCCGGGAGGGTATTGTCCTGGGCAGGGGGCTACCTGCTGCACCCTCCCACCTTACCCAGGATTGGACCACAGGGTTTTGCGGCCTCTGGCAAGCCTGGAGTTACGCACCTCGGTTAGTGAGGTCTTCAGGGTGCGGGTAGACTGGTGATCCTGGGGTGCTCAGGAACTCGGTAGGGGAGGGGAAAAGTCGGATGAGGCCCACAGGTGCCAGGAGGAGGAGCCAACCCCACCCCAACCACCGAGGTCCAGCTGCTGCAAACTTCCCAAGTGCACTGAGCCTGATTTAAGGACGTGGATGGGCAGGGGCACCCTCTCCCAGACTCCGCCTCAATGTCCCCTAACCAGGCCCCTTTGAGACACTCCGAGAGCTTGAAGGGTCTGGGCTCTGTTGTCACCCACCCAGAACCACGTCTGGATGTCCCAACGCTCATAGCATCGGGGAGTCAGCTATGAAAGCTTAGGAGCAGGAATGTGAGGAACTCCTATTTTAGAGGCCATTGGAGTGGGAGGAAGCCACCTCAGGGGACCCTCAGATATCTGCAATGGGCAGAGAAAACACGGGGCCACTGCCACCTCAGATGCCTGGGGCCACCTCTCTTAGTTAGCCCCTCTCTTAGATCCTGGGGCAAGTGTTGGCAAACAGGAGGTTGCTCCTTCCCCAGTGTCTCCTCCAGCATGAAATCTCCATGACACCTTGCCTAGACCTGAGGGTGTAGGAGTCCTCACTGCCAACCGCCCGTGGAGAGCGGACTCTGCCAGGACCCCATTAGGATATTGGCTGGCTTGGGCCAGTCAGGAAGCCGCCCCTGGCCGGGTCTCCAGATCTTGGGAGCCTAGACCGGGCCTCCTCCTCCTCGAAAGCGGGCTCTATCCACCACGCGCGCCTTTGCAGAGGGCTTCGCGGGCCTGCGGAGCCATAAAGTCTGATCGAAACCTTCCGGGTCTCCTGCGGGTTTCTAAACCCGACTTCAGTCAGGAGGGTGGACGGACGAGAGGTGGGAAGATGCCGGCGCCCCGGTCCCCCAGCCCCCAAGCAGGGGTGCCCAGCTAAGCTCTGGCAGTGGGAGTTGGCGGGATGGGGACGGCAGCGGGTTTGACACGGCAGAGGTTGTCACCCGCACCGGCGGGACAAGGCCGATCGCTCCGGCGGAGGAGGAAGGAGACCGGGTCGCGGCACGCACGCTGTGCAGAAAGCTCTTCCAACGTCCTCAGCGGGGCAAACTCGGGAACCCCAGGTTTTCCGGACGCCCACAGGCGCGTCCCCGGCCTGGGGTGCGCGCCCCTGACCTCCCACTCCGGCCGCGAAGCTCGCGGGGCGCACCTCTCCGGGCGTCTGTGACACCGGTCACCCCGCCAGAGGTCTCTGTGGAGCTGCTTTTAACCAGAGACCGGGCTCCGGCTGGGCGACCACCTCCCCGGGGCTCCCGCGGCTGCGGCGCACGACCGCACGGAACGGGAAAGGGACCGGTGTCCTCCTAGATCTTCAATCGTGCGCCCCACTCAGCCTGAGCCCCAGTCTCAGTTTCTCTGTCTTGGAAATGGGTCGCCCTCCGCCTCGCCCCGGATTCGCGCACCTCTCCAAGAACAAGGGAGAGTCTCCCTTCTCCCTTGCACCTCGTGAACGCCCGCGGACCCGGCTCCCGGGCGTCCAGGGTCCCGTGCCCGCGTCCCGCACTCACCACCCCAAGGCTGAGGTCCTCCGCGCGGGGCGCGGGCGCTGCGCAGCCCCCATGGGCCGCCAGCGCCAGCATAAGCAACAGCGGCGGCAACCCGGGCCCGGGTCGTGGAGGGCCAGGTCCCCGGGGGGATCCAGGTCCCCGCGGGCGGCGTCCCATCCCGCTATCCCAGGCCGGGTGGCGAGGGTCTCCGCACTAGCCAGCAGCTAGCTCCGCGCCTCGCTCGGCTCCGCGCCCGCACCGCTCCGCTCCGCGGGACTGAGCCGCGCGCCCGCCCGCCTCCGGGGCAGGGCCATGCTAATGTATGCTAATAAGATATAGCCACGCCCACTCCCTTAAAGGGGACCCCCGCGCGGGCTGGGCCGTGTAATGTGCTGGAAAGGTTTGCACTCCCCAAAGGCTGGAGCACTGCTGCAGGCGAGGAGCCAGCGAATCGGGGTGCGAGTGTTTTAGAGTTCCCCGCGGTCTTCTGGACGCGCTCCCTGGTCGCCTGCTATAGCTCTTGGTCTAGTTTCCGGTCACTCAGGACCAGCAGACCGCCGCAGCGCGCATGATGGGCACACGGGGGAGCCCGCGGGCCACGGAGTCTTGGGGCGAGTGGGAGTGAGCACCCCCCCATGCGGAGTGATCGGAGGTGGGGGAGGGGGTTAGTGTGATACAAGAGAGCGTAGGAGGGAGCGGAGGCGTGGGGTGGGATGGGATGGGTGAGAGTGGGAGGGAGTAGGGGCGTAGGACGGGAGCACACCTGAGTCCTGAATGGAGCACTGGGCCCAGAGCACCTTTTCCCCCTAGTCCGCCAGGAAGCACCTGTCCTTCGATGCTGAGGGTATGCAGCAGGTGTGAGAATTTGTTTTGAGGGGCAGGGAGTGAACCCCCAGACTTCCGGCGGGCTGGACCCATTCTATCTCTCTGAGCCGCGACAGAAAGGGAAGCTATGAATAGCAAACATTAGCTGGGATCTGGCACCCGCTCGGCACTTTACAGATGAAAATTTCTTTTTCACAACCCTTAAGAGGTGGAAACCATAGTTTCCAATTTGTACACAAAGAAACTGAGGTCCAGAGAAAATAATCCCTACGCAGGGCTCAACGTGGGGTGATGGATTGGAAACTGGCTGGGTCAGGGGGCGGAGTTCAAAACCAGCGCCACCCCCACCCCATTCCCACGCTCCACCGGGTCCCAGTTTAGCCTCCCATCACCTTGAGGAGCGGCTTGGTCTCCAACCCCTTCCCCATGAGTCTCTCTCTAGACACTTGGTGTCGTTTGGATTACAGTCTTATTTATTGATTTTGCACAGGGAAACTGAAGTTCAGGTGATGTCCATAAAGAGGAGGGTGGCTTCCTGCTTTGAAGGCAGAGTTCCCTCCCTCAACTCCCAGCTGATGCCTATCTGGTCCCTGATGCTGTCAGGGTCTGGGTGGGTTGGGGAGAAAGTTAGATTCGGCATGTGCTTGTACTAACAACTGGAGCTCGGTCCAGCACAGACACTGTGTGTGCGTGCTTGCGTGTGTGTGTTGGGGTTTTAGAACTTTGACACAAGAAGGCCTTGGAGGGTCCAGAGAGTGACCAGCCATCCATCCACGAGACTAACATCGCAGTGCTTAGCTAAGTGGGACAGACTCCCTATCAACCCGTGGTTAAAAATTGGGTCTTCCTACCTCAATAGCCTCATCTGGATAATCCCATCAAGGCCTGCCCAGAGGCTAACCTAATCTAGATAATCTCTCACAGGTGTGCTGGGAGGCTTGTCTCCTAGGTGATCCTAGATCCTGTCAGGTTTACAGTATTAACTCGTGACATTAGTATCACGAGGCATTAGAAGAAAGCTCAGTCCCTATTGAGAAGCTCGATGCTCACATGCTAGAAGAGAGGGAACACTGCATCTGTAGGCACTCTGAGATCAGCTTCCGAGCTCGGGTGGCCTCATCTTCTGTCTGTGCTAAGGTCTCTGGGCCTCTCCTGAATGCTGTCCCTGTGTGGGAAGGAACCTCAGAGAAATACAGAACAAATGGGGCAAAAAACAAAACCAAAAAAACAAAACAAAAAAAAAATCCCAAAACACTCCCCCAAAAAACCCAAAAACACAACAACAACAACAAAAAAAAAAAACCTCAAAACAACAACAACAACAACCCCAAACGGCTTCAGGCATGGATGGCTCTAGGGCTCTGGTTTCAGACACTTGTCCTCAGGACAGTGTCAACTCTAATTGGTACGTCTCCCAAGGTGTCCTGCCCTTGCCTGTCTGGCTCTGGGAGTTTCTTCCAGGTCTCATACAGTATGGCAAGCGTCTACTTGACACTACAGATAAACTCTTAAGTTGGACAGTAATCTCTTTTCTGTTTGTTTAGAATTGTGTCCTGCCTCAGCCCCTGAGTGCTGGGATTCAGCTGTGTTCTCCCACGGCCAGCTTGGACAGGAGTCCTTGTAGTTATAACGGAGTTAAATCCCTTGAGATGGAGCTCGCTGGGGCTTGTCTGGGTGACCCCCACACCCGCTGTCAAGTGTTTTGATCAAAGCAGAGCACAGTAGCAGGGGTTTGAAATCCCAGCATTTTGAGGAGGCAGAGGGAGGCAGGAGGATGGGGAACTGCAGGCCAAGTTGGCTATAGAGTTTTGAAAATGTTTTTAACAAAATTCCAAGCAAGCAAACAAAAGAACAGGAGAGATGCCACAGGAGAGTTGGTTGGCTTACAGACAGTTTCGCTAGACTCCTCCCGAGGACCTAGCAACAGATTAGGTCATCACCTGGGCGTCATCACCTGGCAGGATATAAGAGAAATACTCCAGCCCTCTTCGCTCTCTCTCTCCCTGCTTCTAACTCCTCCTCCTCCTCCCCTTCCTCTTCCTCCTCCTCCTCTTTTTCCTCTCTCTCTCTCTCTCTCTCTCTCTCTCTCTCTCTCTCTCTCTCTCTGTTCTCACGTGTTCCTGGCCAGGCTCTCTTTCTTTCTGTCCTTCTCTATCCTCTCTTTCTCTGCCCTGTGGCTCTGTCTGCCTCTTCTCCTTCTCCAGGTCCTCACTCCCCTCCCCTCCTTGACCTCCCATACACCAGATGTGTCCCATGGCTTGATTTCTCAGGGGGACACCTTAGCATAGGTCTCCCTTACCCCCCGCTGCCGCCATATTATATTTTATAACAGAGTTGGCCACATGACCAGGGAGGCAGAGGGTATGATGTGGCCACAGACAGAGACCCCAAGGTAGTGGCACGACTGGGAGCTGGACTTAGTCCTTTATAGCCAATGAGTGTGTGCTCTAGGGTCCCAGATTTAGGAAGGTTGAGAACTACTGGTCCAAACAGCAAGGCACCTCCTCCCCAATCTCTACCTCCACTCTGGCTTCCAACAGGCAGATTGCTGAATCAGAGCCAGGCCACCCGTTCCAAAGATGACTGAGATGTCACCGCCCACATCACGCCCTGCAAAAATTTGGAAGACAAATCCAAGCTCCTCTTCCCAGCCCGTGGCTCCTTGCTCTGATGTCACCCTGCCCGTTCCGGCCTGCTTCCCCCATCCAGTAGAGGCT
Organism: Rattus norvegicus; assembly: GCF_021556685.1. Lineage (NCBI taxonomy): Eukaryota > Metazoa > Chordata > Mammalia > Rodentia > Muridae > Rattus > Rattus norvegicus. The sequence goes on from NC_141545.1 coordinate 34,103,107, forward strand.
CCTGACTTCCTCTGATGGCCTCCAGATGCACTCTTGCCTTACTTAGGACCTTTGCACCCGCTTTGTGTGAGGGGTGGATCGTATCTTCTGAGTCGTTGAAAGAAAGCCTAAGCCTTGGATCTCAAACGCTTGCTTCATCTCTAAAAAGCATTCCTCGCCCCTGACTCCCGTTCACTCATCCACACTCCAAGCAGCTCTCCAGCCCTGCCATCTGTTTGGGCCTCCTCTGCTCACTGCCTGGCTCCTGGAGGCGTCAGTCAGCCCCACAGGGCAGAGGTATCTGCCATTGGGCTTAAGAGTTTGCTAGTGCCAGGTCCAGTGCTGGGAACAGTAGGGGTGAGTTTAGTAGACAACTGCTGCCTTCAAGTGGACCGCACTGAGCCAAGTGTCGCCATTTGCCCGTCTCGCATTGCACGTGTGGGCGGGAGCCTGGTGATGTCATTGTTAGCACCCACTTGGCCACTTCCTCTTTGCTTTGACAAGAATCCTGATATTCCATCCCGAGGCTGGCAGATCTGAGCCCCGACCTTCCCAAAACTCAGGGGGTGTGGCTGGCAGCCCCAGAGGCTGATGGCTCCTGAGAGCTGGGTGGCCTATTGCTCCAGTATGATGCCAGAGACTTAAGGATCTCGATTTTCTATTGCTCCGAGCGTTAACCACTGCCTTGAAACTTGGCAGCTGATGTAACCAGCGTCCAGTGGCGGTGAACAGCGCCGCGGGCACCATTTCTGAGTGCTGCACTTCACTTCACAAGGTGTTAGAACTTCAACTTCTGCCGTCCAGCATTTGGACATTGGTTGCCTCTGCCTCCCAGTGCTCTGCCCTGGCTGCTCTCCGAAGTCCCGCAAATCTGTAGATAAGAAGACAACCTGGGGGGAATCTCTATCCTTCCAAAGCGTGAGTTCTGGGGGGAATTAAGCTCAGGTTGTCAGGCTTGTGTGGAGGTGCCTGTACTTGCCAAGCCATCTTGCTGACCCAACCTTTTTTTTTTTTTTTTTTCCTTTTTTTTTTTTGGAGCTAGGGACTGAACCCAGGGCCTTGCACTTGCTAGGCAAGCGCTCTACCACTGAGCTAAATCCCCAACCCCAACCCAACCTTTAAAAAACAGATTTATTTATATTTATTCAGTGTGTGTGTGTGTGTGTGTGTGTGAGAGAGAGAGAGAGAGAGAGAGAGAGAGAGAGAGAGAGAGAGATTGCATGCATTTATGAGCATGCAAGAGTCCGAGGAGGCCAAAGAGGGCTTCAGATCCCCTGGAACTAGAGGCATGAGCCTGTGAGCCACCCTGTGGCTTCTAGAAATCCAATCCAGGTTCTCTGCAAGAGCGACAACTGCTCCTACCCACTGAGCCATCTCTCCAGCTCCCCAACCGAGGTTTTTTTTTTTGTTTTTGTTTTTTGTTTTGTTTTTTTTGTTTTAACACCCTTTGAGGGATTTGAAATTGACTCCCCAGCCATCCTCTCTCTACAGATTTGAGGGTTCCAAAATCTTCACAGTACCGAGACCCTTCAGGGTTCCTATTTTTTTTTAAAGACTGAATAATATTCCACCATCTACAGGGACCATATGTTGTTTACTCTTGTGGACATGGGTGCACATGTGGGCTGTGTTTACCCTCTGTGTTCACTCTATGACCCTGCACTTTCTTCGTACCCCCCATGGGCCCCTGAAAGTCTCCCCCCTTGTGTTTCTAATCCAGGGACCCATTCTGCCCCCTCCAACCTTCTGCACTGGCCTCAGTTTAATCTCTCCTAGGCTTCCTGGACACCCTTGGCAAGCAAGCTCCAGGCCTCCCACCCCAGTGGCCAAGTCTGGTGACTTGCCTCCCTCCCCCTACCACCCAAGTACCTGATAGACAGAGCTCTTGACCCACAACTGTGGCCAGCACATTTACATGCCTCTTAACATGTTATTCCAGAACTATTCTTTGCAAACAATAGCAGGAAAGGAAATGTCTTGCCTGGCCGCCCGCCTGCCTTTATTAAAGTCAATGTCTAAATACTGCCTTTGCAAGTGTTCCATCCCCCCCAGTTACTGCTATCTCTTGTGAAGGAAATAACAGAATATCAATCATAAGACATTCTGGAAGTGAGCTTTGAAACCCAATCATGGGAGCTCTGAGGCAGAACGACGCCTACCAGGCTCACTGCCAACAGTGCCATGCCTGCCTCACTCTCGTGGAACGGAGGCCCTGTGTCTCAGCAAAGCCATGACCCATCCTTCCCGATGCACTCTTGGGGTCTAGGTTGTGAGTAGGTCAGGTGGCAAGGGAAGGAAGTGGAATGGGTGACAGGTACGGGGTCATGCTCCTGTCTCAGGCAGTCAGAGCGCCGGCCTTCCTGCTTGACAGGCATGGAATGTGCAGGCTGTCTTCATGTGTTTTTTTTTTTCTCTAATAAGATTCTAAATTTAGGGTATTTGAGTCACAGAAATATTGTGGAGACAGAATAGTGTCTTCCGAGATTTGTCACCAACTTCTACCATAACCACTTATACTGCCGCTGCTCATGGGGCGTTAAGGGCCCCTTACCTCAGATTTAGCCAAGATTATAATCTCAGGATTTAGAGGATAGAGGTAGGTGGGTCAGGAATTCAAGGTCAGCCTCAGCCACATAGCAAATTTTAGACCAGCCTGAATTCACCATGTGAGATCCTGTCTTAAACAAAACAAAACAAAACCAAAATTATTTAACGAATGGTTCTAACACCTGTGTTTCTCCTAATGTTGGTCCAAAGATTTTATCCAGGCAGGACATGTTTAGTGACTGTCTCCTCCTGGCAGTACAAGATTTGGGATGAGGGGCTATCTGGTGCAATGTTGCTAGGTAGGACTTGACTCATATTTTTCTAACCATCAGCCCATGGAGGGGCAGCTTCTGAGGTGAACTGCCATGTCTATGAGTTTGCAGAAAAAGAAAAAAAAAAGTCATGGAGAAATTTATATCCCATTAGGCAAGAATCTGTAATTGAGCCGGGCGGTGGAGCACTCTGGAGGCAGAGGCAGGCAGATCTCTGAGTTCGAGGACAGCCTGGTCTACAGAGGGACTTCCAGGACAGCCAGGTCTACACAGAGAATCCCTGTCTTGGGGCAGCGTGAGGAGAGAATCTGTGACTTACCTCGGTAACTTTGATCACCTGGTCAGAGTGTTTATGTTTTTGCTCTGTGATATTATTCAGCTGGGTCTTTCAGGAAGGAGCTGCTGCAAACTCCCCGTGAGGGGGGAGCCCACCACCTGTGGGGCAGGGGAAGCAATTCCCAAGTGTCCCAGGTGAGTCCGCTGCACAGGGATGTAGCCGTCTTAAACATGCTCGGTGGTGTTCACATGGTGACAAGTGACCGAGCACACACTGCTCGGAAGAAGCCTCTTAAGTGATGTGTGAGGGTTTGAGGGCCATCTGGCCTCTGCCTGTGAGCTGACCTGAGGACAGTAGGTGTCCATGTGAGGGATGAGTGCTCCTTGTGTGAGGGATGATGGCTCCCCATTTGTCTCTTTCTCATTTACTTTGCTGTCTTTTATGGGCATCAGCATGGATTCACGGATATTGACTCACACGCTAGAATCTATTGCGATGGTGTTAATTATGTGCTCCTGTTGTGAGGGCTCTTCGGTTGGCTCCTCTGGTAAGCTCCGCCTACCCAGCATGTCAGTCACTTGGGACACTTTCGAGCCTTGCTTCCACTGTGCCCTTCCTGCCCAGGCTTGGTGCTAGACGGTTCTCTAAGGAGTCACTGGGAAATGGACTCAGGGGCCACAGTCTGGGCACTGGGTGTTAATGGCTATGGGGGGGAGGGGGCAAGCTGGTCCTTCTCTCCCTTTCCCTCCCTTGTTCATCTCTCTTCAGCAGAATGCTAGCTCTTACTGACGTCCCACCCCACCCCACCCTCCTGTCTCTTCAGTCCCAACACCTGCCAAGCGCTCTTGAAGGCTTCAGTGGTCAATGGACTTTACTGTATGCTGGCCTCCCACTGCCCTCTTGGGGCTCTCTGAGGCGTGCACAAATCTGGGGCTGCTGTGTTTTTCATCTCCATCCCTCGAGGCATCTCTGTGGGAAGGATCTTCCTGGCTGGTGCCAGTGAAACTGAGCAGCGGCCATGGTCAGGATGGTGAGGCCTCCTCTGGACACACTGTGCCCTTGGCTGCCAAGTGCTGTGTTCTCCTAGAAGCTGCAAGTTTGTATGTAGACAATGGAGGCACCCTCAGAAGCCCAGGGGTCACAGGCTACACGTGGCCTACAGTGTAGCCATTCCACGCATTTTGCATATACTTTTGAATTGGGAGGACTGTACCCAAAAGGGAATCTGGGTCATTTCCAGGTCCGTGAGGGGACCATCCTGGCTTCATCCTGGGCAGGATACAGAGGCTTCTGTTCTGCCTTGAGGTGTGGGTGAGTGGGGAGCCCCCCAAATGCTTTCTTAAATCTGCTTCGGATGTTCCTGCTTTCCTAAACCGCGTCTGCTGAGCAGCTTATGAACTTGTAATTAAAGCAACTTTTCATGCTGCTGAAGTGAGATGATGGAAGCTGTCCTTCAGGGGACTTTGTGCAGCCTAAGATGACTGAAACCTCAGTGGGCACAGGGGAGCCGGAGACATAGGCTCTTTGAGCCTGTCTAGGGCCGGGGCATGTGTGTAATCACCAGCCCTTGTTTTATGGATTGAACCAGTGAACCCTGAGTAACTGTACCTAACCTCCTTGCGATTTCTTGGTAACAGCACCTCTTGGCTCACCACCTCTGAGGGTCAATGTCCCTGCTGGATACATGCACCCACTGAAAGTTGTTCCCTGAATCCCAACAACTGAAAAGGGAGGAGATGGCTGGCTGTTAGGGGCCAGCAGGACCACTGATGTGTATGTCTGTCTCTCTGGGGGAGGGGGAGGAGGCTTCACCACAGGAACAGCCAGCAGCCCGAAGCCGTGAGAGCCTGCATCAGCTCCCTACAGACAAGGTCACAAAGGAGGATGTGCAGGGGACAGCTTCGACCTGAAGAGGGCTTGACCTAGCTTGATGTTTGTTTATAGGAAGAAGCCACTTGGAGCCCTTCTCAAGTAAGTACCCCAAATACAACACAGGAGCTCCCTGAGTGCTGAGTTCTTAAACCTGTCCCCAGGTGGCACCACCCTAGATCCTGGACATTGCAAAACAAAGATATGTGTAGTTCGTCATTCAGTCAAGAGCTGACAGAATCCCACACAGAATTGCAAAAGAAGAGCACTAGTTGTTACCATCTACTGTATCCTCCTGTGACAGAACGGGCACATTCATATCAGAGAAGCTGGCGCTGCTCTTGATGTAGACTCCCGAGTGACACCTTCCCCACTGACACTATTAATCCTGGTTCACAGTGGAAAAATGACACAGCAGCGAAAGGGAACTGCATGGGACCACCAAAGACAAGACACTTGACCACAGGCTGGTACCGAGCGGTGGCCCTGCCTCACTGTCACCGTATGCAGAGCACGATTCAGCAATAAGCAGCCAGTAAGCAGACCATGTCAGAGCAACATAAATACAATCAGGGGTTTTTAAATTGCAATTATTTTGACTTCTTGCGTGTGTGATGTCTATGTACCGTGTGTTCTTGGTGCCCACCGAGGCCTGAGAAGGCATGGAATCCCCTATGCCTGGGATTAGTCAGCTGGGGCTGCCATCTGGGTGATGGGGATTGAGCTTAGCCACTACACCATCTCTCCAGCCCCTTTCCTATCCTTCTGACAAGGTCTCACTATGCAGCCCTGACTGGTCCGAATGAGAACAGACTGGCCACTTCATTTTATTGATCATTAAAAATAAGAAATTAAAAGGAGCCCCTTTCAGCCTGGCAAGGTGATAACCATCTGGCAACTTGGGATGTGGAGGCAAGAGGATCAAAGTCATCCTTGACTACATACACAGGTAGAGGCCAACACAAACGTAAAGAGAATTCTACAAACAAAATGGACAGGTGCTGACAGACACATTTAATCCTAGCTCTCGGAAGGCAAAAGCAAGATCTCTGAATTCAAGGCCAGGAGATTCTGTCAACTCCCAACAAACAAACAAACCCCTTTCATCCGACTTCTGTAAGAGTCTAGAATCGTGAGTGTGGCAGTGTTTGTCACCTTTGGTCAGCACTTTCACTCTCTAGACTTACCCTGTACTCTGTGGTCCCTGTAGGCAGGTGGGGGACGCGTGTGCGCGTGTGTGTGTGTACATGCGTGCGCACATGCCTGTGATGTTTTTTCCTGAGGTTTGTGCTATGAACAGGGAGGAGTGGCTCCTTGGGAACCAGAGGCTCAGATTAGGCAAGCTGAGTGTCAGGAGTCCTCCGAGGACATCTTCAGCACATAGGTTTATACGAGTCACCATTTGTGGCTGCAGTCACTAGGGATGGGGAGGCAGAGGTCTGGGCACTGATACAACCTGACACAGCAGAGGGAAGCACAGAGCTGAGGATGGCAAGTACCCCGGTTCCCCCGTGTATGGAATGGAGGAGCCCAGCAGATGTGGTGATCCCGTCTTCTCTGTTGTGGGTGGCATCTCTCACGGACACCCATTTTCCTGTTCTGTCACCTCTGTCACCTGCCCTGCCCACACCAGCCTCTGGAGGCTCTGAGTGTCTTGAGGGGAAGCACCAGGCCCACACTGAGGACCACTGCAAGGAGGAAAGGAGCCCATTTCTGGTCGGGCACATGGCAGAACCTGCAAGAGAAGCCTGAGCACATAGAATCGTCCTGAGCAAGCTTCAGCGTCAGATGGATCAGGGCTCTGGTGTCAGTCTAGGCAAGCAGGTCTTCATTTCTGGTGTCAGGACCCTGTGTGCTTAGCATGGAGTCCTGAAGGGAGGGACACACAAACCTGCATCTTCCTGGGGCAGTCAAGAGCTTGACGTCAGGATGACCTTTGACTGACTGGCCTGGCAGAGCCCCTCAGGGGCATAGGTGGGACATCCGAGACCATGTCCCTTCAGACGGCACCACTGGAGGGAGGCGGGCTTTCCCCACATGCAGGCACATTAAGTGACAGACACACCAAAGGAAGGAGCTGCCCCAGGCTGCTAGCTAGAAAAGGTGTTTCCCATTTTATTTGATAATACATTTTCACAGAAACATGATATATTTACATATATACAGGTAAGAGACTGCTGGTCAAAAATCTGAAACAGAAAATGTCACCAAAAATTTACAAAAGCCACCGACTGACCCAGGGAGTTGGGCTGGAGAACCTGGAGAGCCGCATGGAGGTCGGCACAGAGCTTGCAGCTCAGCTTCTGACTTCTGGACTGTGGCTGCTCTGAGCAGTAGCCCAGCACCTGTAGCCACAGCCAGGGCCACAGCCATGCTGCTCGCCAGGGGCTGGCTCCGTGGCTGCCCTCTCAGGACGCGCTGGTCTGCAGGTTTTTTGAAGCTGCGAGCATTGCTCTTACTTTGGCCATGAGATCCTGTGTGGGAGACATGAAGGAAACCTGAGCCTCCCGCTGACCAGATTTGTGAGGGGGCCGTGGTGAGGACAGGAGGCAGAGCTTCCAGTAGCCATGCCTTCAAGTAATGTATGCAGCTGCAAACCTTTCCAGGCCACACAGGGACCAAAGTCAACTTCTTTGTCTTGTCATGAACCTCCCACATCTGTGACCCCATGTGGCCTGAGGGTACAAGCAGAGCCCAGGATGTGTCACCCGTGGAGAGAGAGACTCCACAGCATGGCCACCCCACAGGGACATGAGCTTCCTTTGGGAGGTGCGGCTCCCCAGAAAGTGACTCCTTCTCTTTCCTGCTAGGCTCTGACCTAGTACTTGGCTGTGGCAGGCCAGAACCAGAGTCAATAGGTGACCAGCCCAAGATTTTGACTGGGTTAGTGCTGGTCAAACATGGGGCGAGAAGGAAAATTATCAGGAGAAAATTATAAAAGTGGAAAGAACGAGAGCACCCCATCTTACCTGAGTTATTTTGCTCTGCACAGAGGAGACGATTGCTGAGGAGATCTGGCCATCTTTTTCCTGAGAAACCCCCCTAAATGCAGAGGGAAGAATGGAGGGTCAGACATCCCCCACAATCTGAAGAGCAGTTCCCATGCCCCGTAGAGCACAGCTTCAGGTCCCTGTGCGTACATGGTGAGCATCTGCCCCACCCAGCCACCTTCCCATCCCAGGAGCACACATTTGTATACCCACTTCAAGTGCCTCACAAAATGAAACTAACTCACACTCTAACAGCGCCATTACGTAAATGCTTGCAAAGAAGAGGCTAAGGACGGAGGCACCCCCAGTGGCTTTTGGTTCCCATGTAAGGCTTCTGTGGATGTGGATAACACCCACATCCTGGTGGTTGGGGCTTTCTACACTCCGTCTAGGATGGGGCCTTTCAGATGCTGACCCTTGGGTGAGCTGTGTTCCTCATGGAGCAGGCATGGACACTCAAGACCCCCAGACTTCAAGGCAATCCCAATAGGAATAACCTCCTGAAATCCCGTCTGTCTCAGACCTTCTGAGTCCTGCACAGCAGATGGTGGGGATGGGTGGAGGCACTCACAGTGGGTGCTGTCCAGGCCTCACTGCCCTCCCCTTGCTCCTTCCTACTGAGAGCCACCCAGAGGTCATGGTTACCTGGATCGTTCCTGGGAGGAACCTCGGCTCTCCACAGGAGAGATGCTGGCCGAGTGGGCTGAGTGGGCCGAGGGACGCTGTGCTGCCTGTTTACTCGGGGAAGTCGACTGCGACCGGGCCTTGGCCTTGGTGCGAGAGCGTGAGCGCCGTTTCTTCTTCTTCTCATGGGGACTTCTGAAAGGGACGTGCTTGTCAGGGCACACGCAGGGACTGACAAGAGGGCAGTGTGAACGTGTCAGGAGCCTCTCCACACAGGGGACCTTCTCTTTTCTTTTGGGGACATCTATTCTAGGATGGCTTGAATTGTGAAGCTGAGGATGACCTGAAGCTCATCTTCCTTCTTCTACCCCCTAAGTTCTGGGACTACAGGATGCACAGTCATGATTGGTTGGCGTGGTACAGGCAAACTGAATCCAGGGCATCGTGCATGCTAGGCAAGTACTTCAGCAGCTGAGCACATCCCTAGCCTCACACGCGTGCCTCAGACAGCTATAACCCTTCAGTCAATTGAGCCTGTGCATCCACAGGGTGCTGGGTGTTAAAAGGACCATCCAGAAGCCAGCCTCTGCACAGGGGAAGCTTAGTCCTAGGGAAACGTCTGGCATTTAATATACAACGAACAATCTATTTGCATTGAAAATACCAAGATAACCACCAAAGAAAAGCCTCTAGGAAAAGTCTATACTGCTTTCTCATTCATGCCAAACGAGAGGAAATTATCAGCCAAATCCTGTAGACATGGGTTCATCTGCTGAAAAATGCCTAGCTCGTTCTACCATGTACAGATGTGTGCACACATGAACACAGGGTGGGTAGACTAGGAGGACGCAGACTTGGAACCCCCAGCACACAGGACAGCATCACTGCCAGCCTGAGTCGCCTCCCACTGAGTCTGTCTTAGAATGATCTGCAAATTTATCTCTGACTCCTGGGCCCTTTCCTTTCTCCTGCGCTGCAGGACACCGCCAGGCAGCCTCCCTGTACTCCTGTATCTCTCAGTGTGCCCACTTTGATGGGAACACTGGTAAACCATTGCCCGCCACTTCTCTCTGCGATCGATCGCCAGGAACCTGCTCCAGGGTATTTGGGTTTCCAGAGGAAGCAGAGCCCCTTCCCAACCTGGCCCAGCCCTCTATCCTCCAGGGAGGGCCCACCAAAGCCTGTCCACACAGCCACTGATCAACAAGGCTGAATCATCTGCTACACTGGGTTGTACCGTCTCATGTTAGGCTGTGTGATTGCCCCGTATTTCCTTGGTGCCATGACACAAACTGTCCCCATAGTCTCCAGTGCCCACAGGTGCTTTCAGGCTGACAAGCACCAGCAGAGGGTCAGGGAGCCCCACATGGGCACCAGACCAGCACAGAGGCCCGTACAAGGCCAGCCGGGTCACCCCAGTGTTCCAGCCTGGCTTTCTGTGTACCACCCAGGTGAGAGCAGACTGCCAGGCCTGAGGAGCACAGCTGCCCCGGGAGCCCAGCACAGCAGCCTATGACTGAGGTTTAGATACTGGAAGGCAGTGTCCCTGGGTTGGAGTTGTGGGTGGCAGCCCGGTGTCCTTTAGCGAGGAGACATGGATCTAAGTGGAAATGGTTCAGATATGGGACATATGGGAGAGCTGCTGGGCTGGGGTGTCTGTGTACACAGACAAGCTGGATTTCAGAGGGGGAAGCCCAGGATGGTCAGGACCACAAAGCTAGCCAAGCCTATGTAGCTATATGCTGAGTAAGAGTGAACAGCTTCGGGGTTGGGGATTTAGCTCAGTGGTAGAGCGCTTGCCTAGGAAGTGCAAGGCCCTGGGTTCGGTCCCCAGCTCCGAAAAAAAGAAAAGAAGAAGAAAAAAAAAAAAAGTGAACAGCTTCCTAACCTGAACTGTGAGCTTGGTTTAGTGTGTGTGTGTGTGTGTGTGCGCGCGCGCGCGCGTGCGTGCGTGCGCATGAGAGTGTGCAAATACTTTAAAAAAAAAAAGGTTCTGGAGAGATGGCTCAGTGGTTAAGGGCACTGACTGCTCTTCCAGAGGCCCCGAGTTCAATTCCCAGCAACCACATGGTGGCTCACAACCATCTGTAATGGGATCTGATGGCTTCTTCTGGTGTGTCTGAAGACAGCTACAGTGAACTTATATACATTAAATAAATAGTATTTAAAAAAAAAAGAGGGTGCAAATACAAAGGTCAGAGGATAACAGTTGATAGTTTTCCCACTCTTCCACCCTTTCCTGAGTCCTGGGGATCAAACCCAGGCTGCCAGGCTTGCATAGCAAAGCACCCTTACTTGCCGAGCCATCTCACCAGGCCCAGTCTAGTCTGAACAGTCTGACCTCACATGGGAAGAAGTCAAGTTTCTGCAGGAGCGAAGCAGTTTGCTCACTTCTGAAGTTGCTGAGGTGCACTTTGCAACTTGGCCCTCTGTGCTGCTGCTGAGTGGCCAATGCAACACTGCAGCTTGTTGTTTTAGAACATTCCCTCAGTATACTTTCCAGCCTGTGCCTTCCTTCACACTCAATCGTGACCTCCGTTCTGTAGGAGCCAACCCATACCACTGTGTGGGGCTCTGCAGTGCTCCTGGTCTCCTGTAAAACTGCGCATGTCCACTTGTTCTTACACCAACACTAGCACTGCCCTGTGTGCAGTTTCGGTCACCTCACCTCTCCTTGCTTCTTGACCAAATGTTCCCAGTGCACTCTGGGGAGAGCAGCTCTGAAGTCCCACAGGAATACCTGCAACTTGTAAGAAACTAAGCTGTGTCTGCAGCTGTGAAAATGGGCCAGCAAGCCCTCACGCACTCACACTAAGCAAAGTGGAACCGCTGTGCGTCCCTTACTCCTGAACGCCAATGTTCAGCAATATCTATCTGAGTGCACACTGCTAACTAATGTGTCTCTGTCATCAGTGGCTTCTGGGTCAGACCCAGGCACCATGGGTGTCTTTTTCACAGGAGGATTAACCACTTGGTCTCTTACTTATCCCTGGAGGAAGGTATTTGACTTTAACGACACCGACCATATTACACTTTCCTCCCTTGGTGAAGTCTCTTCTGTCTTCTTGTGGGTGGGCGTCCACAAGTGTGTGGAGGCCACCCTTAGACTTCATTCTTCAGTCGCTATCCATTTTGGTTTTCTGTTTTCATTTTGGAGACAGGTCCTCACTGTGAAGCCCAGGCTGGCCTCAAACTCCGAGCTCTGCCCGCCTGTGGAGTCCTAGGGGGGCTGCCTATCTGTCTCCCTGGTCCTGGTTCCAAGCACATGCCACCAGTCTGGCTTTTTATGTGCATCCTGCATACAGAACTCAGGTCTTCCTGCTTGTGTGGCAGGGACTTTACTGACATAGCCATCTCCCCAACACAGCAGGGCTCTCTACGCCCTAAGCAGTCTCAGGGACACACTGTTTTCCGGTTCTGGCTTGTGCACTTAGATGCTGATCTAAACTGAACTAACGTGTGTAGTTTGTTCTTTCTCATTCTGCTGGGGACCTCTCTGGTCCCAACGAACTGCTCCAGTGTTGTGGTCTAACCACAGGCCCAGGCCGCAGCGTGGGCTCTGAGGGAATTGCAGTGAGTGCTTCATCATGAAGCTTGGCTTTGTTCTTTGACTGGCATGGTCTCAGTCTGTCTGCCAGTTCCTCAGAAGGCTGAGGATGGATCTGTGCTGGGGTTGGTTGGATCCACAGAGCACAGAGGACAGGAGCTGTGAGTAGTAGGCTTTGCTATAGCTGAGGAGAGGCTGATTCTCAGAGTACTATCTTGAACACGAATACGCACAGCATACGCACAGCGTCATTGCCGGCTTAGGGCTTAGTCAGTATGGTTGGCGGTGAGTGGGGAGTGCGCTTCTCTCCATGGAGAAGGTGAAGAGTGAGCAGTTCCCTGATTCCTGCAAGCTGGATTCGCAGGGAAAAACAGGCTGGAGTTGGGGCAAAGTTCTAAGATGTAAATTCCAATTCCTAAACTGGATTTTCCTAAACACAACGAGGACCAATCAAATGATGTCCTTCTCCTGTCAGTTTGGGACCCTGTCCATCTCTCAGAAAGACAGAATTTCCTTATTATCCAGGTCTGTAGGCCTTTCCTGCTTATCAACCAATCCTTTGACTATGCCCTGTGAACAACTCTAGCTGTTCCTTTACACTGCTGTCTTATTTGCCACCATCTCCTCTCACGTTCACATCTCCTTGCTTCTGACCAGTTCTTTTCCCCGGTTCTGGCCACGCTCCTACACTGTTCCTCTTGTAGTTCAGTGCAGACCTCACAGAGATCGACTTTTTTCCTAGGTGGCTCCCATACAGGAGAAAGGCCATACTTCACATTACACACTCCAAGCATGGCTGATCGCCTCTCTCAGCCAGGGTGCATGAGTGTGCTGTGACTTTCCATACTGTCACAGGTCTCTGTGACTTCAGGTCTCTGGCACACCACGCTGTGTAAGAGAACACCAAGCACCACTGTCCTGGTCATTGCTGTGTCCCTGGGCCACTGCCATGGCTGTGAGTCTCTGGTGTCTGCTCTGTGTGTGCACTGCTGTTTCTCTTCAAAGCACTGAACAGCCATCGTTGCATTTTTGCACACATTTTGAGCATCACATCCTGCCTCAGAGTCAGCTATCACTTTCCTGCCATGAGAACAGGGAAGTGCATCTTCCTTGCCTTTTAAAATCTCCTGTAAGTGTATTTATTTTTAAAGTGTCTTTTTTTTTTTTTGAGACAAAAGTTCCACTTAGTCCAGGCTGGCTTCAAACTAGCCATGTAGCAGAGATGATCCCCTCTGTTCCTGCCACTTGCCATCTATAGGCAGGCCGTTCATGGTCGACTGAAGCAGGGTCTTGAGTCCTCTACCCACTGAGCCAGGCCCTAAACTGTCTGAGACGGGATGCAGCTCCATAGCAGAGAGCTTTGTTTAGCCATGAGGGGCCTTGGCTTTGCCCCTAGCACTGCTGGCAGCCCAGGGTCTCCAAGGCCACCTTTTTATAAACAAGCCTGGCCCGCCCACCACCCACCCTCTGCCTTGTTTTCCTTTTCCCTCCTGAGCTGCTGTTTTCTTTGAGTGAAGTTTTTATTGTTTTATATCTTCTCAGCTTTTGTTCATTTACTTGAGAAAATATTTTTTGCTTTGTTTTTTGAGACAGAGTCTCACTATGTAGCCTGGCTGTCCTGGAACTGTGTAAGCAGGCTGGCCTCTACCTCCTGAGTGTGGGATTAGAGGCGTGTGTACTATCCCCGGCTAAAAACATTTCTATTTACTTGTGTGTGTGTGTGTGTGTGTGTGTGTGTGTGTGTGTGTGTGTGTGTGGACAGACTGTGGGAGTCGGTTCTCTTTTCTCACATGTGGGCTTCAGAGATCAAACTCCTGCTGGTGGGTGTGGCAGCAGGTGCCATCCCCGCCCTCTGTGCTTTCCAGCTATGTTTTCCCCGGGTCTTGCAGGAACTGTAACGGACATCTCATTTTGCAAGGTCCCGTTGAATGAGTAACCCTCTGCACACGGTGAGAGCCTTTCAGCCATGAACTTCAGATGCTATGCTGCATGCAGGGCTTTGCAGCCGAACTGCAATGGGAAGCAGCCACTCCCGTGGACGCCCTCCTGCCTTCAGTAAGGAGCCAGCGCATCCAGTGACTGCAGTGGGAATTCCAGACTCCAGGGAAACACGGCTCACGGCGCACGCTCACGGCGTCTGTGCTTGGATGCGGCTGTGTGCGGTCATGCTTTACCAATTTTCTTGTGCTGTTTGAGCCAGTGTCTCACGAACCTGTTTAGCTATGGATAACCTGGACCTCTTGAAGCTTCTTTCTCCACCTTCCGAGTGTTCAACAGCGAGGTCACAGGTGTACACTGCTACGCCCTGTCTACCACACTGCACTCTGAAAATGTGCACTAGGCTCTGAGTCTGATTTCCAAACCTTCACCAAAAGGCAGTGGGGTGGGCTGGAGAGATGGCTCAGAGGTTAAAAGCACTGACTGCTCTTCCAGAGAACCCGGGTTCCATTCTTCACACCCATAGAGCAAATCACAACCAAGCGTAACTCCGGATCTCTTCCGGCCTTCGCAGGCACCCAGCATGCATGGGATGCACACGCATGCCAACACTCACGCACATAATAATGGAATAAAAATAAAGCAGAAAGGAAGAGCGGGGCAGGAAAGGCAGTGGGGAGTCTGCACACTGGGGTTGGAGAAGCACCAAGGCCAGACACAGAACAAGGTGACAACTGGCTTGGAGGCTCCTGGAGTCTGTCACAGTGATGAGCAAGGGAGGGGCCGGGAACAACAGAGGAGAGAGGGGACCAGAAAGTAGCCATTGTTGCTGTCACTAGTGGTTGTGGCAGTGCCCACTGGAAGGTCAAGGCAGAGGCACTGTTAGCTGAGGGACATCCTAAGTTAAGGTGTCCTTCCATGCCGAGTACTGCGGTCCTGCAGCACTGCTGGCCTGTACTCTTGCAAGTAGGAAGGAAGGGCAGTGGGTGGAGCCACAGGGAAGCAGGAGGGGACAGGCAGCTGAGTGAGCTGTTGAGCAAATGTGTGAGGGGCTCTCAGTACCATGTTAAGACCCCGTACGTAGTTAGTGGGCAGGGCAGTGGTGGCCCACGCATGTTCCCAGCACCAGGAAGGCAAAGGCAGGCAAATCTCTGAGTTTGAGGCCAGACTGGTTTATAGAGTGAGTTTTAGTACAGCCAGGGACACACAGAAAAAACCTGTTTTGAAAAACAAAATGAAATGAAAAGAAAAAATCCCCAACACCTTAGTTAGCAGGTAGTGATCAGTCTGCAGGAAACTGGTTCCCACTGCAGTAGAGCGCAGCAGGGCACCCCATCTGGGGGATGCCAAGTATCAGAGTGACTGAATCAGCACAGGCCTCGGCAGTGTGGAGGGAGACTGAGACAGGACTAAAGGTGCCGGACGGCAAGTGGAGCAGCTCCAGGCCTGCAGTGGAGAACACGGTGGCCAGCGGCTGCACGCTCTCAGTGGCTGTGCTCCTGGGGAAGCAGCGGGGTTCAGCTGAGGCCCCTGGGGCAGTCGTTTTTTTAGGCAGACGGTGCTCCAGCAGAAGAGTCAGAGGCCTCACAAGTCCTGTGCCTAAGATGGGGATCGCTCCCCGCACTGTGGACAGCGGAGCGGCCCCTCTACCACCTTCTCCCATCATCTCCCTTTGAATGTAAAGGTTAATTTGAGGGCAAAGCAAGAATTCTTCTGTTGAGAAAGATCTTTTGCTGTAAAAATTAATTTTAGACCATGCCCTTTACATATACCAAAGGTGATGATGAACTTCAAATGTTAAACCACTTGCTTCAGGAATGAATTCTGTGTATTGCAATAGCTGGGAGGATTACGACGCTGGAGTGTGGTTTATAAATGTGAACTTGTATTGCAAGCCTTTGCTGACACTCATCAGCCTCAAAGCTCCTCTGCTGGCTTTTCAGGTTACAGAAGCGATCTCCTTCCCCCAATCAACACCTATCCTGTGACCAGCTGACAGGCTGCTTTGTGCTACTTCACCTTACTGCTTCCAGAGGCGAGGATTCTGTGGTCACCACTCTATTCATGCCCTGTAGGTAGCATGGTGGCCAAATAGCTGGGGCTCTGAAGTGCCCTGTTCACCTGTAATCCAGGGTCTGTCCTCTAAAGATTCTAGCCCTTTCTGGCTGTGTTTCCCCATGACCGGAGGGGGGCTGACCAGTCCTGTCCAATTGGGAACTAGCGCAATCCACTAGGCGACACTAGTTGATAGGAACAAAGGAAGATGTTCCAGGGCAGCACCCAAGCTAGAGCATGGCTCCTATGGAGTGGCTACCCCCCTGCAGTCGGAGTCTGGATTTCCAACCTCTCCCAAGGCCTAAAACACTTGGTCCCTAGGTGCTGCTGCAGGATGGCCCGGTGCCTTCAAGAGGGACCTAGAGGACATGCCCCTGCAGAGGGACCAGCCCTTCCTTTTGCTGCCTGGTAACTAGACAAAGGGTTTGGCCTAACATGTGCTCCCACAATTCACTGCCTCAGCACTGGCCCAAAGCAACAGGACTGATGGACTGGGGCCTCCAACGCTAATGTAAATAACTGCTCGTTCTCTGTAGGCGGGTTGGTTACCCAGGCAGTGCTAGAGGGATGGAAGCTGACCGACACAGCCGGAGGCGGGCACCACAGAGTGTGGGCAGGGCCTCCCAGAGTTAGACAAGAGCCAGAGAGAGTGTTCGCGAATGTGCGGGCAGGACAGCTGGGGTTCTCACTGGGTGGAGGACACTATGGCTCACAGGGTAACAGGTAAACTATGGCTGGGACTTCTGCTCTACAACCATGCTGGCTGACCTCCTTGTTGTCCTTACAATGGAGACAGATACCTAGAAATGGCCCAAAGCCGGAGCCTGGACCTATTCTCTTCCCCACTCATCATCCATCACATAGCACCCAGGTCCGGTGGTCATTACTGGAGACAAAGCAGGACACTGAGATAAGATGTTTGCATTTTCCTAGTTGACTGTTCCCTGAAGACAGTGAAGAGGGCCTGGGGCAGATCCAGCAGAGACAGCAGGAGCCCTGGGTTAGTGTTAAGGAAGAACAGAGTCCAGAGAAAAGCCATGTGAGGGCTCCACAGGCATGGACACAACTGTGCTCTGGACTCACGTGATCCTGAGAGACGCTACTACTGAAGACGGGGACTGCGCCCTCCCATAATCTGTGACTGTTTCACACAGGCGACAGACACCAAGACGTCAGAAGACCAAGTTTTCTCCCTGTGAGACATGGTAGCCTACCTGGAACGGGTCCGTTTCCTGCTGACTCCAGGGCTGCCGCTCATCCGGTAGGCTGTGGGGACACTCCTGTCTTCCCGTCGTCTCTCTGGAGAGTGAGCTCTCCTTCTTGGGGACCGAGACCGTGACCTAGACAGACAACAAGGTGGACTATTAGCTCTGTTTAAGGCCGAGTCTAGGTAGTGTGCACCTCCCTAGCATGAGGCGAGCGAGGCCCTGTCTGAGACGCAGGCTGTGCAGATGGGCCCTGCATCCTGACACCAGCTTGGAGGCACAGCGCCTCTCCCCACCCCTGCCTGCACTATAGCAAGGCTTGGGTCTCCAGGAGGCTGCGCTCGAGCTTCCCCGCTTGCCTTGTGCTCTCTCTCACTCTCTCTCTCTCGCCTGAGGCTTTCAGCTCCCCGAGGCTGCTCCTTCCTTCAGGCAGGGAAAGGTGCCTAGATACTAGCAGTCAGGAGAAACTAAAGGTTGAGAAGCCAAGACCTGCAGGCTGCACCTTGCCACTCCCTGTCACTCATCTCAGGCCGTGTGGCAGGAGGCATCAGGAACACACACTACAGACCCACTGGCATGAAGCCCAAACCCTGCACCTGCTCAGAACACGATGCCTCATGCCGGCCTGATATAAGCAAACCCCAGCTATGAATACTTGTTCTTTTTGATTCATGCCGGGACATACTCCACAAATGGCAAGACAGACCCTCGAGTCCCTCTCATCCTTGTGTGTATGGAGGTCCTTAATAAAGGGCTCCTCAATGATGGCTTGAGACTTATTTTAGTTCTCCAACCATCTGCTATTTCAGGAAAATCTGTAATAAGCAGAAATTTAGGGGGGAAAAAAGCCCTACCAAACCCAAACTTCTCTCTGTTTGGTTTCCATGACAACCTACTAAAAACCAGTATTGAGAGAGCAGTTTGATTCCAAAATTTGACAAAGTTCTTCATTGACTCATTCTAAGCAGAACAAATTCTTCCCTCCCAATAACAACGACACAGAGTTGTTGAGGAATCAAGTTCTGGCCACATCCTGGCCCCAGTGAACCTATGCTGGTCTCTTCAGTAGGGCTGGTCTAGGTGGCGCCTCCCCAGACCTTCCCTAGGCTACACAGACTACAGAGGTGGGGGCAGTCAGACACCTTGACGGTTTACCAGGTTTCCCCTCAAAAGAGCTCCAGGAGTCAAAGCTGCTCGAGGCCGAGGCTGCCTGATAACTCTCCTGCTGTGCTGCCGCCACTGCCGAGCTGCTGGGACAAGGCTCCACACTCAAGATCCCTGGGGAGGCTGAGGGCCTGCGGTCGGAGGCACATACTTCACACTCAGAATGAAATGTGCCGGGCTGGGTGCTACCAGAGCCGTGAGAAAGCTCCGCTCGCTCACTCAAAGCTTTAGCACCTATGGATGCTTAGCATAGAATTCTACAATAAACTCAACAATTAGGAAAAATAAGTTAGTTTAAATGCCTGCACATTGAAAACGTTGAATTACAATACTGTTTTGCAGTGGCCATTAGTATTATGAATTCTTCAGAACACAGTGGCTGTTCCCAGTACAGTTCAACTCTTCTGGGAAGGAGGCCCTGCTCAGAACAGGGCACCAAATAGCAGCCGGTAATTCTGTAGGTTTCACTGTAATTAAGCCTTAATGCTTTTAATTCTGTTAACCAGGCTCTTAATATTGACGACAGGGCAGGGCAAGCAAGAGCCAGGAATCCCAGCCTACTAGTAAATCAGTAGTGTGACGTCACCATGGGCCTTCTTAAAGAAGACAAACTGGTCTCAATTAAAAACTTCCAGGCATAGTACAACCAAGACATCCCTTTCTGAATGACCACAATGCTTTTTGCTCTTGGAAGCAGGAAACTCTTAATGATAAAACTCCAACTACTGTCTGAACACCAGTGTCTGCACCTACACAAACCATTCCACTGCTCCTCTCCCTGCTCCAGGGCTTCTCATAGCTGTGCGACTGATAGCAAGAGGTGACTCGGCAGCCAGGCTGTGGATCTGACCCAGTGGGAACTGGCTACGGATGTGAAGGTTAACTGCATTGGGTCAAGTTACCCTCTCTTCGTCCCATTCACAGGTTTGGCATTGTGAAGCCCAGGTATCTGAGCCTTGCCTGGCTTGGCCACAGGTCACCCCACAGGAACACAGGAAGTTCCAACCATCCCCTTTCTTCCTTTAAAAGACAGACTTGGGGGATTGAATTTCCTTTTTTAGTTTGTTACAGTTTATTGGGAAACAATAGTAAAGACTCATCCACCAATTTAAAACCAAACTAGAACGCCAATGTTATAGAACCTCAATGCCTATATGAGTGCTTTATGGCTTTTTTGTTTGTTTCTTTTGTTTTTGTTTTTTTGACAGAGTTTCTCTGGGTAGCCTTGGCTGTCCTGGAAATTGCTCTGCAGACCAGGCTGGCCTCAGAGATTTGCCTGCCTCTGCCTCCTGATGGCTGGGAATAAAGTGTGCACCACCATGCCAGCTTTCTTACCAAATGCTACATGAAACTAGCAGGGTCAAACAGAATCGCATTGCCGTGCACCCCTCCCTCATTTGAAGGGATTATGGAGTTATCCGTAAAGAATATCTTTATCATACAGATCCTCTCCAATGGATCAAGACTCGAACACTGAGGGAAAGTGACTTCAGAAGTTAACAGGTAAGTGTACCTTCATGCTTCCCTGGTATAAGTCAGTTCACTAACACCCATACCATTACACACGATTTACTTGCGTGCCTGCTGCTTCACCTCGGTAAGAGTGACAGCTGTCCACAGCACAAGAACGAGCAGGAGCCACACCAGGGATAAGATTTACCCCTGGGTGAGAGCTGACTCAAATCCTCATAACCACCACGCTTTTTGAGGTACTGAGCGTTATGAAACTAAGGATTTTTATTACGAAAAACTTGCCTTTGCAGATCCAAAGCCACCTACAGTTTGGACATATGGAGTAAGCAAAGCTTCTGTCCTACGAGCAGATCACACAGTAAACAAAAATCATACTGTCTTGCATTTTAAGTGGGACCAGAGACACTTAACATAGAGAGGATTATGCACTTCGGTTGCAGTATGCGACCACCAGAGAATGCCAACAACTACAGCATTTTACTTTGACCACTTAGGCTGTGTGAGGCCTGGTAAGGATGTCCTACTGTAGATGTTACCATGGTTACCTTTACCTGAAAGGATAGTTAAAGACAAGATGATGACAGCATCACCAGCACTTTCTTCACTATGGTTAGAATGTCAACAGCTCACAGTAGGACGGAGCCTGCTCGCCTGTTTCAGTCACAACTACAACATTTTATTTGGTGTTTTTCTGTCTTAGCATGTACGGCAGCAGGCTGGCGCTAGACTGCTCGCTCCTGCCGAAGTCTGAGTGCGGGGATCACAGGCACAGCTACTGCACCTGCCATACCCACGGCTTTCCAACTGCTTCCATCCTGGAGCCAGAGTGCTGGCAGGGCCCGAGGTGGGCAAGCAGCTCTGCTCTCAGCTCGGGAAAACATGACCCTGTCTCATAAAGCACAGGCCTCTATTTTAGCCTCTTGCAAGAACAAGTGGATAGAGGCCTCAGGTCCGCTGTGCAGCCAGGGCCGGTGCCTTCCAGGGCCTGCATTCCAGCTCTTGGTGCTGTGTGGACAGAGGAGCTAAAAGGGGGCCACAGTGCAAATACTCTTACTCTGTAGCAAGCCTGTACCTTGTCTTGGTACCCTATCTAAACTGTAAAAACTGAACACAAAAGATGGACTTGTCTCGGCCATAAAGTACCTGGGTTATTTAACCAGACAAACCAAAAGCTTCTTTTCTGATCCCACCTCGGCTACAGAAACGGATATTTGGGGGCTTTGAGAACAACCAGCCCTGACACTGTAAAACATTTTCACTGAAGGTTAAATTAAGACTGGTAGCCTACCGTAAGAGAAGAAATAATGGTCAGAAAGACTTCAGCTTCATTTTGTCTTTTAACTGAGAATTAAACTAAGGAGTAGGGTTTTGCTCCTTGGACCTGTAGACACTGAAGGTGTAATGTTATAAATAATGCCCCTGTATAAACCATGCAAATCTAAGTCTATTGTAAACTCAGGCTGGACAGACAGAGCACAGGTAAGAAGTCAGTGGCAGTCTGTGCCACACATTGAGATTAGCATGGGTAGGTGCAGGGAGCAAGGGCCTGGGAGCCCTCTCTCAAGGCCTGGGAACCATGAGGGAATTGCTCTTCCCTTTGTCTGGAGTAGAGGAAATCAGGGAGAACTGACTGGCCTGCATGAGCCTGATGGATTGGTGTGCCTGTGCGGTTTGGATCTGTAACACAAATTTTAGGTGTGTTAAAAAAATTAAAGCACGGCTGCAAAACTGTTCATTTAATAAAGAAATAGCAAGGTTTCTGCGTGTGTGTCGTAAAGGTTCAAAGTGTTGCTCTTCTAAGAACTAGAGACAAAGACTCTCCATGAAGACAAGTCTACCCCTAATGAAGACAGGAGGTCAGACATTTGTCAGTCCTGGGCTTGGTGTGGGTAAGGGAGAAAGCACAGTACTTTTAGCACATCCGAGAGAACACTGTGCATCCAAGAACATAGGACACCAGTGTCTATGAACAGGGCTGACACCACCCCAGAATAAGGTGAGCACCTGGAGTTAATAAATGCTGGGTGTGTGAGGTCACCCGAGCAGAGTCCAGGCCACCATGGGAACCCAGGGCAGGCGGAGAACTAAAGACTGACGCTCTGTCTCCATCTCACCACAGAATGCTGGGCTCCAAAACTAAGGGTGTGCTCTGGCATCCTGCAAGTACATGTTTACTAACTCTGCTGCCAGCAATGCTGACCTGCAATGGACACCTCGCGCCTTACGCAGAGGGCTTGTGGGTAGACTGGAGAGGCAGAGACGGAGAAGAGGAAACAGATGCACACGGGGCCTCACTCATGCTCACTTCAGGCACTGTGCAGAGCATCTGAGCACAGCCTGAGCGGAGGGCGGCTGCCCTGCAGTCAGAAGCACTCAGCACAGGGAAGTGCACTCACACAGACAACTCCAGCATGGCAGCCTATGAATGTCTACAACTCTGCACGTGTGCCAGGCTCATTTTATAACCTGTAGAGCCCTATCTCCCCATTCCCTAGGAGGCAGCCTCATGTTCTCAATCTACCATACGGCTAAAGATAGTCTTGAACACCGTGATCCTCCTGCCTCCACCCTCCAAGCACTAGGATCATAGGCAGCAGTCATTCATTGTGGGCTTTTTGTTTGAGTATTGATTTTTGAGAGTGGTCTTACTATGTAGCCATATTTAGCCTTCAAGTTGCTATCTAGACCAGGTTGGCCTTGAACTCCCAGAGATCCACCTGCCTCTGCCTCTGCCTCTGCCTCCTGAGTACTAGGAGGAAGTTTTATGCCCCCAAACCCAGTCCATTCACCTTATTTTAAGACTTTGCTCAGTAGGCTAGGTTGCCTTGACAATGGGCCCCAGCTATCCCCACCTCCCTATGCTAGAATTAGAGGTATGCACCACCATGCCCGGCTTAGTCACTCAAGCCCTCATGCTCTGCAGCAGGATGTACTGACTGAGCTACAACCCCGGTGTAGCTGAGACTGGCCTTAAACTGGAGCTCCTCTTGCTTCCACCTCGAGTGAAGTGTGAGTGAGCTATGCAGAGATAAGAAGCACAAGCCAATCATTGAACCTGCAGTGACTGGTGAGCTCGGAAAAGCCTGACAATGGTTTATGAAAGATCTCCTTTGGATTTGCAGACACACACATCCCACACACACTCCAGCCTGTGCTCATCTTACTGCTGGCTTTACAGAGTGCCAGGAGAAGTCTCAGAGTGTAGGGCAGGAAGGAGCAAGAGAGCATGAGTACCAGCACACCCACCTCGACCGCCGCACTGTCCGGTAGGCACTGGGCAGGGAGTGCTTTGCTTTTGAGTGGGATCTAGACCTGGGCTTGGAAGACGAGTGGTACTTGGGGGAGCGGGACCTCGTTCGAGACCGTTTTTTGTGCTTCTTCTTCTTCTTCTCTCTTTCTTCTTCTCTTGGTGGGTCTCTGCATCTACTTGAAGGCCTTTCTGGAGGCTTCCCTTCCAACATGGGCAGGGTTCTACCTCCAACCAGCAGAGGACAGGGCATGACACCAGTTTCCTGGAAACAGAAAAGTGAATGTGTGGGTGTCAATAGAGAATACAACACTTTGGGTAGATAGCTCTTATCTCCGAGGAAAGACCACCTTTCCGTGGTTATATATAAAAATCCCCTTGCTGTGTGAGCTGGATCAAACCTGTGATTGAAGCATGTGGGAGGCAGAGATAAGAAAACTTCTTTGAGTTTGAGGCCTGCTTGGACTACAAAGTTAATACTACACTGGCCTGGGTTAGAGTGAGTTTGTCTCAAAAGACAAACAAAATCTCTCTGGCCGTTCAGGAGAAATGTAGTTTTAACTAGTCATTGAATACTACATTGTTCTCATTTTGTGCCTGGAAGATTTACCAGTAGGTTTATGGAAAACGTCAAGGCAGACACTGTGTGATCAGCACCCCGTACTGCCCGAGCTGTGTGAAGCCCTGGGATGGGATGGGATGGGGATAGAAGTGGTGTGCACATGCATTTGTAAACCTGCAACTGTAGGGAGGTGGGCCCTGTCTTCCAAGGCAGCTGGTGAGTATCCCCTGTACACGACTCTTACAGAACTGCTAGCTCACAGTGAAAAAAGCTGCCCAGTGGGCTGAGCTGAGGCCAGATGGCTACCTGCAGTTATCAGCCTCTCCTTGAGCTCCCTGCTGCTTAGGCCACTCTGCTGAACCACAGACAGGCTCATCACCACTGATGGACTGTCCTCGGCTGCTGTATAGACTGCCAAAGATTTAACATGTCATTAACCTCTCTCTCTTCCTTTTTTTTTTGATAGGGTCACACCTATGTAGCTCTGGCTGGCTTGGAACTCATAGAGATTTGCCTGAGTGCTAGGATTAAAGGTGTGGGCCACCATATCCATCCAGTAACATCACTTTAAGATATCAGTTAAAATCATACCTGGATATGTAAAATTATCTCTATGACCAATGGCACTGGGCAGACCATGGTGGAATGCTGCCTTGTGGGCACCTGCCCGTCCCGAGGAGCTGGCTGGGCTAGTCTCTGCCCCGACAGATCTACTAGTACCACCTGTGACCTTCTCCCCTAACCTTTTGGAGCCTGTAGGAACTCCTGTCTACATCTATGTGGTAACTGGGTGAATGTGCCAACATCTGTAGGCCAAGTATATATATCAAGGTACTTGGCAAAGTCAAGGGAAGCATGGAACCAAGGTTCTTGAGATCAGTAACATTTTGGGTTTGACTATCATTTATAGACTGTTTATTATGGGCCCTTTTGTTTCAAAGCAATCAGACACTGATCACCAACTGCTCTCCTCACACAGCCTTTCTGTTGAGGAAGCTCTGCTGAGATAATCTTTGTGTGCACACGCAACCAGGGAGACCATTCCAATCAAACATCCATGGATTACAGACAGGGCCAAGGCTGGCAGACAAGAATGGAGCCACTCTGAGAGAAGGTACAAGCTGGGTCAGCACTGTGGTGCTGCCAGCAGGCTGATGACAAATGACTTTGATAGACTGAGTTCTCACAAAAACAGCCAGATTCTGAGAACAGAGTCAACCTTGCAACCATGACTTGTTTTTCTCTATCTGTAGCTGTGGTTACATACTTTATTTACTGTACGTTACCTGTTTCTCATTGTGTGCAAGTGGAGGTCAGAGGACAACTTTCTGAGTCAGCTGTCTCTTTCCACCACGTGGGTATCACGCCTGTTAGCCTTGGCAGCAAGCGTCCCTACCCACTGAACCTCCTCACACTGTCCTGTCCTAACATTCCCTCCACTTCCAGACGAGGTCTCACGGAGTGCAGGCTGACTCTGACCCTGTCATACGCAAGGATGACCCAGACCGTCTCAACCTCCCACCTCTACCTCTGTACTGCTGGCATTACAGCATGCTAACATATGTCGAGGACATGCCTAGGACCCTGTGCATGCCAGGTATGCACACTACCAACTGAGTTACAGTCCAGCCTTACAGATGTGTCTTAACCTCTGTTCACTGTCCAAAGGCTGGTGAAACAACAAGAGATTCAGTCAGGCTCCACATCCCTACCCAAGTACACCCTTACCAAGCGTCCTCTCCTTGATGTCCATGTCTCTCCACAGCTGCAGAGCTCATGCTCCTGCACTCCCTCCTGCAAGCCCCACACCACAGTGCCTCCCAAATGCCCTCATCCAAGGGTATAGTGCATAATGGCTGCCCCATCTGTGTGTACTCTGTTCCTCCATTTCTGCAGGAATAGGCTTTGTCTGAGGAACCAGAAGACAGCCTATCTCTGGAGCTCTGGGAAATGGGGGTCATGGTGCCCTAGTGGGGTTCTGTGACCTCTTTGAAAAGCTCATTCTGAGAAGGGCAGTGCGGAGGTTATCCCGAGGACAGAACCACTAAAAAGATGCTAGGCGGACTATGGAAACAGCAGCTCTGGACATCCAGGAGATGGGCAACTTTAACCATTGCAGACTCTAAAGTATCAATGTAATTAAAGTTAAAAGGGGTGAAGGAGTCAGGCACGGCGGCACATGCCTGCAACCCTAAAATGTGTGAGTTCTAGCCCCCCCTTTTCTTTCCAGCAATAGCAAACAAGGGCAAAGGGCTTGTCCTACATTAAGAAGGAAAGCCAAGTGCAGTAGTCTGAATGAAAATGGCCTCCACAGGCTCACAGGCAGTGCCACTATGGGGAGGTGTGGCCTCGGAGAAAGTATCTCCTTGGGGGTGGGCTCAGAACGCTCAGCTCCTCTCCAGCATTTCTGCCTAAGAGCCACCACGCTGCCTGTCATGATGATGATAGACTAAATCTCTGAACTGGAAGGCAGCCCCAGTTAAATGCTGGTTTTCACAGCAATACAACCTTAACTAAGACACCAAGCATAAAGGCTATTTAAAAACACTTGGAGACAGACAGGCACGACCAGAATTTTCCCTGAACATAGCCACCCCCAACCCTGTTCACTGAGGTTCCGGGAGCTAGGCACTGCTTCCCATCCCTCCACTCAAGAGCATCCTAAGGTACCATGTGAGGACCCTGTTCATGGTCAGCACTTAGGAAGGAGCTGCCTGGGTTCTCCATGACCTCTTGGTGTTGCGGATGAGCTCAGGGCCTCCCACACACTAGTGCTCTACCTCAGAGCTACACCCAAAGAAGACATGGGTGGCTGCTTTACCTTTCTAAAATTACAGTACAATACAGGATCTAGGTGCTGGCGTTGAGATCTCTGCCCCCAAGTGTAAGCTCAACAATGTGGCTGCAACCACTGAGGCCCTACATGGTGGCCATGAGCTGGGCTTCCTGATTAGGACCCACACCTATGTGTTCTGAGAGTGCAGCCGAGTCTGGTCTGTTTATAGGGTCTCAGGTTCTCTTCAGACTCAAAGCTATTAGCAAGTCTGGGACTATGCTGGAGGCAGGTGCTGGGCTGCTGGCCTCTGACACAGGCTAAAAAGCCAGAGGTGAGTCCAGACCAACTTTCATCTACTCCAAACCCACGCATGCCATCGGGACATCCTATGTACCTCAACTCCGAAAGTGCTCTCCTCAAGTTTTCCAACTTCTGCATCTGGAAGAGGGTTTTTTAAGGTCTGCAGAAACAAAGCAGCTTTCCTCTTCCGTTCAGCCTGAAGCTGCTTCTCCTTCGACTCCTTGGACGCCTGAGCTAGCTTTTCCCGGGCGGCAGCAGCAAGGCGGTCCTCCAGCTTTTGTTTTGCTAAGGAAAACAAGGAAGGCAGAGTCTATGGCAAGCAGCATTTTATTTCTGATTTTCATAGGCACCTTCTGGCTCTACAACACTGCCATTTCAATACTAACCTCAAAGCAGGTAGACACCTGGACAGACCAACACTTTGAGGAAAGTAAACTTATTATGGCTTTTGTGGGGAGGTACACTTTATTTTCAAAGGCAGCGAGGTTGAAGGGGTTCCACGATGGCAGAAGCTGGGCTGGACACCAGAAATCACAGAATGGCTCTCATGCACAGGAGCCCAGCACACTCCAAGTCGGCAAGGAATGATGCCCTGTACAAGTGTCTGAGTCCAGAGGGCATGACAAACTGCTGAGCTCGCACACAGGGAGCAGGCGCAAACACAGCAGTGTGACTGAAAGTGCACTGAGGGAGAGCACCTGTGGGCCCACAGCATGCCCTCCTCTGGAGGACACTGGCTCCAAGAGTCCTTTAGTCAGGGCTGTATGGTCTGTTCATGCGTACCCAGAAACACAAGCCAAGAAAAGCAGTTAGAACAGAAAAGCACAAATGCATTCACCGCGTAGCCACCTCACTGAGGAAGACAACTTATTTTGGAGACACAGAGGTCCCCAAAAGGCTGGGCAAGCTCTGCAGCACTGTTCCAGCCCCAGCCCATATGCTACTGGCCATGCTGTGACCCCTGAAGATGAACCAGGACTGAGAAATCAGCTCTGGCAGGCATCATCTTTAACGGCTGACGGTTCTGCTGAAAGACATTCCCACAAAGGGCCTCTCCCAGTGTGGTGCATTAACCAGAGCTGGGAGTCCAGGCCTGGTGTCTCACCCCGGGGCTGTCGTCCAAGTACAAAGTGCGTCTCCATTAGAGCCACCCGCTTAGCGCATTAGGCTGCTCTGAGTACACACCGCCAAGGGCACTGCATCAAGCTAAGGAGTGCACAGTACCACGGCATTGCACACAGGACTTGCAGAATGCCCCTGCATGGCTCCAGGCTTTAGTTCACAGTCTTAGCACAAAACTCTCACATTTGTCTTCTTTCTTTCAAGAACTTTAAAAGCTATCGACAAACCTTGCTTAGCTTCGAGCTCCTCTTGGGTAAGCTGCGGTTTCTTCTCCTCCACCACTGCAGAGGGAGGGGCTGCGGCTGGGCTGGGGTTGGCCACACTGCTTGTGCTTTCCTGGCACTCCCTGCTTTCCTCATCTTCCTCACTATCATCGTCCAGCTTGACGCGGTTTTTTTCCAGGGGAAGTAGGTCATTTTCTTTGGCTTTGATGGCAAAGCTTATTGGAGCAAAAGAAGCTGTTGGGAAAAGGTGACAATTGTGACGTATTTTTAGGCACCAGAGGTAGAATGCGCAGACACTGTCACAGGCACTACCACTTCCAGGAGGGCTGGCTGATAGGCAGATGGCATCTGCTGTGAAGGCACAGCGTGAGTATGCACACGTGTGTGTGAGTGTGCGGTCTACAGGTGGGGATGTAGGCAAAGGAGTCCGGTGTAATGTGCTCGGTTGGTAAGGCATCAGCCTGGGTGAGCAGTCTGAAGCCCGCCTGGCATGGGCAGCATCTTAGCACTGCCACAGCAGACACGTACCTGCTGAACACAGAGTGGTCACCTTCAGTCTTAAATGGTCAGTTTTTGTCATCTTCCTTTTTTAAACGTATTTATTTAGCATGCACACTTAGAGCACGCCATGAGTGCAGGTCAAGGTTAGAAGACGACTGGGAATTGGCTCTCTCCTATCACACAGGCTGTGGGCATAAAACTGAGGTTGGCAGAATTGGTGGCAAGTGTCTTTACCCACTGAGCCATCTTGTTAGTCCACTAATTTTCTTAAGTATATGAATTTTAATAGAATCTGGCATGCAGCTGAATTGGTATGAGTAGGCACGTGGCATGACTAAGAATCAGGCCTAGAAAACCTACAACTACATTAAAAAAAAGCCTTTTCCTCAAGCAAAATCCAAACCAAAACAACTGAAACCAAACAAACACAGAATTCATTTCTTTATTCAGTCAACATGGCAAGCATCATGTCAGATCTCGCTCTACACCTATTACAAACACTTGAAGGTGTAACAAAACCTCAGGTATTACACGCCCAAGCCCTGCACACTGAACACTTAAGAGACACACAAGGGCCTTAAAGGAGAAAGTCTTCTGCTTTATCTGCTTGTCAACAGCAAGTTCCTCTGTCACTCACTCTGCTGAGACTCCTAATGGCCACCTGGATGCAGTCAAATGCTATAGCCTTCACTCAGGACAGGCATCACGAAGCTACAGCGAAGGGGCAGCTCCAGTGCGATGAAAACCAGCTGACTGAGGACAGTGGGGGATGTGACTCACTGCAGTGCCCTTCCCTCCCCTCACCTACGCTTTGCTCTTCCCAGGGCAGGCTACTTGGCTATGTGGTGGGTTGAGGGTCTCCTCACCTACTGCTCTATGTTCCACGCCCCTGTGTGGGTTAAACAGAACACACACAGTGACACACACCCCTTTCAATGCCCCAGAGTGAGGAGAGCAGACTTACGCTGCACAGCACACTGTAAGTTGCTGCGGTGTGGTAATGCTGACCAAATACCAACCAAAGTTCTCAGCAGCTTGTATTACCACTGATCCTACACTCTCTCCAGAGGGCCAAGACCTGGTGTGATCCTTCTGCACTGTGCTCACGCTGGGATGGCCACCGTACCTGCTGCCTGCAGGATCCGATCCTTCTGGCACATCCGACCTTCAGGATTGGGTACAAAAGTGCATCTTTGAAGCACACCCATGGCCTTACAGCCTTTTCTACCTGTGGGTAGCTGCATGTGTGTGTACACACATATGTGTATTTGGAGAGGAGGTCTTAGCTATATTGCCTGGGGTGGTCTTAAACTCCTGAGTTCAAAGAACTCCCCTGCCTTAAACTCCTGACTAGGTGGAAATGCAGGTGAATGCACTTCCCAAAACTCCAGCTGAGTTTAGTTACATTATTATTATTTACTGTATACTGTTCTTGTGTGTTGCGTGGAGACCATAGGCTGGTGTCTTCCTCTGTATCCTCTGTCTTATGTGGAAGTGGTATCTACCAGTAGGTAGCGTGGATGGCCAGTGAGCTCTGAGAACTGTTTCTACTCCTCCTCAGCAAACAGGAGGGCCCAGCTACCCTTGGCTTAGCGTACTCTGCACAGTCAGCACTTTACCCACAGAACCATCTCCTTAGCCCTGATATTAATTAAAAAACCAAACCAAACCAAAAAACACCTAGTCTTAGACTTTTGTTTTAGATTTCTTTATTTATGTGCATGAATGTTTTACCTGCATAAATGTATGTGCACCTTCTTGGAGGTCAGACGAGTGTGCTGGATCCCCTAGGACCATGGTTACAGAAGGCTGTGAACCACTATGTGGCTTCTGGGAAATGAACCCAGGTCCTCTGTAAGGGCAAGAAGTGCCCTTACCTACAGAGCTGTCTCTCTTCAGGCCCAACTACCAATATGAGAAGAAAAACCAGAGCCTTGTGTAAACAAACCCAGCACACTAGCCTCTGATTTTTCTCTTCTGAAGAATGCCAATGCCCTCAGTCCATTTTCTGACCTAGAAAAGCTCTTTCTATAGGAAGGACATTAACCCTTTATCTCCCAGCCTATTGTCCTTGGGTATTTGCCTTTTAACTTTATTCTGGCTCTGCTTCCCTAGACCTGTAACTCTCTAATTCTAAGATGTCTGTTAACAATTCCTTTCCTTTTCTTCCTGCTCCCCTCTCTTCCTCTCTCTGCAGGGTCTTACCTAGGCTCATGAGGCTGTAACCTGGAGTCCCTGATCCTCCAGTGTTGGGATCATGGGCCTGCACTGCCCACACTGACCTGCACCTAGACACTGAACTTCTGGGATCACTGCTGTTAGACACCTTAGTCTTACTAAATCTATTCAATTGCAGGGGCTGTTGAGATGGCTCAGTGGGCAGGGCACTTGCTACAAGGTTGAGTTTGACCCCTTGAACACGCATGGTGGAGAGAAAGTCTGCCCGTCCAGCTTCAATTATCATTACACTACAGAAGTTTCAAAAGCAAAGTGCTTTCTCAGTGTCCGGGAAGTCGGCTTGCAGACAGGTGAAGGAGTGACCACACTAGAACTCTGGAACAGGTCCCACTGCCCATGTCCTGTCACTGATTTAGAACACAGCCAGATTCCACTCAATACTTTAATATCATGCTTCTCAGTGCTGAGGTCTACAGAACACTGAGCTTGAGAGCTTCTTAACTCCCTATCTCCCATCCACTCTGAAGGAGCTTTCCTGACAGAAATGGTCTGTTCTCCAGGGGGAATTACACCAGACTTTAATTTGTTTTGGCCTCTTGCCTGGTCCTAGCGGCTGCTAACCAATCAGTATTTCAAAAAATCTGCCAGACTAAAAATCTGTCACGTTTTCTTTCTCTTCTTGAAATTAATTTTGGCAATTTATGTTTTCTTCAAAATGGTATTTTTCCGTGACTTGAGTTTATTTCCATTTAAGGTGATGAGCATGCTTTGTGTATTTTAAAAAAAGATTTACAACTTTGTATTCATATCTGCATTTTTTTACTCTTGCACACACACAACATATTTTACTGATCTTTTTAAAAAATTACTTACTCAGTAATTTCTCCTTTAATTGTCAGCCCCCTGTTTCTGCTTTCCTTATGAACATTACAGACTTCTGAGGGGTTCCATCAGGAAGCTTGTATTTGAAACCCCACCTAAACTTGTGCAGGGCTGGGTTCTAGGCCTGTGCCACTGGCTGGGCTTCTGTCCCAAGCTCTGTCTTTTTCCATTTTGCCTCCTATGCCCCCCTTCCCCTCATGCTGAGGATTGAACAAACTCAAGCCACATCATACTGAACCCAACTCACTTCCTAGGTTCTTCCGTTCAATCTTTTTTTTTCCTGTTCACCTTATTCTGTTTCAGAATAGTATTTTATCGAATTGTTTGCCCCCGGCAGTGTAGAAGATAGAATCCAGGGGAAAGCTCGTTGATGTCCCTGACGTCCTTATTTTCGTGGACTCAGGACTTCAGGGTGCTGACATGCCTACAATCTTCTGTTCTAGCATCCAGATGTGCAGAGAAATAAGGCACAGACGTGCTTTCTTTCCTCTTTCAGAACTGTTTCTACCTGGATGAACTTCTTCCACATCTGTCCCTTCCTTTGAGACTTCTGAGAACTTCCTGGTCTGTCTTCTAGTAATCTGACCCCGGTGATTTTACCATGCTTAACCTAACAGCATTTCTGAGCAGTCTACTGGAGCTGTCAGATTATCAGTGGCTAAGTGACCTATGGATCTGCCCCATACTCAGGGCTGGAGGCTCAGCTTAGCACCTCAGAGTAGCAGGCTGGTCTCTTCCAGGCCTCACTGCAGGAGCACTGCGCAGCTGGCACTCCCATCTCAGGCTTCTCTGGCCAGGGAGGGCATGCTGTGGCTCTGCAGGTAGCCCAGGCAAGACCAGTCTGGAGGGTGCCTCCTGGATAACAGCCATGCCATGGATGTCTCCTAGCTAGTCCCAGTCTCCCACCTTCTCCTTGTTGGCAGTAGCTGTCCTGGGTTCACTGTCCTCTCTCTTCCTCCAGTTCCAGGTGGGCTGCCTGTCTTTCCAGCATGGGACAGCGTGTTGAATGGCTTCTGGGGCAGAAACTGTTGCTCTGATTGGTTTCTACCTCTGTTTATTTCAGCGAGGGCTGGAGGTAGCC
This sequence comes from Rattus norvegicus, assembly GCF_021556685.1. NCBI lineage: Eukaryota > Metazoa > Chordata > Mammalia > Rodentia > Muridae > Rattus > Rattus norvegicus. The sequence goes on from NC_141545.1 coordinate 34,135,920, forward strand.
AGTCACCCGACTTTCTAAATGGTGAGTTCCCAGTGACAGTCAGATTATTGTGACTCCAACCTCACACGGAGGCCAGTCCAGGTCAGGCAGGCAACTGCTGCCTGTAGCCCTTGCCATTCCTCTGCTCAGGCTCTCAGGCTCGTCTTCTGCGGCTGCCACTCCTGCACTAACCAGTGGCTCCCCAAAGGCCCCTCATCCTCCGTTTAATCTCAAAAGGCCAACGTTAGATAAAGCATCTGCTAGTAACCACAGGCCCCGGGGGAAGCCAAGTCCCACATGTTGTACAATCCACCTTTCCAGACAAAATGACTAGAGCCACCTGTCACCAGAGCCCAGCAGAGACCTCACTTATCTCTGAACACGCTTTTCTGTGGTCCCTTTTCCAGCACGTGGAGCTATGGCTTCTTCACATTCTACCACAGGGCTCTGCTAAGCAGTCTGAAGCAGCCTTTCTCCTGTCTTCCATTGTGCCAGCCACTTATATACATCTGTCCTGCTAGACTACTCATCTAGTCAGGGACAGGGCAAGGAGACCAAGTGTGAGAGAGCACAGCACTGCCTGACAAGGGTGCTCAAGGGAGCCTCTTGGACAAAGAAAACAAACCTCATCACAATTGTTTGTACAGGGGCTGGAGCTGAAAGCCAGTGGAGAGCACTTGCCCAGCCCAGGATCACAACTCAGCAGTTTTAGGTGGACAATGAAACATATTTGAAAATTTAGAAACACATCCACTAAATGACGTAAGCTAAAAGTAGATGGCTCCTCAGGCTAGCTTGTACCCACTGGGTTCCAAACACCATGTTGGAGAAGCAGGGCAAGTGAGCATGTCTGAACTTGTCACCTCTAGAAGGCAAGCCCAACAAGCCCCCATGGTTTGAGGTACCTAGTCCTGTCCCTCAGGAGGGAAGCCCACGAGGCCTGGGCTTCACCAGGACAGCGCACCTTTTACCAGCTTCCCGTCCACGGTGCTCTTGCTGGACCCAGCCTCCTTCTTCCCGCTGCCTCTTCCCCCAGTCTCTGCCATACCCTCAGGAGCGCCGTCCTCTCCAGCTTCACTTGACTCTTCAACAGCGGTTTCTGTGGGAGCCTCTTCAGCTGTTGATGCTGCCTGAAAAGAGAGCAATGTTATGTGACAGTTACATGTAGCTGTATTCTACAGTACACACATGTAATCTCAGCACTCATGAAGGGCAAGAAGACCAGTTCAAGGGCATCCTTGGGCCAGCAGTCTGAGGCTAGTCTATGCTACATGAATCTCTAAAAAAAAAAATCAAAACTCTCAATCTCTCAACCCACCTGCAACAATTGCATTTCAACTTCAAATCATTCTCATGTGCCTGCGTGCATGCATGGGTGCATGACTGGGGCTTTGACCCATGGCCTCTGGTATGCTAGGCAAGTGTTCTGCCACTGAGCTACATCCCCAGTCCCACTTGTATTTTTCACATCACAATCACCACTGACCGCAGAAGGACAAGCTATGTCAGTCTTAGCAAGTATTTCTGGCAGAATAAGCTCAAGAGTGTCCGGGACAGGGCAAAGTACCCCCAGTGCAAGGGACTGCGTGCTGTGGCAGCCGGAGTCTAGCTCTGCCCCTGGAAGGCAGTCAACAGCTCCAGTACATGCACCATGAGGTACACTACAGAGTCGTCAGAAGTATACTGTCACAGTGGCACACCTTAACCCCAGCACTTTAGAGGTAGAGGTAGGAGAATCAGGACCTGAAGGCTGGCCTGGGCTACATGAGACCATGTCTCAACTCTCCTCAATATTGTCAAAGTAGTCTCTGATGCTTGAAGCAACAGTGTTTTTTGTTGAGAACATGCTAGACTAGACAAATGATCACTGAAGCAGATCCAAGAGTTTCCACCTCCTGAAGGGATAGGCCAGACGCAGTGTAGACCTCAGAGTAAAGAGGAAGTCCCTTTTGCACCTGTCATCAGAGCTCCGTGCCTCCTCCACCTTCAGCACATACCTGTGTGCTACCGCCTCCTTCCTTCTGCAGGAAGAACTGCTTCTTAAACTCGTAGTAGGCGTTGTACTGGTGCCAGGGTTGAAGGAATTCAAATCTGTGAACAGGGAAGGATCTGGTGACTCAACATGAGCCACATGCAGCCCTCAGTGGTTAGAACTTCATAAATTGTACATGGCTTCAGTCCCGCTCTATCCACTGACATGTGAACAGAGCAGAGGGCTAACCCACCCTTGAGGGTCATATCACAGGGTCCATGTTTTATGCACACTGCCAGGCACAGGGGATAAGGACCCTTGGGAAGTGTGAATTCCGGCTTTTCAAACATCTATGTTGTCACTGCACAATAAAGACAACCACAAAAACCCTCTCCAACTCTAGAGATTTTAATAAGATAAAATATGTCTGCCTAAAGATACTCCAGGGAAGATGAAAGCACAAAGGAATCCTGACAGGATCAAAGAATGTTAAATGAAAACCCCAACCTCAGACACCAGACATGCCTAAAGGTTTTGACTTCTCTGCAAAATGGCGCTTGATCCTAGAAATTCATAAATGCCAAGCAGACATTGGCACTGAAATGTACAAATGCCAGGAAAACACACCCCAGCCCAACACTTAAACCCCTTCACCTTACCTCTGATCGTTCTTGGCTCGAACACTGGTCTCAAATTTAAGGCCATTTCTGGCGACGTACTCTGCCAGCTTGTCAATCACAGGCTGGATGTCAGGGGGCGGGGGTATGATGGCCACGGGAGCAAGCGCACTGTGGAGAAAAGGCGGTGAGCAACCCTGAACTAATAAAGAAGCATGGCTTGAGCCTGGCGCTGGTAGCTGGAGGGTCCTTTCGGTTCAGCCATGTAAGAGCAAGACTCGGTCTAAAGACAAGACGTCCCTTAACCTAATGAAGCCAGCTCCTGGGTTCTAACAGAGCCCAGCACCACTGTTGGGGTGAGAATGCACGAAGCTGTGTGAGTGACACCTTGTAAGTCCAACAGGCAAGACCCTATCTCAAAAAACAAAACAAACAAACAACTGGGACAGTGGAGATTAAAGAATGAGATCCAGGGGTTGGGGATTTGGCTCAGTGGTAGAGCGCTTGCCTAGCAAGCGCAAGGCCCTGGGTTCGGTCCCCAGCTCCGAAAAAAAGAAAAGAAAAAAAGAAAAAAAGAAAAAAAAAAAAGAATGAGGTCCAAAATTCCAGGGCTGGGTTCAGTCTTCCTCCTAAGTAGCGTTTGCCTTTAACCATGAACTACTTCTCGGTAACAAAACAAGGAAAAGCCAGTAAAATGGGAAAGAGGTTCAACAGCCTGCGCTGTGTTTACTTTCTCAGCAATGGCCCTGGAAATCATTCCCCACCCCCTCCCACATGCTAGGCCCCTGATCTGCTTCTGAGTGACACCCTAGCCCACATTCGGCATCTTAGCAGGACAAGAAAGAGGGGTTTTAGTCAAGCATTTCAGCAGCCTTTATGAGATCTCACACACACACACACACACACACACACACACACACACACACACACACACACACACACACCCAGCGCTCCTGTCCCTCTGCCATTGTTGGTTCTGCACTAGATGCTGTATGACTGTAGGACGTGAGATCTTGGAGCCCTCCCCTCCCCAATCAGTATGAAACCCTTTGAGCTCTGACAAGTTTAGTCCACCTCACTTGAACTCTGTCTAACACCACCCAGCTGAGGTTTCAAACACAACACAAGAGCAGCCCAGAATTTAGGAGCAGATATGGGATCAGTCCAAAGAGCCACATTTACATCTGCTTAGATTTCCCTGCTTTAGAACCATTTTTGGTACTAAAATGGGGTCCTGCCCTGTAGCCCATTTTATAGATGACCCTTCTTGATCCTCCTCAGGGCTAGAAATACAGGAATGGAACAACTGTATGGATTATCTAACTGGCTTTGAACTTTTCTTCTTTTGAGACAGGCATTCCCTGTACCGCTGACTGACTCATGATACAGATCAGGATGGCCTTGAACTCACAGAATGCCTGACCTGGCCTGGCTGTGTGGCCTTAAACTTTTAATCTTTCTGTCTCAGCCTTCCCAAAGCTGCGAGTCCAGGTGTGTGGTGACAATACATAATGACAGCCATAGGTATGCAATCCGGATTCACCCCAGGTCAACAACACCGGTGCACCGCAGCAGCCATCGTGCTGACTGAAGGTGGCACACACGTACCTTGTGGTGGTGGTTGTGGAGGTAACCCCGCTGCTTGACTCAGCTGTGGTTGGGGGTGGAGGAGGTGTGGTCCCAGGAGGTGGTGGTACAGTCGTGGTCACACCAGGTGAGCTGGACACAGTCACCCCAGCAGGAAGGGTGCTGTAGTAAGTAGCCACATCGATCCCGGGTGGGGGTGGTGCCAGGCAGTAGGTGCCATCTGGCAGCATGTAGTAGCTGTAGTACATGGCTGCCACGGTTGCTGTAAGAGACACGGTTTGTAAGCAAGAGGCCAGTGACAGGTAAAGCCAGCTACAATGTCCCTCAAAGGCTCACGTTTTAGACACTTGCTCCCCACTTACGGTGCCATTTGGGGAGGCTGTGGAACTTTTAAGGAAATGTAGCCTGGCAGGCTCTCCTCTTCCTGTCCCACAATATGAACAGGCACTGGCTCAGGCTCACACTCCACCATGGATTGGGACCCTCCAACAAACTTAACGCCATTCCTGCCAGTTAACTGATCACAGCAAAGAGACAATCACTAATACAATAGGGTGGCAGACGGTTAAGACAGAGACCCTGACCAAGTGCAGCATCCGCTACTCCCATCCCAACCACGATGCTTCAGTATCTGGAACAATGGGCAGTAGCAGGCAGGCACAGAACAGCCAATGTTAACAAGTGTGGACTTCCTAAACAACCCCTTCTTCCTTCGTGTACTTAACACAGAGTGGAAACCGCCCTGTAGGGATGACTGGAGGACGGCCCTCTCCCACGTGGTTGCTCAGGCGTCCGTGATCACACAGCTGAACTCCCCAACTCTCCCTCACTCCAACACCGACTACAGTTTTTGGAGTGTTTTTTCACTCTCCTGTTCGCTTTAGAAATTGCTGTCCATGTATGTACCATGGGACTGCAATATTCAGCTCACAAGTCTGCCGTCTCTACAGCTACCTCTGGCCTTTCCTGAGGTCAGCAGTGGTCAGTACCAACTTCCAGCTCACTTTATGCACAAAGGACAGCAACCTGATATGTGCTAACAACAGTCCTGAAAGGTACCCATCTTCTTTAAAATTCTTTTTTTTTTTTTCTTTTCTTTTTCTCGGAGCTGGGGACCGAACCCAGGGCCAAGCACTCTACCACTGAGCTAAATCCCCAACCCCTTCTTTAAAAGTCTTAGCATTTCTTTTTATTCTTACTATTATATGCATGAGTGTTTTTCCTGCATGTATGTATGCCTGGCATCTGCAGAGGTCATAAGAAGGTCACATTCCCACCCACACTGGAGATACAGAAGTTGTGAGCTGACATGTGGGTGTTGGGAATTGAACCCAGGTCCTGTTCAAGAACAAGTGCTTGTGACTGCTAAGCCAACTCTAGCTCTTCTCATTTTTTTTGAAAAAATGTTCAAACCCAGCACTGAGCACAGGAGGCTCAATGAAGTAACTGGGTTTTCATTTCTAATCCTCTTGCAGATAAATAGCAATGCTGGCAACACAGGGAATTAATTTCCTCTTCATTAGGATAGAAATGAAGGAATCTGACTTTCACTTGTTCACAGTGGCAGAGTAAAACACTGTGGATTGGGCAATACATGGCTGCTACTGAGGTAAATACACAGTGGAGCACTAATGCCTCAGAGGGGAGGAGACAGTCTTTCTAGCTCACACTGGTAAGATGTGTATGTATGTAGTCCCCACACGCTGTTGACAAAGTTGTGGTTGGACTGACTCACTTTGTATCAGGCATGTCATACATATGAAGTCCCAGTACCAACCCGGAGTAGTGTCACATAGCAGACTCTGGCACAGAGTTTGCATGGGGTATGCGGCACAGTGCCTTTCCACCTCTGTGCACAGAGACTCCTACATGTCTTCAGATAGCAGGGCTGGCAAGAAGACGGCCTCACTGGTGCCTGTTTCCCAGCACTGAGCACTCAGTGTTTGGTCAAGAAACACCATATTGTGCTGACAAGATGCCCAACTCAGTAACTTGGAGACCCACTCTAGGAACACCTGATAATTCTGGACACAGTATCACTCACAACTTAATCGACAACATTTGCGGTCACCTGCCTCCCTTGGACCTCTTACTCCACATGACACTCAAGACTTCAATTCACACCTCAGAGAGGAGGTAGTGTGTGGGCATAAAGCACCTTATATCCTGGCACCACAGATTCAAGACACCCATACTGTAACCACCATGCGTCCATTTCTCCACACTGCTCTTCCCAAAGCCCCATGCACAGTGTCAGGAAGGAAGCTGGATCTGCCCTTTCCTGTCAGGGGCACTTAAGCAGTGGACAGCCCCCCCCCCCCCGCCCCCCAATGGCCTGAGAGACAGGTTTCTTGACGATCCTGAGTCTATTAGCTCATCCTGTCCTTTGGATATTGGGTCTTGCTACCTCAAAATCACAAAGGCCACCACTCTGTCACTTCTGCCTCTGGTATGTGTACAGGGGTACACACACCTGTGGTAATTCCCTGCAATGCTAAGACTGTGGGCCTGCTACTGCCCCAAAGGTGGCACATTTTAGAATCAGTGACAAGTTTTTGGCAGCTCCTCATACACTCAGCGAGTAGAGCTTAGCTGTTCTGTTCTCACAGAACCCAGTGCTGAAATTCTGCAGTGACCACAGCTCACACTAGCCCAGTCCTGGCTGAGAGTCTCCATGGCTACCCACTCTAGCGGTGGAGCCTATAGCTCAGGCACTCCACAGTCGTGTCAGCAGCAGAGCCAGGCAGATTCCCAAGCACCTATCAGTACTAAGAGCAAGTGTCACCACACACGCACACTTATACACATGAAAATGCCCCCACTCACAGGCTATCTGATTTTATAATGCAAATTACAAATACACTATTTGACATTTTATAATCTTAAAGCCTTATGGTAGAAATCTTTCATAAAACTTAAGTATTATGTTTGTAATATCTTTGCAAAAACTTAGTTTACATTAAAAGTCACCTAATGATTTAAAGTTTCATATTCTACAAGATGAAAAAGGTGCCAGAGATCAGTCAAATAACCATTAGATGTACTTAATGCTACTGGGCTGTCCATTCAAACACAGCTCACAGCATTATCCAAAAAGACACCAGAATACACAAGTCATGAGGCTGAACAGGATGCTATCTCTTACAGGACAAAGAGGGAGTGCTAGAGAGTCAGCTCGCTGGACAGGAGTAAACACTGCTCTCGCAGAGGTTCCAAGTTTGGTTCCTAGCACCCACATTGGGCAGCTTTTACCCAGATATAAGCTCTAATTCCAGGGGATCCAACTCCCTCTTCTGGCCTCCACAGGCACCGTACACATACATGCCGAAAAACACTCATGCATGTAAAAGAAACCCCAAACCACCACCACCACCACCACCACCACCACCACCACCACCACCACCACCACCACCACCACCACTTTTAAAAAGTGGCACCTACTGCAGAAGATCTGGGTAGTGTAGCCATGCAGTGTAGGTACCTGGCTCAGGGCTGTTGTGCTCTTTGATGTGAGATTGCATCCCTAGGACAAGCTAGAGGCCTTGCTGCCTCAGCACGGTACACTGAACTTTCCAGGGTACTGCTTACTTCTCCATCTCGACATGGGGTCTTGCTCTGTTCCCAGAATGGCCTCTAAACCATGGTCTCAAGTGAGCGCCCTTCCTCAGTTTACTGAGGAGACAGGACTACAGGAACAAAGCACCATGCCTGACTAGGACTGGGATTTTAAGTGAGTAAAAATCTGTGACAGCATGCTAATAACGGTATTTCATGAGTACTGCAAAAACCCACACCAAGTGAGCCAACAGAGAAACTCCCCCAGGTGCCGGCCATCTAGACAGTGACACGGAAGGGGGAGCTGCTGACGTAGAGGCACACTTGGAAGCACTTTTCCATCTATTCAAAGTTTACTGTGCAATGACCCCTGGCAAGGCTGGTACTGTCTGCCTGACCATCTTTAACTCTTGAACTTGCTTTGTGGAGAATGGCCTTGAACTCCTCATCACCCAGGCTTCACCACCCCAGCACTAGAATTACAGCATGTTACCACACTCAAGTTTGATGCAGTGGTGGAGACTGAAGCTAGGGCTTTATGCTTGCTAGGCAGCCATTCTACCAACAGAGCCACACTCCAACCCTGTCTAACCATCTTCAGAGCCCTTCGCTCTTGCGCAGGTGTGTGCTGAGGGTCCCGAGACTTTCCTAAGGCACAGCTTTGACATTAAAGGAGACATGTTCAAAAACTCACAGGTCACCAGCTGAGACTTCTGAGAGGCAGCAGTGACCCACCTTCTGGCTGTCCCTGGTGCTGCACCCTCAAGGAAGGTGCAGGGCCACTGACTGCCCTGAGGCTATGCACCATTCACAACCTGTCCTCAACCCCCTCCTATACTATTCCTGCCTGTCCTTCAGCCTCCTTCCCACCTCTAGTTGGCTGACAGGCACTCCTCAGCCTTTTCTCAGGCCAAAGGCTTGCACTCTCCTCCTGTCTCCAGTCCCGGGCTGCATCTCTCGAGAACTCTTCACTCGGCACTCCTGTCTAGAGAGGTCATTCATGTTCCAAAATAACTGTGTCTCGAACTGCATTGGGCTTTCATCTATACCCTTCCGTCCTGCAGCTCTGCTCTAGGAAATGCCATGCCTCCTGTCAGATTTCCTGGGCCTCTCGGCTATACCTCTGCTCAGTATTCAGACAAGCTTCTGTTTGGAAGGCACTCCCACAAGCTCCTTCTTCCTTATCTTCTGGGGCCTCTGTGAGAATCACCCCAGCTCATGCCAGCTTTCTCTAAGTCTTTGGTCAACCCCTGATTACCCTTCCTAGGATTCTTGGTTGGAAACCCCTGTATGGCCGCTGTGTTGTGGGAACATCTGCCATTGAAAACACTGAGCCCTGCATAGCTATTTATTATTACATACGAATACTCATAAAGGTCTAACCTGCAAGTCAGGCACAGTAACAGTGACAATAGAAATTATCAATAGAATTAAACTACTACAGTAGTTGAAGTAATAGATGTTAGGTGAACAGGGTTATTCACCCAACGCCCAGGAAACAGTACACTTGTGACAAGTGGCCTGGGCACAAGAATGCAGCAGTGCCATCTGAGGGTCATCTGAGTGACACAACAATGAGGACGATTCCTAAGTGACTAGCAGGAGCGTAGTGTACTATATATAGCCCAGATCAGCTGGGCAAAGGGACAATTCAAGTCTCAGTGGGAAGGTCTGACAGTTCAAGATCTTATAACTCATAACACAGTACATAATTCAAAATTTTGACTTGCTTATTTCTGGAATTTTCCATTGAGCATCCTCAGACTGGATCCCACAGAAAGCAAAACTGCAGATGCAGGGCCTGCTATCTCTTCCCTTTTTCCCATCTGTTTTGTTCTCTAGAGTGCCGGTGCCAAACGGAAAGATTCTGTGCAGGCATTCCTGACATAGCACTGGCATGGACACGCTGTTCGGTAAATGCTCCAGTTGTACAGGAGAGAACAGGCAGTCTCAGCCGAGGGCAAGGGTGGGAAGTGGTAGCACAGAACACTCTAACAAAACTGGAGGGAAATCACATCTACATCATACTTCTAGAAACGTTAGCTTCCAGCGAAGCCTCTTGTAGCACGTTACTGGAGGATGAGCCCCAGTGAACAAACAAGAACCCCAAACAAACACAGGAGCTAATACAGCTGAGTGATGGAGAAGCCACAGGAAAGAACACTGCCCCAGATAAGAGTGACCAACTGGCAGACAGCTTCCAACAGCCAACACACGGGGCACAGTGACTGATGGACCAGCTTCTGCCTTTGGCTTCAGCAGCAGCCCCGAGGCTTGGAAAGATGGCATTATTAGATGTACATGACACATCATGACTGGTGGACCTGTAATGTGATTTCCAGGAAGGATTAACTGAGGGGAGAGGACCCTCCCTCAGAGTAAGTGACACCTTTCTGCAGCAGAGCAAACAGGAAGAGGATGTCCAAGAGAAGCTGCTGCTCTCCGGCCCGCCTTTGCTTTTTGCTCATGACTGCATCCCACTCTCCTGTTAGCACTGCCATCCATCATCCGACTCGGCCTCTTTGGCCCTGCTACATGAGCAGAGGCCAATGACTCCCCAGTACTCCTCTAGGCTTTCTGTGCCGACTCCAAAGGCATCTAGCAGCCTAGTGGACTGTGCTCCTATATTTGGTTCTCAGTCTTTTCTGTGGGTAGATGGCTAAAATGACGTCAACCAGACCAGTCTGTGCCAGTCCTGTGAATCATCTTGTAACATACACACACTATTCTTTTGCCAGGAGAACCATGCCTAATACAGACTGTGGTACCAGGAATGGGTCCAAAATAACTGCAAAAAATCCCTGTAACAAGTCCAGCTGCTCTACCATGTGGAACACATAATCTAGCAAAGCCAACACTACTGTGGTGTCAGTGGTAAAGAGGGGTGATGTTTGGGGTCTTCGAGGACCACACAGGTGAATCACAGTGGAAGCCTTTGGGACTTTGGAGCAAGGCCTTGCTCTCACCTACAGACAATGATTTTCAGAGACAGCTCTTGGCCTGCTATGGGGGCTTGGTGGAAACTGAGAATATGACAATGGGCTACTAAGTTACCACGTGATTTGAATTGCCCATCACAGGCTAGGCATTACCTACCAAGCCATAAAGTTAGAGGTGCAAAGCAGCAAACCAACATCAGTTGGAAGTGATAGTTATGTGACTGAGATGGAACAGGTAGTAAATGAAGTTACCCAAATGCCTGGTACAACTTCAACAATGCCTTCTGTCCCCAAGTACTGCCTCATGAGGTATGCTCTGTGACTGGATGACTACAGAGAACCAAAGCAAGGCCTGGTTTATTAACAGTGCTACCCTTTGTAGAGGCCATCCACCAGAAGCAGGTAGCTAGCTGGAGTATTACAGCATCCTTCTGGGACAACCCTGAAGGACACAGTGAAGGAAAATCCTGTGGTAGGCACCACATTGGGCAGGACAGAGTTGTATATTTTTAGTATTATTTTCATTCTCTCTATGCATGCACACATGCATGCTACTGGTGTGCACTGAGGTCAGAGGACAACCTGTGGGAGATAGTTCTCTATAGTTCCACTATAGCAGTCCTAGGAATTGAACTCAGGCTATCGGGCTTGGTGGCAAGCACCTTTAACTCAATAAGCCATCTTGCTAGTCATATACATTTTATTTGGACAGATGTATAGTTTATACACTGACACATAGGGCATTCCCAGTAGTTTGGATGAACAGCTGGGGACTTGCAAAGAGTATGATTGGAAAATCGGTGATACAGACATTTGGGGAAGAGGAACATAAACATCTCTTCAAATGAAGTGAAGATACTTGTGTCCTATATAAATGAGAAGAATGTCAACAAGTAAGCAGGATGGCCTGTTTTGTAGACAGAAATCAATTCCTTTTCCTGGCTATTCCTGTCATTGCCCAACTGACCCATGAACAAAGTGGTCACAATGGCAAGGATACATGAGATCAGCAACTAAAGCATCTGGCTTGACAAAATGGTGGAATGGCCATTTAAATACACAGCTATGGCCAGGTAGGTAGCAGTAGCCTGAAGGGCTGGGGCAGAGTCACTGTATATGCTCTGATTCAGTGTTCAGATTATGGTAGTTTCTCCTGTAGCCAGGATTCATGGATCCAAGAATCAAGGGGAAGAGATGGGAACAGTACCACTCAACACTACCCTAGTGCCCCACTAGCAACATTTTGCTTTCTGTTCCTACTCTGCTCTGGTAGCCTAGATGTCTTGGTTTCAGTGCTTCTGTTAGGAGGCATGAGAAGCATTACATGGATTCAATTAAACTGGAAACTTAAGACTTTCCCCTGGCCACTGGCTCCTGATGTCCTTGAGTCAACAGCAAGAAAGGAGTTACAGTGTTATTAGAAATAATGGGTCCAGACATCATGGAGAAACTCAACTGCGATGGAGAACAAAGAGTAGAGACTTTCTTGGTGTGACCATGTTCTGAGTTAAGTCTGAAACAGTAACAACTCAATCCAGGAAGGCTGGTAAATGATCAAACCTTCAGGAGGCTGAGGCAGGAGGACATAAATTCTAAGCCTTCCTGTGTTATGAAGTAAGTTTCAGGCTGCTCCCACAGATAAAGAGACAGGACTTGTTGAATATATGTGCTGGGTAGTAGAAAAGTAAAAACAACTATGACCAAGTAACCAATGACCGAAATGAGGAATGTAACTGCCATCATCATTCTGTCTTATATTGTTAAAATGTTCATGGCTTTATATGTATGCATTAATAAGCAGATATTTGTGTTTTCCTTCTTTTCCTATTTTACTACTATATAACACTAAGAAAATGTCAGAACTTATCATATTAAAGTTACAGGGTATAACCTGAAGACATCTGCTCTGGGGGAAGAACTGATATGTTTTTAGTTATACATAGTACACTTACATCATGTCATGCTGAATTACAAGTTTGTATTATCTTAATTCGGAAATTAAGCATGACACAAAAAGTGGCTGTGGGTCAAGTTGTCTAGGGGTGGACTTGTGATGCTTAATCTTGCCAACTTGATAGCAATTAACTTGACAGAACCAATTTAAGCAACATGCCTCTGGGAGGGTCTCTGAGTGCATTTCCAGGAAGGAGTAACTGAGGGGTGACCCATTCACCAAGTGGGCAGCACCTTCTTATCAGATACATAAAAGTGTTTGAGGCAAAATAGTGTTGCATGTCTATGTGCCTTCATTTCTTCCTCTCTTAAAAAGATTTATGTATTTTTATATGGATGAGTGTTTTGCCTATATGTAGGTCTCTGCATCCATCTGTATCTGGTACCCCCAGAAGACAGAAGACGTTAGATCTCCTAAGACTAGAGTTACAGGTGCCTCATTGAACCTGGGTCCTCTGAAAGAGAAGCCACTGCTCTTAACTGCCGAGCCGTCTCTCCAACCACTTCCCTTCATTTCTTGCTAAGTCAATCTAACTCTACTGCTGTGGCTGTCATCTCAGCATCTTGTTGCTATCAGACTCCTGCTACGTTGGCCTTCCAATATATACTGAAGACTAACAACTCTGAAATCTTCCAGGTCTTCAGCCCCACACTGACCGTGGGAGCATCCAGCCACATGCATTTAGCAGTTACCAAGTTACTCAAGTGGATTGAGTTCTCTGGCACACAGAGAGCAGCTGTTGGACCACCCCACCACTACTGCACAGGCGGCTGTTATGAACCCCGGTAGAATATATCTTCATGTATCTACCTTCTACCAGTTCTGCTCCTCTAGAGCTTTAAGACAACTGAAAGAACAACCGCCAGGTTGGAGTGTGAAACTCTAGGCATGAGAAACCTTGAGGGACACATGTGATGAAGTCAGGTTACTGTCTGTCACAGAAGAACATCCTAGAGCACCTAACTTCAGGATGCGAAGGAACAGAGGTGTAGCCATAGCAAGGGTGGGTAGAGCCTACCCACCATCAGAGACCAATGTTTTATGTAATCATGGAACCCAGACTGGCTCTGGGAGGTGGAGTGCAGATACTCTTCTTAACAAGTGTGCATTTGACTTTCAAAATATAGATATGCCCTACTCTGATTAAAACAAAAACTTAGCATATACTAACTATAATCAAAGAAACGAGAACCATCTCACCCTATTTATCACATTCTTGAACTTACAGCAAAGAGGAAGCACATTACTGATACTTTCCACCAATACGAGTGTTAAACAAAGAGAGCGCGCGCGCGTGCGTGCATGCGTGTGCGTGTGCATATGTAGATCCTAGAGCACCTAATTGGGCCACATCTCCAGCACACTTCCTGATTTATTTATTTTTGTATGTGGTATGTGTGGTATATATGCATTACATGCATGTGAGAATGTGAGAATGAGGGTGTCAGCCTCTGCTGCCTTCCGGTTTTGAGACAGGGTCTCTCACTAAGTCAGAAGCTCACCATTTGGTTAGGCTGGAGGCCAGCGAACTCCTCGGAGCTTCCTGTTTCCATACTGTGGTTCCTGACATGTGCAGCCATGTCTGGCTTTTATGCATGTACTAGGGATTTAGACTTAGGTCCTCATGCTTCCAGACCAAGCGCTCTTAACCACCAAGGCATCCATTGCCCATGTCTTTATTAGTTTGAAGCAAATTCTCAGTAAGTTGCCCAGGCTGGCCTGGAACTCACTCTGTAGAGAGGTAGGTCTTGATCTTACATTCTCTTTCCTCTGCTCCTGAATAGCTGGCATTAAGGCCTGGATCACAAGGCTTGGTTCCATGTTCCCTCTCAGTTACTTTCTGTCCCCTATCCATTTGTAAAGGATGTGTGTCAGGCATCTGGGTACTATAGACTCAGCAGTACATGCAACTGACAGGGTGAGTCATCTGAACAACAGGACAGTTTCCAAGATGGAGCCATGGGATCAGGACCCTTGGTGAAATGGTGGTGAGGCTGCTGCTCCTATCAAGATGTGAAGAACTAAAAAAACCATCCACTAAATGTGTGGGGCACATGGCTGCTGACACAGCACTGTGCCGAGGAATAGGCTGGCAGACACAGCTGTACTTGAGAATTTCTACCCAGACAAATCAATCCACTCTGAAAGCAGACACCACGAAGGAGATCCTTTGAATGAGCACCTGACTGCCTCTTGCCAACTGACAGCAGAGCAGCAGAATGTGCTGGAAGGTTTCCTGCTGCTGTTTGAGAAAACTGTTGTGCTTGTTTATGGCCGACAAGACCTCGGCAGCACCTAGAGTTCATCCAGACACACAACCCTCTGGCACATTCCTAGGTGGATTCTTAGCAAGCACCATTGGCAACCTTGGCTTGACTGCTAATTCTGCTGCTGCTCCCCCACCCCCACCCTGCCTTTCCCACCCATCTATCTATTTTGCCCTCAGACATTGGCTTTTACTGATTTCTGTAATAACTCTCCTCTGTCACCCCAAATGCACTGATGCATTTCTGCATGAAGCTAACAGCATAACATTTTATGGAAATACAGAACAAAAAACCAATACCGTGTGTTTCCCAAGAAGAATGGTATGCTGCACAGCCAGCTTCTTAACAAAACAGATTTCTACTAAAGTGTACAGGGCTCCATATAAAAACAGGGGAAAGGAGAATGTAACTGCACACTGATTACGTCAATGAGGGTTCTAGGAGACTGTCACCAGAGATGTCGCAGCCATCGTAGTGAGTGAACACACACACTAAGATATAATCATAATGTAAACATTTCCTGACAGTGTCGTCTTCAGAATAATCCCTGTGGGTAAGTGAGCATGGACACTCACTAAGTTACCTCACAATTCGGGACTCAGAGTAAAGGTTGGTAAACATCTGCAGAAAGTCAGATATTGGGGCACTGGAAAGATGGCTCAGTGGGTAAAGTGACTTGCCCAGTCAGACAACCTGACTCAGATCTCAAGAGCCATACAGTAGGAGAGACCTGATTCCTGCAGGTTATCCTTGGACTTCCATTTTATGCCATGACACACTCATACCCACACATATATGGATACACAAAACAAATTACAATGTAACAAAAAGACACATTGTGTTTCCCTGTACCTCCAGGGAAAACTGATGACATTATGTAGTTCCTTACAAGATGTGAGATAAATGAAAACAGCCAGCTTTTCCTCCTTGTAATCTGCCCATCTTAGTCTCCCACTGCTGGGTAACTACAGACACATGTGTGCTGATATATGCTCAGTTCCAAATGTCCCCTTTGCTGGAACTAAAACTATCACCCAAGCTGCTGCCACGGGACCAATATTCCATCAGCCTGGGTATACTAGTGAGAGAAGTTGAACTCTTCCTGGGTTAGCCTCACCCAACCCAAGGTTAGGTGCCCATTAGGAATCATCTTCAAACCATAGGCTACACCCAGCACACATCTTTCGCAGACATGGGCTACTGAAGCTCACTGTAGCTCAGCTGACAACTCTGGCCAAGGACTGCAATCCTGGCCCTCTCTATGGAAACACTCAAGACCACCGGTTCTGTTTCACAAAGGCAACTTTATCTAACAAACGAGTTAAAGCGCTTTTGCATTTGGTATCTGCAAACTTCAGTCTTCCTGAAAGCAGAGGAAGTCAGTGGAGTAACAGCTCTTCTTCACCCCACAACTGTGACTTGCTTGATTTTGTTTGTTTTCAGACAGGGTCTCACTTAGTAGGCTTGGCTGGCCTTGAACTTGTGGCAATCCTTCCCTCGGGTTTCATGCTCTTTGCTATCCTCATGTCAGTGGCTGTACCCCGATATTTTACGGATCTACCTCTTCCCACTGCAATGCTGTACTCACCCACACCTCTGTGACCAGAATCCCAGGCATAGAGTCCACAGGGGAGGAATGAAGTCATCTTGGCTCCTGCTTTCAGAGCTGCTTAGTTCACACTATGGTGAACCAGAGCAAGGACTATGGAAAGAAGCCGGGACAAACACCACGTCCTTCAAGGGCCTCATCTTCTCCTTTCCAGCCCTCCCAATAATGCTGTCATATTCATAGCCATCAAGAAAGTGTCTAACTCCAGATTAGATCAGAGACCTGTCAACCCATTCAACTGTGGAGACACAGCCACACAACCACTGCTTTGTCTAATGGTGCCCTTCACCATCCCCTGCAGTCTCTCTGGAAACACTCTCCAGCAGGCCAGCAGTGTGCTTTGCTCACCTCCTGCACTCTCAGCAAAACCAAACTGGCGATCCAGAGTGTGAGTCCCAACAGCAGTTACATCACCCCCTCCCTTTTATCTACCATGTAGCCGCTTCCACAAGGTGGCTGTCACAAAGGGTAACTCGGGCAAACCTGTGGGTGACTGGCCGGGAAGGCTTGCTCTGGAGGACCACAGCCTGGCTTGCTGCTAAAAACTGTCATTTCTCATGGGTGTGTTTGGCCAGGACCAGTGTCAGGATGGTTATTACCATAGTAATGTCAGAGTCAATGAGCAGCAACTCCACACTCCTGTCTCCCTGACAACAGAGGCCTGTTGCTATCTGTACGCTGCAGCAGGTTCTACAGAGTGAGTGTATCTCCCTTGCCTCCACACTAAGAATGCACACTCGGGGAGGTCACGGTGCCTTGAGCACATCTGCTGTACCAACAACAGCCACTGTCACTGCTGAGTCATTCCTTCTCAGGACAGCAAAGGTCACAGAGTGGATACTGCAAACCTTCAGGGTCTCCAGAGGTGGTGGAGGGGAAAACAAAGCCGAGAACCCAAGTTTCTCTTTTTCATGCCGTCAGCTCAGTTCTTTAGATTCCTTGCTCCATCCTCTGAACTCAGGTACCTGACTCTCAGGAACTCCCAAAAGACCTCTTCCTAGTCTAAAGTAGTCAGCACTTTCTAATACAGAATCTTCCATTGCAGAGGGTAAAAATAAAGTCAAGGAGCCTCCAAACTCCTTATAATACACCACATACAGCTTTTAAATAGAGAAATGTCTCTGTCCTTCTCATCTCTGCAAGTGCATAAGAAACTTGACGATTGGCTCACTACACTTGATTCGAGGACAGCCCATCACAGCAGACAAGTGCCAACATCTGCTACAGGGCACATGCCCTGTTAATTAAACACCACTCGCCACTGTTTATCTGCCCTGTTGAGGCTTCCAGACAACCTGTGTCTTACAAAATGTCTCCATGGCCAGGGAGATGACTCTGTTATGAAGTGCTTTTGCTATAAGCATGGGGACCTGTGTTCAAGCCCCAGAACTTATAGAAAGAATGCATAGTGCAGTGGTGAATATTTGTAAGCCCACGGTTGGGAAAGTGGTACCAGAAAGAAGGATCCCTGGGACTCTGTCCAGGCTGTCTAGCCTAACTGGTGAGCTCTGGGCTATTAGCAACTCTGTCTTAAAGGGGGTGATTGTGTAGGCATTTCTAAATCCTCTGGCCTTCACACAAATGCATATACACACAGAACCACGGAACCACACACACACACACACACACACACACACACACACAGTAATTTTTTAAGAGTATTTTCAAGAAAAGACTGGTTTTGACATTATCAGCCTGAAAATGGCTGAAAATGGGAACTGGAATGACTTCTGCAGTGGTGCATGAAGGTCACATCTGGGCCACCAGATACATCTTCAGCACCCAACATGTTTAGAAAGATCTCTTTTCTTGGATTGGATTTCCTCCAGAAAAGCCTCTGTGAACTAAGTTAAAACTTAACGAGAGCATGTGAGCACATGTGGAAGTCGGAAGTCAGTACCATGTACCTTCCTCAGTTGACGTCCTCCTCAACTGCTTTCCCCCGTATCGTTTGAGACAGGGTTTCTCATAGGCAGCCCTATTCATTCCCTAAGCATAGCTGGCTCGTTCCGTGGTGGGTGGGACACGACTAGCTGCTTTAAGCTCTGCCCACGGTGCCTTCCTTGCTGTGATGGATCATGGTCTGCAACAGTGAGCCGCACAAATCCTTTCCCTCTCCAGGTGGTTTGTGCCAGGATATCTTATCACAGTGACAGAAGCAAGCTATGCCAGAAGCTAAGCAATAGAGAGGCACTTTCAGTCAAGCAGGGGTCAGTGTGGGCTTGCCATCTGTTTTTTCACAGGCCCCAAGCCCCATTCATATATTAAAACAACGCAAGGGGGGTGGGGAAACAAGGAAAATAGTTATTTTACAATAAGGAAAATACATGGTTCTCAAATCCTGATGTTGTTTCTCTGATGGTGTTTCATGTAGATCCTGTAATCCTCTTGCCTTTATCTCTTGGCTTATACCAAAATAGTATTATTGTCCAACTATCTTGTCTGTGGTGACATCTTTGAAAATGTTTACTTCTGAGTTCTAAGAAGATCTAGCTCTAACCCTACTGTACAGCTTAGAAAGAGGACTGAAACATGAACACAGAACCAATGTAGCATGAACAGGATTGACCACAGAAAACAGAAATAATCACCTGACACCAAAGAGAGGCAAGCCACAAGCAGGGAATAGGACACTCACAGGGAAAGGAGGTACACACCAACAGCCAGAAAGTGGTACTAAAAGTGTCAGAGAAACGGGACCGTGAGCACACATGGGAAATGCAGACTGGATAAGCAACTGACATTGAAGGCAGAGGCATCCCCAGGTGCCCAGGTCAAACAGCACACAGCTAGTGAGCAGGAAGACGATGCTGAAGCCTTTTCCTGGACACTGCTAGGCCTGAGTCACTATCTAAGTTGTAGGTGCATGTGGTTCAGTAGATGCTGCGTTGCTATGCATGGCAAAAGGCAGCCAACACGGTCAAACATAAAGGAATTTAAGAGAACAGCATCAGACACATCAGCCGAAAGCCAGCCAACTGTAACACCGGTACCTGCCAGCCCAGGGTTCTCTGTGGTGTCAAGGGTTACACTGGGTTCTGGCTCACATGACTGCAAGGGACAGAAGCTGTTATCTGAAAACCTCTCGCCCACCTGGACCCAGACATGGTCTTCTTTTATAGAAAGGCTAAAGGCTGGCTTTTTTCTTTCTTTTGAAACAGTCTCACTCTATATATGAGACTGACTCCATATACATAGGCTGACTTTAAATGCAAGAGCTTCCTGCCTCTACTTCCTGTGTCCTCCGAGTCCAGTAGATGCCAGGTATCCTCAACCAGTTACCAGTGCACATCTGTTTTTCACTTAAACCTCTGAAAAACCCTTTAAAAACCTAGCTTATGAGACTCAAAATGGCCCAGAGATTAATCAAATATGGAACTCAACTGGATATTGTGCTGGAAAAAGACAATCTAGTCAGCCCCGGAACTGAGGCTAGGCAAGAGGGAATTACAGTTACAGACAGAACACATACATTCCTCATATGCACATATTCCTCCCAACATGAAGCTAATACTCCTACAAAAACCACGAGTCAGGGGTTAGCAAAAGGAAAGTGAACCCAGGGCCTTGGGACATGCTGGGCAAGGGCTGCACCACTGAGCTATAAAACCCCGGGAAGGAAATGATTTCTGGGCACTCATTCCCTCTCACACAAAAGCATGTAACTTACTTCCTGTCCTTACTGGGCTAGGGCTGAACCCGGGGTCCTGTGCCTGCCGTGCAAGTGCTCCACCCCTAAGCTACATCCCTGATCGCCAACCTGAACTAGACCTTTCAGGGCTGCCTTCCTGAGCAGTGAACAGCACGCCTGCAGTTCAGCACTGAGGTTAGACCACAGGGGCTGTGACTGAGCCCCAGTAAAATCTTCCCGCCATAACTCATGCTGATTAGGTTTTACTGTGCAGCTGCAGGCCATCCCTCTCCTCTGCTGCGAGGTAGTTCTGTGGGCTTGGGCCTCCTCAAGGAAGCTCACTAATGCCAAGAAATGCTGTGCCTTCCTTGCCTCTTCCTACCTCCTTTGACTAACCACTAAGCTGTCTACGAAAGAAAATGCCACAGTCAGCAGCAGCCCACCTGTTAAACACTGGGACAGGGACCGGTGTGATGGCTGAGTGGGTAGAGAGGCTTGCTGCCAAGCCTGACAACTGAATTTGATTCCTGGGCCCCACATGGTAGGACAGAATTGACTGCTACAGGTTATCCTTGGAACGCCCTGCATGTGCTGAGTAGCACACGCAGTAACATACATAAAATAAAATTTAAAATATAGTAACAGAATTTAAACTAGGATAGGGCTCAGGAAATGGCCTAACAGGTAGAACTGTTTGTGAACAGTTGTGATGCACCGAGGTTGATTCTGAGAACCCAGGTCAAGGCAGAAGGGAAGAACTGACTCCACACAATTGTCCTCTGACCTTCCACAAGAACACGGTAGCACATGTGTATCCTTGCTCACATGCAATCATGTGTGTACACAGAAAACTTAGCCCAAGGAATACTTTAACTTTAGTTATTTATAGAATATTACCCAAAGCATTGTTGGCTCTGACAGTGGACAATATTTCAGCATTAATGCCTCTTACATAATTTAATTATACTCTTCTATAAGGATTTATTGCTAAGTAGCCAAATAATAAAGAATCAGGCTTGAAAAATGGTTCACCATCAAGTTAAGAAATGAAAGAAATTGTTAATTTTATACATCTTCACTTAAAGAGCTTCTAGAAGAAATTTCATAAAATAAAAACTAAGATATTCTTTTTCCCAGGCTGTCCAAATCTGGGAAAATCAGTGAAAAGCAAGCCACAGGAACTGAGGTGTCTCCTGAGCTCCTGAGTGAACACCAACAGAAAGAAGAGGCACAGCTTTGCTGTAGACACCTACGGGGCCGTGAGCCTAGACAGCAGCTGGCTGTGGAGGCAGTTCTAAAGCTGCACACGAATGTCACAGCTGCGAAAACCTCACTCAGTAGTGGGACTCCAGATATAACTGAACACTTGAGGCTGGAGTACACTCAGTTAGGTACTGTGTTTTTTCTAACACGCATGAAGCCCCACATTTGTCCCCAACACCACCTAAGACCAGGCGTGACAGTGCATGTCTGCAACCCTAGCTTGTGGAGATGGAAGCAGGAGAGCAGGAAGTTTAATCTTTGTTACAAGGCTGCGTTTGAGGAAAGCTCGGGTTACATGAGAACCTGCCTCAAAAAACAAGACAAAAGCTGCATGTCTGTTGGCAAGGAGCTGTTCAAAGAGGCAGGGAAACCGCCACTGCTCCACTCAGCTTCCTCCCCCAGTTCTCAACCACACCGTGCATCTTCAGACCCCTCCACAGATGCCCTCTCTTCCTCCCCATGCTGGCCTTCTGCCCCAGCATCTCCACTTCTTCAGAAGACGCACACGCTAGGGTCCCCCGACCGCTCTACTCAGGCTCCAGTGCTTAAGAGGTGGGCAGGGGAGCAAAACACCCACAAGGCTGCCACTATGCTCCAGTAGAGAGAGGCACCTCAGCCTCTGGCTACTGCTGAAGTCCTACTTAGAACGGTGTCCTTGGAGACGAATGGAATACTCTTTGGATGTGCATGTTAGAGTCTTATACCGTTCACACTGCTTGCGTACCCCATACTCCCACTGAGAAAACCACAGCCTGTCAGCTTCCTCTTTGCTGCAGTGATGTGTTTTCTCCAGTCAGGCCCTGTGGTTAAGATGCCCACGACTGTGTGTATGACATTTCTGTGGCCTCCAACCCAACTTTGCCCTGATGTACTGTGGGGCCTCCCTAGGTAAGGTCCCTGCACAGCAGTTGGGGAGCAAAACATTTGAAATGACACACACTCATTTTCACCTCAGTTATCTGAAGCAGCTCTGAGGGGACTTTCACTTATTTCTCATCTAACTGTGAAACTTATTTGTACTTTAAACATCTCCCCCATTTCTTTAATAGTTTCATTAAAAACAAAAAAGCAACAGTAGACATAACCAAGTGTTGACTAGGGCTCTTCCTCCTGACATCGTCTCTCCTTAGGAGAGCCACCCCACCTAGCTCTCAAACTCGGAAGTCAGCTGCTGGACAGCCACAGCGCTCTAGCTGGCTCTGTTTTCCAGACACTGCTCTTGACCCCTGGCTATGCCTGCTTGCAAGCTCTCCTCTGCAGGGCCAGCTAATGCCAGGCTCTCTGTGCTAAGACTGTGGGAGCTCCCCGAGGGGCAGTGGTTCCGCCTGACCCAGGCAGCCTGTGCCATAACACACCAGGTAGAGTGAGCTCCTCTTTGGAAGGTTGAGATTTTGCTTTTTACCAAATTTTCTCTTAAACAATTTCTTCTCAGTTAAACTCACTGTAATTATGTATCTGGTTAAATTTTATGCCAACACACAATTTAAATAAGAAGAGAATTGCTGTTTCTGTGAATTTAAAGTTGAATGCTTTGGAAAAATCGGATAAAAAGCCAAGTGCTTTAAAGAGCTACTGTGCAATTACAGGAGGAAAGGAAACTGCTGAGGCTCCAAATAACAAGTAAAAGCTCCCACTGCAGGGCGGAGCACAGGGCGCCTGCATCCCACGACAGAAACCCTGACTGGGATGGAGGATGAGCAAGGTGGGGACAAGCTTTGCTGGAACCCAAGGAGCAGCTGTGGTCCAGATGAAAAAAGTGGAGAAGAGCACACACAGGAGCAAAGGTGGGTCAGTGAGACAGCGAAGGCTCCCCCGCCCTCGCTCTCCCTCCCTGCAAGCCTGGCAACCAGAGTCTGGTCCCAGGACCCAGGAAGGAGAACCAACTCCACTCAGTTTCTCTCCCACTGCCACGTGTGTGCTGTGGCATGTGTGTGTGCTCACAGTGCACGAGTGTGTGCATGCATACGTACACACACAGATAATAAATAAAACAATGTTAAAAGGGTAAGGAGCAAGCCCAGCAGGCAGGGCTGGTCAGCCTGGTGACAGTGACTCTCCTCTCTGACGACTGGCGTCAGATCCACACTACCATCTATAGATCTTTTTTTTCCCATTATGTTTGTTTTGTTTAAGGCATCAACTATTTCATGGGCTTCCAATAGCAAAGTCACATTTTGTTATATCTCCTGTATTAGACTTCTTTTCAAATTTCTCATATTCTACCTTACAGTTGTTTAGATAACTAGAGAATATTTTAACTAGGAAAAGGAAGAAAAGACAAGACCTCCACAAGTCACCTTAGGTTTTACTTGACCATTGCAATCTTAAAATACAATAGAAATAACTATTTTCGATGTTTCATTCAGAATATAATAAACTAGCATTCTGTATGTACAAATGGCAAAACCAGGGCCTGCAGAAGTACAGCAACTCATGCAGACAGGGTCTCACCGTGCAGCACCCCTGTGTGGCCTGGAACTGTGTATACCAGGCAGGCTTGAACTCAGAGATCCACCTATCTCTGTCTTCAGGTGTTGGAATGAAAGGTGCGAGCTATCATCAGACTTGTCTTTTAAGATTTGCTTTATTCATGTATGTGTATATGAATGGTGTGTCTATGTGTGTTTGTGACTGCAGTGGTCTGAAGAGGGTGTGGGATCCCATGGAGTTGGAGTTATAGCCTCTTGACGTAGGTGCTGGGAACTAAACTGGGGTCCTCTCAAGAGTATATGTGTTCTTAACTTCTGGCCCATTTCTTCAGGCTTCTTTGTAACGTTTTAAAGGTTACTCAGTAGTAACCGAGAGCCTTGTGAATTCCTAGAATAAAGCAAGAAGGCACAGGAGCAGGTCAGGCCTGCCCTTTATCCACAGGGAGATCCACATGTACAGATGCATGGCAGTTTAACACACCAGTACAGCAAACACAAAGTGGGCCAGCTTGGTAAGCAGGGCACATATGGGCCTAGAGAGCCATCATGACCCTCTCTGCCCCTCTGACCACAGAGCCTTACACATCTTTTATATTCATTAACAAATCTCTGTCAGCCTCTCTATCAGCCAGACATGTTGCAGCAAAAACCAGCACACTCACTCTGTGCCGAGTCCTGACATTGCTACCCAAGGCCCCACAGTCACAGGCGCTCACTCCCTGGTCCTGTCAGCTAAGTGGTTAAGGCTTGGCGGCCACTTGCCAAGGCAGGAGCAAGCTTATCGAATGATGGTGATGGTGATCATTCACATATAGGCATGAGTCTCTCTCCAAGTGTCATTCCACCCCTCTCTGGAACACTGCGGAAAAAAGGAACTCCAACGAATCTGCTAGATTTGACCTTAATACAAACTGGGACAAGCCATAGGCCACTGTCTGTAGGCAAGGTTCTGAACATTACAATCAGTTACCCAGTTGTGAAAGTTTAACAGTAAAACACACTTGACAGCCGTAGAATATGAGGGCTGGTGGGTAAGTGCTTCCTGTACAAGCTTGATAGCCTGAGTTCTCTCCCCAGACCCTAGAAAAGGTAGCCGAGAACAGACTCCACATGCATCACTCCATCATACACACACAGTAATGACAGGGAAAGAAAAGAACAGTGGGAAAAGGCTGGTGACCCTCTGTACAGGATCCAGCAGTTTTCTCTGTTTACACTTAAGCAATCAAGTCACTGTATGTGGATGAACTTACCACAAAGGAACTAAAATCAACAGCCATGATTGGTTTTCCTCTACTTGGCTGCATTTAAGTGCTGTCCTAATGGTTGGCAACAAACCAACTTCCACCCAATTGAGCAGAGCCAGCGCTGCTGCAAATGACCAGCAACGAGCCAAAGAAATACCAAAAATTCCATATTCTGGCCACTTCACAGCAGGTGATAAAGCCTTTGCCAGAGATTCGGACTCAAGCAATTCTAACAGCCTCCCTAGACAGGAGAAACAAGCTGAAGCAGATACCCAACAGACAAAGTACAAAGGGAGGAAAGGAAAGGGTTCTGGGCAGGTACCTGGCAGAACTGGAGCCCTGGAGGGACCACGGCTGTTTCTATCTGCAGCAGCCCCACAGCTAAGGATGCTGGGATCTTTCTGATGGATTTTGCGCAGTTTCATTGAGACCCAGATTCTATGCTCTAGCTACTGGCCTGACTCTGCTATAAAACAGTCCACTTGTTGTACCCAGGGTTTTCTTGATCCTGGGCAGAGGGCTGTGGTCCTTGTAGCTGGTAATAGGAGCATATCTGAAACCCGCCAACCCTATGTAAATCTGTTTGCTCTCACCAAATCCAGATATCTAAACAACCCACTCTTCCTTATGGCCTGATGTCCTTTTTGGTCAAGGGCAGTGTGAGCAGGACTGGCCCTCAATAGAACACAGCAAGCCCGGGATTACCTCAGAGCCACAGGAAGAACTGTGGGTCCTAGGGCCCTGTCTTGAATCTGTGTGGTCCTCTGATATCCCACCCTGGCAAGTCTGCCTCAGGCCACTGTTCTCACTAAACTGGACTTGGTGAGTCACCACACAGCTGTGATGAGCCGGCCTGCTCCACCATCCTGCTTGGGCCACAGGGTCTTGGCACAGTGTACCACAGCTGACCCCTTCACCCTTTAATGATGGAATTAGTTTCACTATCCCCAATTTCTACTGCTCTCTTCTATGGCTCTAAAAGGATAAAGGACCATGAATAGACAATGCATTTGATTTAAGCTAATTCAAGACAGTCTTGGAACAGGAATGAGGGGGTGGTAGACAAGATGGATGGCTTCTGTAAAAGCATAAAGATCTGACTTTGGATTCCTAGTACCCATGTAAAAGCTGGGTTACGTGACTTGTGCCTGGGAGGTAAATACAGGACTCCTAGGGTTTGCTGGCCAGCCAATGTAGTTAAGTCGGTGAGCCATGCTGTCTTAAGAAAGGTAAGGTGTAATCCAATCCAGGAAGGAACTCAACATCCACACCTGTACACACACACACCACAGACAGACAGACGCACAGAGACAGACAGACAGATATACACGCTATAGTCAGACAGACACAGACAGACACACACACCTCCCAGACAGACACTCCTACCTCCCTAACTCTATGAATGCACACTTAAAATCCCAGAAAAGCAGTGTCCGTGCGGTGGGGTGGGTGTCAGCACAGCATTTGCTCTCTGAGTACAATCAGACTGCTTGGCAAGGCCTCCTGCTGCCACTGATCAGGTCCTTCATGAGCTTTCCCTGGGGCTACACGGGGCATGAAAGACGGCTCTGCATCTGGACCCCTTCCCTAGCATGCACATGAGCCAGCTTGCTGCTCCAGAATGCTGCAAGGAGGACTGCTGCTGGGGAGATGAAGCAGGACGTAGAACATGTAAGGCCAGCAACATGATCAATTAATTTCATCGTGTAAAGAAACGGTCTAAGTTCCAGCCCAGTTTTCTAGGATAGGCTCACAAGGTTCACTCAAAAATTGATGACTCTTTTTTTCTAAAAGATAAGGTCTCAGTATAGTAACCCAGGCTCCCATTAAACTCAGAGATCTATCTGCCTCTGCCTCCCAAATACTGAGATTATAAAAGCCTGTGTCCCCACGTCTGGCAAGTAACTGATTTTATACAATTTTGTCACTTTCTTACATCAAAATGCCACATCTGTGTTGACCAGTGTGGAAACAGAAGTACAAAGGAGCTAGCATAGACACAGGCTGTTTGTCCTCAATGGCAGCTCCCTCTTCAGTACAAGACTCCACCCCACAGGCATCTCACTTCTCCTGAGGGATGCAGTCTGCAGCAGGGCACCACAGCACAGGCTCACCCTTCTTTGCTGAAGGCTCTCTTTCACACAACACTCACCCGTTGCATAGCCTAAGGACAGCAATGACGCTTGACACTGACCCCAGGCCAGGTACTCTGATCACTCTCCAGAGTGCTCCCATCAATGCTCAGAAAGACAAGAGAGCGGCGGCTACAAGATTCCAAAGAAACACAATCCCCTGCATCTTACAAACAAATCTCTCTACTCTTAGGTCCCACACCCTATTCAAGCAGCTCAAGGAAAGGGTGCATTTGTATCGATCAGGCATGAATTTTTCCATATCACAATACCTTGGAACAATACAGCATTTACACTATTAACATAGCATTCATAGTGTCTTACAAGTTCCCCAGCAGGATTCTTGAGTCTGTGAGAGAAACCTTGGGCTTTCCCCTTGTTGGAGGCAAGTGGTATCACTGAAACCAAGCCCTGAGGAAACAGACTGTCCATGCACAGCAATTGTGAGAAGCAGCCCCACATTTTCTCATCCCTCCTTGCCGTTCTCCACAAAACTGTCTGCCTAATCCTGTGCTGACACCAGGGCATTCTCAGAGCACCAAAGTACTCTGCAGCACAGACGCTGTGCTATCTTCCCAGTCCCTGCTCTTGCCAATCTTAACAGGTCTGACTTTTGTTTAGCACAGAAAGGTTTTGCCACTTCCCAGTCTCTGCTGCTCTATCCAATCCTGAGCTAAAGGACGTGTCATTGTGGCTTTGGGAAGTGCGGTTGGCTGCTGCTTACTCTTCTGCCTTTGCCTGATTCTTCCTTTCAGGAGTGCAGAGCCACAGGTCGGGCAAACATGCCCTCCAGGTCCCTCCCTCCCGGACCACAGAGGTGGTCGGGGTGTGATACCTCCACCCCATGCGGGAGCGCATGAGGAGTGAGGCAGTGGCTGCAAGGGAGACATACAACAGGACACTGGGTACTCACAGTCTGCCGTGTACTCCACCTGGGAGGGCTGAGCAGGAGTGCCATCTGCAGTGGGTGGGGCCGGGGCTGAGCTGTCAGCCTGTGCTTTCCGGACAAGGGCTGCTAGAGGGTGATCCGGGTCTACCACCTTCAAGGGCTGAGGACAGAGAAGACACGTGGCCTTAGCATTTTCTACATTCTGAACCACGTTGAGAAAAGGCTCAACCTTACAGCACTGTGGGCCTTAGTAAACCTCAGTGCACATTCCACACTCAGATTTAGTCAGAGTTGCCACTGCAGAAGCAGAATCACTTACAGGAGCCGGGAGGCCATGGAGGCACAACTACATGCATGAGTCCAGTGTCAGAACCACGCCTGAGCACAAGAGCGCTCCCACAAGCACACTTGCTTTGATGCTGCCTGCTCAGTGCTGGCCTACTGGCTCCAGTATGGCTCCCCTAACTCTCCACCTTGCTTCAGAAAACTACCATGCTCAATCCCTCTCTTGAACATGCCACCATCTGTGAAAGCACACACCCAAACACAACCTTCTTGCCAAGAGCCACTGTTATTTAAGCTGGGGACACACAGAGAGGTCCTGTCCAATTAGGGACAAGTGCTCCAGCTGGCTATGAGTACCAGAGGAAGTAAGTGGGTTTCATCTCCATAACAACTTCAAGGAAAAGAGAAGGTCAGAAGCAGCTCACCAAAGTGTGCATGACAAACTCACACAAACTTTGAACTTTCTCCTTCCTCAGTGGAGCTTCTCATCAACAGCTCTCACCCTCCCCTTAGTCAAGAGCCATTCCTCCCAGACATCAACTACACTTTGTGACTATGGAGACCCTCAGAGACTCTGTCTTCTACATCACACATGGCAGTCTCATAAAGATGAGAGGTAAAAGCACGTAGTCAGAAACTGTTATGAAGGGAACCAAGGCTTCAGGAAGCAGACATTTTAAAAACCTAGAAAATCCCATCCTACTAAATTCCAATCCACACAACAAAACAGTTTCCAAGTCTTCACCGACCTATTATATAATACGACAGCAACTGTCTGCTCGCGAGACCTCAATGTAGGCATGCAGGAGAGCAAACACTTCCTCACCACATGGAACAGGAAACTGAGACACCTCAGTGACAAAAAACTACAGCTGTACCACAGGAAACGGCAGGCTTCATGTGTCCAACTTCGGGACAGTGGAAACACAGCCTAGTGAGGGAGGAGATAAAGACCTTCATCAGCTCTTCCAGGCGGCTGCTCTTCTTGGAAGCAAAGAGAGACGGGTGCAGGTAACTCCCATCTTCCTCATCATCTTCCTCTTCATTGTCGGAGGTTGGCCCAGACTCTGGAATTGAATTCAAGATGTTGACTATCATATCTGATGGCATACACTTGTAATCCAGGCATCTGAGAGGCAGAGGCACGAGGAGAGCCACAAGTCTGTGGGCCAGCCTGAGACTCCACCTTCCAAAATTTTCATTTTGGTTTAACTGGTAACATGTATTAAATTACTACTATATTCTTATAAATATGCTCATCAAGATCATATTTAAAGAGATTCTGCTTGGTGGCAGATACTTATAACTAATCCTAGCACCTGGGAAGTGGAAGCAAAAGGATCAGAGTTCAAGGCAAGCCAGGGGCTTATTAGCCACAGTTTCAAAGACCAAAATAAAAACAGGGCTAGAGAGATGGCTCAGCAGTTAAGAATATTAGTTTTTCTTCCAGAGAACCTATACTGGGCAGCTCGTGATTGCCTGTAACTCTAGCTCCAGGGGACTCAGAACTTTAGCTTCCATAGGTACTGAAACAGATGTGGCACAGACTCAAAAAGACACGAACACATACATACATGTAAATACATAAGGTTTTTTCCTCCAAAACAAGGTTTCTCATGGTTTCTGTGTAGCTCTATGGACCAAGCTAGACTTGAACTTAAGAGATCACCTTGCTTCTGCCTCCCAAGTGCTGGGATTAAAGGTATGCATCACTACTGTCTGCCTTAAGAAATAAATCTTAAGCGAACAGATAAATCTTAAATTAAAAGACAGACTGACTAACTTTGGGAGCCAGTGGGTTTGATCCCCAGAATCCACCTGGTAAAAGCAGACAAATGGCTCCGGCAGATTATCCTCTGACTGCACATGTATGCCATGGTTAAGAACAGGCCTACATACATACAAACAAGTAAACATTAAAGAAGAGCATGGGGGCTGGATGCCTGGTGCAGGCTTTCACTCCCAGCACTGGCACCCACAGAGAGCTGTTTGAGTTTGAGGCACTGGGGTCTACATAGGGAGAGGGGAGAGGAAGAGGAGGGAGAAGGAGGGAGGGAAATGAATACATATGAGTTGTGGAAAAGCTTGAAGGCCGACAAGGGCAGAGCTTTTTCCCTTGGGTATCTGTACACAAAGCCCACAGGATAATATCCCTCATGGGTCTACAAGTTATTCAGAAAAAAAGCTAGAGAGAAGGGAGTGCCTCCTCTTCAATTTCCCAGCCTCCCTTTGGCATTGACTGGAATGCTATAATGGGTTTTATTTCCAAAATGGGCAAAACCTACACTCATGAAAGCAAAACATCACCAAGAGGAAACAAAACAAACCCCACAAACCCCAAAATGTCTACAAAGATGGAAAAGAAGCAATGTCCAGTTAGGATTACACGGGCGGGCTCGGGTGGAGGTGCAGCTGTTGGGGATGCTTGCTGGTGTGCAAGGCCACGGGGTAGGAAGCAGGTGCAAGGGAAGACATGGCCAGGAGGCTTGCCCCTGGGAGGCACTCAAAAAGGACACCTGGCTTCCTAAGAGTCTAGAATGGAGACACTTGCAACAGTTTCAGACAGGTAATCCAAGATAAAGGAAGCACCCTGCGCTCTAACTTCTCTTCTATGCACTGTGCTGCAGACACTTGCAAAATAACCCGAGAGTGAAACCTGAGCGTGCAAACTGTTAAGCAGCCAATTGAGAGGAAGCATTTGCAGCCCAGATGACCATTTGGCTCTCACCAATATTTAACCATATTCCAACCACCTGGGAAGTAGGGACTGAGGAAGGAGACCAGTGAACCAGCAGAGCCAACCAGCAGCACAAGAATTCAAGTCTGGATTTCAGTCACGCTCCTCTGAGAATGGGGGCCTTCACACTTCCACACCACCTTTCCCACCCTGAGACAAGTCCACGTACTTTTCTTCTCCTCGCTCTTGCTCTCAGCTAGCACCGTGTACCGTCCTTCCTTCATGGCTTTCTGGATGAACTTGTAGTAGGGGTTGAGGTAGTGATCAAACCGCAGGAAGTCGAACTGTGAGTTCCGTGCTTGCTTGGCCTTCAGCATGATCTCGAACTGTGCTCCCTGCTTGCATACGAAGTTGGCTGTGCGCTCGATGATGGCATGCATTTTGGCTGTTGGTGGCTGAGGAAAAAGTCATGTGGTCAGTCTATGTACATACGTACACGCACACGCACACACGCACACGCACACGCACACGCACACACACACACACACACACACACACACACACACACAAGTTACGTGATTTAATAAAACGGCTTGGTTATACTGCAAGGCTAGCAAGATGGCTGAGGAGGTGAATATGCTTATCACCAGGTCTAACAACCTGGATTCAATTATCAGAATCTCCGTGGTAGAAGGAGAGCGGACTCCTGAGAGCTGATCTCTGAACTCCATTTGTGCATTGTGCACATGTGCTCACAATGTCCCCAAACAAGCAAATGTACAGTATTTATAATATCAACAAAGAGAGTTTACACTAGAAAATTGCATTGAAAAATGCTATTGTAACCTCAGGACCCCAACCTTTATAAAATAAAAGTGGCTAATTTCTCAGCTAATTAATAAAATAATGTCCTCCTCACCTTGAAAAGAAGAAATGTCCAGACCAGCAAGATGGCTTATGGGTAAAGGTGTCTGCTGCTAAGCCTGAAACCCTGAGTTCAACCGTGGAACCCACAAGGTGGAATCAGTGACCCCTGCTGGCTGTCCTCTGACCCCCACATAGATGCAGTGGTGCACGGTGTCCACCAAACAAATGAATTGTAATAAAGCATTTTTGTAAAGAAGAGCAGTATCTACTATTTTAAAGTCATTGGCTCCTGAATAAAGTGGGTTCCATGTTAAAGGAAATCCAGTGTGCACTGGGACGCAGGCCCTGATACAAATTTCCACCAGCTCTGGCTTAACAAAGATTCATTTGCAAAATAGGCCATTCTCTAAACATGTCAAGGATCAAGGATCGCTTCAGCATGCCCTCCAGAGGCAGGCATGAGTGCACCCCACGGGCTCTTGGTGGACCAGGTCAGCTTACTGGCTTAGGTGTCTTGAAAGCAGTGGCTATGATAGCGCTGTGACTACAGTGGCTCAAACACAGCACCGATCATCGCCCAACCAAGCATCTGAGCTTCTGGCTCTGTTCTTGTCCTTTCCTCACTCTGCATACCCTTCGTTCTTTTGAGTGTGGGTGCTCTGAGGAAGTCAGAGGGCACGCTGCAGAGTCAGCTCTCCTCTTCCACACGGGTCCCAGGAACAAGAGTCAGGCTGTCAGGCTAGAGGACGAGTGCCTTCACCTGCCAGCCCCAAACTACCACAGAGCATACCTCATGATCCTCTACCATGATAATAAAATCTATTTCTCCTGGAGAAAGCCATTTGTAATGGTTAATTCCAATTGTCACCTTGACAGAACCTACTGTCATCTGAGAGATGGACCTTTGAGCATGCCTACTGGGGATTTCCTTGATTACTGTTAACAGAGGTGGAAGGTCTGCCTGATGTGGGTGGCACCGTACCCTGGCTTGGACCTCGGACTGCTAAGGAGACAAGCAGGGCTGATGAGCAGCAGCATTCACCCCTCTCTGTCCTGAGCACAGATGCAATGTGACCAGCGGCTTCACGCTCCTGCCCTCTCTTCCCTGCCAGGATCGACTGCACCTTGAACTGGGTGTGAGAATTAAGCCCTTTTCCAATTTTTTTCAGGCTAGCCAAGGCCATATATTAAAACCCTATCTCAAGTACAGAACAAAATAACAACAACAACACAAAAAACCAAAACAACATCAACGATAGCTAATAAGGACGGGGTACAACTCAATGGCAGAGCTTAGCACCCACAAGGCTCTGGGTTTGAGCTCTGGCACTAATAATCACATACAAGGCCAACTCCCTCCACCTGCAAACAAGCAAAAGACTCAAACCAACAAACCTGTCACGTATGCATGTCACCAAGTCTGCATGGTAGAAGGGAAATGTTCTGGTCTCATCTAGACCTGAGTCTTATGTTGAGAGCCCTTTCCCTGGAAACTCTTATCAGCCTGGCCCTAAACTCAGAATAAGAACTGAGCAGTGGGACACTGGCAGCCACAGGACAGGAAGCCCCCAAAGATATATTTCCCAAGAGCTGTAAGAAGTTCTGGATAGGAGAACTGGAAGGGACAGATCAGTAGGAAGGTGCTAAGTAGGAAGGAGTTGGTGCATCTTCACAGTGAGAAAGAAAAGAAACATTTTGCCCATAGGTCGGAATAAATGTCAGATCAGTCACAGGACAGACAGGCACAATCACGGAAGAACTAGCAGGAAATGTGGCAACTTTCCCATCAATTGGGAGTGGAAACGAACTCTCCCAAACCAAGCTTCAGACCCTGTGGCACAAAGGAGAGGAGAGACACACAACTTTGGCAGGGTGTGGAAATTAGCTGGAGAACCACACACAAACACAAGACCTGGTGCGAGAGCAGTACCCACAGGTGGGGAGGAGGGCCTTTCTTTTTCACACAGCTGAATGGACAACAGACAAGAAAGCCCAGGGTTTCTCCTACGTCACAGACTGGCATTTCCAGAGAAGAATACAAACAAGCACAGACACACAGGCCTGGGGCACGCACGTCCACAGAAGAACCAGCTCCCCATGAAAGACCAAAATGCTACATATGTCTAATAAGCCCCCTCTCTCCTTTCCCACTGCCCAGTGTATTCTTCCAGAAACATGTTCTAACAGGCCTGCTAAGCAGCAGAATTTCTGGGCCCCTAGGCCTGGCTAGTGGTGGGTTGCAGAACCCAGTAAAATATAATACCCCCAGGGAAGCCCACGAGTCCATGAGTACCTGGAAGACATCATTCACAGCTCAAGACTTCTCACACTAGGTGCAGACACCCACGTCTGCCATTTCTAGTGACTTGGGACTGAGGAGAGAGGGAATAGATGGGTTGAACAAAGGACTCCAGCACTTCACCTTACAAGGTTCCACAGGGCAACACTGCCAGCCAGAACAGGTGGCTAGCTCATGTGTGGGACTCAGGGAAGGACACAGAGTTTTAGAAACCTGGGAAAGAGACAGATACATAACTATACCATGTCAGGACACAAGATACATACATATTTGGAGAAAAGAACAGGTTTTCTGATTTTCTTCCTTTGGAGCAGAAAAACCTACCCATAAAGGTACCATTAAAAAACAAAAGCAAAGCCAGGAGTGCTAGGGCACACCTTTAATCTCAGCACTCAGAAGGTAGAGGCCGGCCTGGTCTACAGAGTGAGTTCCTGGACAGCCAGGGAAACAAAAACCAAATCGAAACAAACAAACAAACAAACAAAAAACAACACACCCCACCCTGTGCAATCCATGGTCAGGTCACCTGAAGGGGCCTGGGTCTGCAGGGTCACAGGCATGGATCAGGGGTTGGAGAGTCAGTCATGCCGGTAGGAGAGCTGGGAGGTAAAAGCAGGAAGCAGGCAGCAGGTGCCTTGTGCTCACTAGGTTCTACCCAACAGCTCAAGTAAAGCAAGAGCTCCACACCTCCTTACCCGCCTTTAACCCAGCCTTCCAGGTCAAGGTCTCCCACCCT
Source organism: Rattus norvegicus (assembly GCF_021556685.1). Classification (NCBI taxonomy): domain Eukaryota; kingdom Metazoa; phylum Chordata; class Mammalia; order Rodentia; family Muridae; genus Rattus; species Rattus norvegicus. Next base: position 34,170,854 of record NC_141545.1, read on the forward strand.
CAGCTGTCACAGCAACACTCACCCATATAAGCAATCCACCACCTATGCTTAGTCACCAACCAGAACTACTGCTGAATACTGCTCTTAGGTTCCCCATCGCCACCACAAAGGCTGTACTCAGTCTACTGCCATCAACACACCACAGTTTTACCATCTCGGGGAGAGGAGGGGTGGACCGGGACCAGACACTCTATTCAGTGACCTCTCAAACCATGATACTGGAGAACTGTGGGAACAGAACAAGGCTCCCTTAACTGTCTGTGGGTCCAACAGCTTAGAGATATTTACCTTGGACACAGATGTTAGATCCTACAACAGGAACTAAGCTATCAACTTTCTTTTTTTTTTTTTTTAAAGATGTATTCATTTATTATATATAAGTACATTGTAGCTGTCTTCAGAAAAAACCAGAAGAGAGCATCGGATCTCTTTACAGATGGTTGTGAGCCACCATGTGGTTGCTGGGAATTGAACTCATGACCTCTGGAAGAGCAGTTGGGTTGGGTGCTCTTAACCGCTGAGCCATCTCTCCAGCCTAGCTATCAACTTTCTATTGTACCTGTGATGGTTTGTATATGCTTGGCCCAGGGAGAAGCAACTATTTTTTTTTTCTTTTTTTCGGAGCTGGGGACCGAACCCCGGGTCTTGCCCTTGCTAGGCAAGTGCTCTACCGCTGAGCTAAATCCCCAACCCCGAGAAGCAACTATTAAGAGGTGTGGCCCTGGGGGTTGGGGATTTAGCTCAGTGGTAGAACGCTTGCCTAGCGAGCGCAAGGCCCTGGGTTCGGTCCCCAGCTCCGAAAAAAAAAAGAAAAAAGAAAAAAAAAAGAGGTGTGGCCCTGTTGAAGTAGGTGTGGCCTTATTGCAGTAGGTCTGTCACTGTGGGCACGGGCTTTAGGACATTCATCCTAGCTGCCTGGAAGCCAGCCTTCTGTTGGCCTTAGATGAAGACGTAGAACTCTCAGCTCCTCCTGCACCATGCCTGCCTGGATGCTGCCATGCTCCCACCTTGATGATAGTGGACTGAACCTCTGAACCTGTAAGCCAGCCCCAATTACATGTTGTCCTTATAAGAGTTGCCTTGGTCATGGTGTCTGTTCACAGCAGGAAAGCCCTAAGGCAGGCCCTTTGTTTTTATATTTGAACAGACAGTAAAAAAAATATTTTGTGTCAAAAAACAAAAGGGCTGAGAAGGCTCAGTGGATAATGAGCTTGTTGCACAAGCATGAGGACCTGAGTTCAATCCCCTGCACTCACGTGAAAAGCTGAGCGCAGTGGCACATGCCTGCAATGCCTGGGAAGACAGAAGACGAAGAACCAATCCCAAGGGTTTGGGCTAACCATCAAGCCCAAGAGCTGAGCCTCAGGTCCCAGTGAAAGACACTGCCTCAGAAAATAAGGTGAATGGTTCCTGAACCTGAGGGTGACCTGTGGTCTCTGCTGCACAAGCACCTATGTGCGCGCACACACACCACCTCATACTTGGGAGATAAAAGAAAGAAGCCCCAAGTTTGAGGCCGACATAGGGTATATAAGTTGACCCTGCCTCAAAAGATGTGGTAGAGGCAGGAAAGATGGCTTAGCTCAAGAGCAGATACTGTTCTTGACCTGAGTTTAAGTCCCAGCACCTCCAGGCTCACACTTGCCTGTAACTCTTCCTTCTGGCCTCCATATGTACCTGCATCCATGTGAACAATGCCACCGCCACCCCATACACACCATGAAAAACCTGTCAGGTGTGGAGGTATACACCTTTAACCTCATTGGGAGACACAGGCAAGCATATGTCTGCGAATTCCAAGACAGCCTGGTCTGCATAGGGAATGCAGCCAGGGCTATATAGAGACTGTCTCAAAGAAACTAAAACCAATAAAACAAAATGGGGACGGGAGCACGGACCCCATAGTTAATCTTAACTAAATGTACTTAGTATTAAATATAGGTAATATAGCAAATGGTTCTTTAGGCTCAACGTCAATGGACTTCTAATGTAGAATAGACTAGTCTGCTTTGGAACTGCAGAAACAGTACATATCAGAACAAATATGGAAGGAGAAGATGGCTTATTGACTAAGAACTCTTTCAGGGAGCCAGGCTTGATCTCTAACACCCAGTTCCAGGGAATTTCACACCCTCTTTTGGCCTCAGAGGGAACCTGCACTCATGTGCACAAATCCCCACAGATGTGCGGAATTTAAAATGAATCTTTAAAAAAAAAAAAAAAAAGCAAAACCAAACCTAAAATATGTATTACTGTAAAACTGACAATATTAACTCTTCAGGTAAACATTTTCAGCTCTCACCAAAGCAAAACGGTTAAAAGAAGGAGACAGGGATGCAAACATAACAGAAATTTCTTCCCTCACAGGATGCAGGAAAAGAACAAGAACCTCAAGTCCATGCTGGACTGAAGGTGGCCACACCAGGGCGGAGAGTGTCAGAGGACTGGGGGTCGGTCAGTCCCCTGCCCACCTGATGATCTCCTGTGTCAAGCACAAAGCCTGGAGCAGTTATTCCTTTGACACTTGCCACTGAGTGAAAACAACGGCAAAGACAACATTTCCTGACATGCACCCCCAGGAGCCCTTTCCAAACATGACTTAGAAACAGTGGGCTGGAGACACATGCCTGCTCTCTCAGCACTTGGGCTGGGGTGGGCAGAGGTTCAAGGCCAACCTCAGCTACACACTGGGTGTAAGGCCAGATAGGGTCACCTGCAGCTCAGTTTCAAACCTAATTTAAAAGGCTACTGGTAAGATGGCTCGTCAGATGAGTACCAACAGAGACAAGCAGATGAATTCAGAGCCTTCCTTCTGCTCTCCTCATCCGTGGGAGGACGGCCAGGACACACCACACAGACCCAAGAGTGTCCAGTGAATTTGCCTCCACAGCTCATAGCAGACAAAGCCAGAAGCAGGAACTTCGCTGACGACAAGACTGCCCTGAGCACAACTGCTTCCGCACCTCAGCAGGGCAGACCCTGACTTGCCTAGGAGACCCGAGATCCCCATGGAACTCCACACAGGTCCAACACAACTCTCTGGCTAGCTGCTCGTGCTGCTGCACTTCCTCTCCTCTTCCCTTGCCCTTCCTTTTCTTGTTCTAAAATGTAGGTTCTTAAAACGTATCTTATGTATGTGCGTGTGTACCTTCATGAAGTCATGAAGTCATGAAGTCATGAGCTTGAGGGGGGCAGAGTGCATGGGGTCCCTGAACTGAAACACAGTTGTCCTGGGAATTGAACCAGGGTTCTCTGCAAGGGCAGAAAGCAATCTCTAGCACTCCTCCTCATTTTCAAAGATGGGGTCCCAGTTTGGAGCACTCAGGCTGGCTTAGAACTTGCCATCTTCCTGCCTTAGCCTCCCAAGCCCTAAGACGACAGCTGTGCACCACACCAGACACCCATTTTTCTTCAGTTAAGTGGGCTGTGCTCTCCTCCCTCTAACTCACAAATGATCTTGTAGCACAAAGCATCTCAAAGCAGCTGCGTTTTACGCCACATCCTCATGCACCACAGAGAACAGCAACCAACCACATGGGAGGCCAGTGAAGAAGCACACATACCAGCTCCACGTCAGACGGGACGCTTAGTCCTAAAGGGGCGATGAAAGGCTCCTCATTTTCTTCCAAGTTTTCAGCCTCACTTTTTTCTGTTAAAAAAAAAAAAAAAAGTTGAAGAATGTCAGCATGATGATCAACCAACAGCAGATAAGGACACAAGTGTGTGCTTTTCCTGACACAGTACTGGGGAACTACTCCTTCTACAAGTAGAACTACCCCCTGCCAGCTTCCTGCTCCACCCATTCACAGACTCCAAAGAGGTGGGGGGAGATGCAACAACAGGAGCATGTTTCCAGGGCAGGTGGAAATCTGAACTCCAGCCTGGGTGTTCTTCATCCCCAGCACACAGGCTTCTCTTCCGTCCGTCTGTCTGCTTTAGTGCAACCCAGCTCACTTTCCTGGTGTACAGGAGCTAACTTCCATGGCCACCTCCCCCAGAGCACAATGCTTAAAGCCTTAAAGACATTCAGTAAATGTAGGCAAGGGCTTGCCACAGTGCACATGTGACCATCAGGGGACAACCTTGGGTGTTAGTTCTTGCCTTCCACCCTGAGACAGAAGAAGTCTCTGCTGTGTCTGTAGTCTTCAGGCTACTCTCGCTCCACTTCCCCCTCCCATAGATGCCCGTTACCGCTTTCCAGTTTTCACATGGATCCTCATGGATGTGCATCTAATGTGTTTGTTTACCAACTTCCTTAGACCCGATGAGTGAGTTTAAAGTCATTAATGTCCTCTGACATTACCATCCACCCAGAGTCTCGGTCTGCTCTGTGCTAACTGGGTAATTTCCTTAGCACATTGGGGATAACGCCTAGATCTTCTCTACCTCTCAGCTACATCTGCCTCTCTCAGGCCCATGTTTAAGACAGCCACATTAAGCTGTCGGCAAAACTGCCTCCAACTATTTTTGTGGATCCCGGATAGCAACAAAGGTAACTAAAGTCTGGAAAAATAAATTTGATCACAAAATTGTAAAACAATCATGTCCTCTCCACCCAAGCAAACCACCCTCTTTAAAAAAAGTAACCAAGACACATTTTTAAATCTCTTTTTATCGCACCCACTTAACGTTTGTCTGTCATATATTAGACAAAGTCCTACACACTACACCTTTTCTAAGGTACTAAATAGCCAACTGAATCTTTATTGACTTTTAAAATTTCATTTTTCTCTCTTTTTTTTTTTCAGAGCTGGGGACCGAACCGAACCCAGCGCTCTACCACTGAGCTAAATCCCCAACCCCAAAATTTCATTTTTCTCTGTGTGGCTGCACACGTGTGGAGGTCAGAGAACAACTTGTGGGAGTCACCACATGGAAGTTGGCATCACTGTTACTGAGAACAGCTAATGTGGCAATGGTGCTCTCAGGGCTCACAGAAGGACTCTGCTTACACTCTAGTAAGTGCTTGCAGTTTTGACAGCGCTATTTTTACATTCAAAGGTGCCACGTTAGCCTAGGGAGGGCACTGACTTCAAGCTTTAATGTTATACTAACAGTTATGTCTTCTCTTTAGTGTCAAGAAGCCCCTTAGGCGTCCTTCCACTGGATGCTTCTGCTGAAAAAAGGATTTGCAGGAAGATTCATAGGAGACATAAGAATACTAATAATTGCTAGGCAAAACTGGCATTCAGATGTCTCCAGAATGGACACCCACACTATGAAGTGTGGTGGTTAGAGTAAGATTGGCCTTTATAGGCTCATGTATTTGAACGCTTAGTCACCAGGAAGTGGCTTAAAGTCACCTCCTATAACATTTGAAAGAATTAAAAGGATCAGGAGGTGTGATCTTGTTGGAGGAAGAGGGTCACTGGTGGCAGGGTGTGAGGTTTCAAAAGCCTTTGCTAAGCCCAGTCAGTCAGTCAGTCTGTCTGTCTGTCTGTCTGTCTGTCTCTCTGTGTGTGTGTGTGTGTGTGTGTGTGTGTGTGTGTGTGTGTGTGTGTCTGTCGCCTGCCCGCCTAAGGATCAGTATGTCCTTCTCAGCCATTGCCCTAGCACCTACCCGCAGGCTGAAATGCTCCCCATCGTGATGATACTGGACTAAAAGCCTCTGAAGCATTAAGCTAGTAGCCCCAGCTAAATGCTATCTCTCATAAGAGTGCCTTGGTCAAGACACGACAACTAAGACAGGAAGAATGTGTGTTCAGTGAAAAAGTAGGATCCCATGATGAGGAACTCAAGTGAGATTCACCCTAAGAGGAGCAAGTAAGAAGCCTCTGGATCAAGGCAGCTAAACAAAGTCAGAACTACTGTCTCTCCACTCTTCTCACAGCTCAGATCCTAGTCTCTAGCTTTGCTCCAACAAGAGAAGGGCCCTCACTAGTGTCCCAGACGTCACCGCCCACCAGGGACGGGCCTTCCTTTCCCTCACCTCTCTGCTTCGAGGGCTCCTCCTCCTCTGTGGGCTCTGACGGGTCGTAATAGTCACTGCCGTAAGTGAACCCTACGGCACTGTAGTTCCCATCCTCCGCCAGCGCTTCACTCAATCTTTTGTATTCTTCCTCTTGAATAAAAATGAGAATCTTATCAACAAAAATGGAAGTTTACTGAGGAAAACATACACTTCTAAAGTGCAGCTATCAGTGAAGCGCACGATACACTTTTTCAATTTTTTTTTTTTTTTTTTTGAGAAAATGTTTCTGGAAACGACATTTGGTATCTATTGGCATGTACTTTTTTGCCAGTACGTGTTTACCCACAGATAGAAGAATACACCTCTTTTATGGAAAATTTCTTCCTGCTGAGGAAATTTTGGGATTAAGAACTGTATTAAAGATCATTAAGGCAAACACAAGAACATCGATTTTAATTCATACGATACTGTTAAAGAAGAACAGTTAAAGAGTTTTGGTTTTTTTTGTTTTTTGGTTTTTTTTTTTTGGTTTTTTTTTTTTTTCAAATCCCAGTCTGCCCTCAAAAGCTGGGAAAATTCTCTGTGGCTCTATATATAAACTATCCTGAGGTCCTCTCAGAACGCAAAGACTCCTGTTTTTCCAATCCACTGGGTACTGTCAAGATAATATCAGAAAGAGTGAGTATAAAAATGAACGGGAGTAACTTTTTAAATACTTAAAATTTTAAAAAGGTGTGGCTGAAGTAAGTCTTTCTTGAGCAGTACCTTGCCTTGCCTCCTCCTCAAGCAAGTCCGTATGCAAGGCTAAATACCTCTCTTCATCACACAGCGCCTCTACCCGCGCCTCCTCTTCAGACAGCTGGTAGTCTCGGTTCCACGTGGCGTACTCAGCATCGTAGGCGGAGAGGTCATGCAGGTGACCACGCCCGTCGTATCTGTAATGTGAACAGGCTGGTCACTGGAGGGAAGTCTACACCCATGCTGGTTGTGTGTGACACTCTATGCACATACTTACCAAATACTTAAAATAATAAAATAAAAATATTAAAACAAATGCAAAGCTTCAGATTTATACTTAACGTGACTAATCATCTCTCACCTACTTTTAACTGGAGTAATCATAACAAACTCTAAGCAGCTCTCTACAGCACAACAGAACTTAGAGCTAAAGGCAGACAATCCTTTAGGGTAGAAAACGTATCCCCCTTGCTAGCAGTTCTTACCATGTATGCTTTGGCCAACCATTCAATGCCACTTGCAAAAAATATCTGTTCTCAGTAGTTAAATATTACAGCTTACATTCACACAGACCGAGTCCATAAATACCTATCCGACAGAACCAAACGGGCGAAATTTCCTCGCTTCTTCCTGCTAGTCCCGAACTCTCAGGAGAGATCTTCACCAAAGAAACTTGCGTCCATTGGAGGTAAAATCTTGGCTAGGCTCGCCCCTAGCCACTTGGCTGAGGAGAGAAGTGCTGGGTTATGTGGTAGAGAGACACACATACAAAGGAACAGTGACATATACATGCAGTTTAAGGAGGTTCACTGCAAACATGGCAAAACCATCGGAAGGCATCAGTATATCCCTTTAAGTCCCAGGATGAAGACGCATTGTTGAAGACCAATGGGTACTTTACCAAATTAGGATTAAGAAGAGCACTTTTTGCTATGTTTGAACATAAGACTCAATGGAGATGCTGTCAATGTACAACTGCCAGACAATAAATGAGTTAGTGAAGTTTAAATCTCAAATTTAGGTTGCATAGGTGAATGTGGAGCGACAAACCAAAGTTTGCATGATTTATTAATGTTTACTTTTGTGATAGAGACTAAATTAGGGAAGGAAAATGTACACCACAGGAAAAAGGCCAAAAATTCCTGGGAACCCCAACAGTTTCATTTTATTATCAAAATTTGTTTATCTTTGATTGTAAACCTCCTTAACTTACAAATGTATTATTTTCAAATATTACACATATACATGTGTGGTGTTTGCTCCCCACCGGTTTTGGGAGATCTAACTCAAATCATGCACAGAATGATACGGGAACTGCATACGGAGTAGAGGTTTCAGCATTTGCCCAACTTTTAACAGTACACGTCACCACCAGAGCCTGGCAAGGATCATCACTTGCTATCAACCGAGGTTCAAAGGCATAGCACATTCCAGCAGAGAGGACCATCAGACCTAGAGCCGATCTGATCTGCAACACTCCCTTCACAAGTCCTTTCTTCCTAGATCTCTCCCCAAATGGAGATGTCAGGGATCATAAAGGCCTACTGGTCATTAACTTGTCCGTTCTGGCCAGCTCAGAGGTAATCCCTACAGTCATGCAAGTTCCAAGTCTTTGCAGAATCCAGTTTTACTTGTCTCAAACGATGGATTTCCTTCACTTGGAGAAAACCACTCCACAGCTTAATAGTTGCTCAAGTGAACCTTTCAGTCCTGGCCCCAGAAGCACTATTGCCCAACGGAAGGACAAATACCCAAACCCGGGATGGTGGAGGAGGAAAGAGGGACTGAAAAAATGAGAAGAGAGGTAGGTGGGGAGCAAACCACCCAATCATGTAATGCCATTCTTTTCAAATCAAACACCTTCAGAAATCCACATTCCCACCCCTTTACCCTCAACTCAGGGTGCCCTTCAGTGGATGTGATTTGAAAAGAAACAACACAAAGGTAAACCCAGCTCCACCCTTCAGTTTTAGAAAACAGTGAAACCAGCTCTAAGCACGCTACCCCTAAGAGCAAGGTCCGCACGGGGTCGACCGGCTTCCAACAGACAGCAACTTCACCCACTACCGCGGTTGGTCAAATGGTCGCATAACCGCGGGGAAGGGCTCGCCGGACGCCAAAAGTCAAGCCGGCCAGAGACAGTTCAGGCTAACTCACGGGGTCCAAAAGAAGCTTCTACCCACGGCCTCGGCGTGCGGCGTTTCGGAGGAACAAAAGCGCACTCCCGGGCTCCCTCCCGCACAGCCAGCGGAGGGACAGCGGCACCCGCCCCACGGCGCGGGCGGGAGGCCCGGGCAGCTTCCACCGCGCTGAGTCGCCAGCAGCAGCCCGGGCTCGAGGGGTTGCGGGAGCAGAGTCGATCCCTCCGGCGACGGCGCGGCGCCAGCTCTGGCCGGAGCCTTAGGGCCGGTTTCACCGTCCCCTCCCCCCGGACGCCGGGGAACGTGGGGGCAGGGAGGCCCCCGAGTCCCCGGGCTCCGCAAAACCCCCTTTTCGGTCCTGGCCATCAAGTCAACATCAGGCGAAATCAAGCGGGCGAGGGAGGGGAGGGTCGACGGGTGGGGGGAGGAACCGACCTGTCGATGAGGATCTTGTGGTCCCCCATCCAGGGGATGAGGTGCTGTCCCTGTTCTTGGGCCAAAGCCCGCTCGTCGTCGCGGAACAACTTGCAGGCATAGCCGAAAACCAGAAGCTCCACCCGGTTGCCCCCAGTGCCGGTGCCACCGGGCCCGGCCTCCTCCTTCACTCCGCCTTTCCTCTCCGCCTTGGCGCGGCCCCCGCCGGCACCGTACATGACAGCGTCCACGACGTCCGGGCCGGTCTGCTGCTGTGCCGAACAACGTCCCTGATGCCTCGCCTGGCCTACCCTCTCAGTCAAAGGCGCCGCATCCTCTTCGTAACTTCAACACAGCCGCCATAGCGAGCCACAAAATGGAGGAAACGCAACTTCCGGTAGGAAGCCCGCACTTTCCGGAAGTAGTAGTGGTAGATTCGCCACGATCACAAGCCGTTTGAATAGCTAAAAAATACGTAGACCTTAGTTTTCGTTGTACAATTTTATCTTGAGATAGTAATTTGTGTTTATGAGAAAATTTTACTTATGCTTTTTTTGGAGACCTCCTACGATGTGGCGAAAGCGCGGTTTGTGGCCGCGCGCCAACTTCCGCTGTAGCTGGAAGGCGGCTGCGAGGTGTGTAGGCAAAGTGGGATCTCGTTGAGAGCGCGTCTCAGCTTTCTTAGTGAGACCAACGGGCTTTTGCTCATTTCTGACATCCCGTTTTTTAGATCACTAGGAAGCCTAGCCCTAGTCATCTGACTGAGGAAGCTTCCAAGACTTGTGAGCCCTAAATATTCGAGGTGGCGGGCTTTCAATGGCTAGGAGCTTCAGTGGCGGAGGAAAACTCCAGCTAGGAAACAGCGAGACGGGATGTTTCCTTCTGGGAAGCAGATCCTTTTTTTCTATTTTAAAATACAGGATGTCAATTGTGACCCAAATTGGCCTGGAACTCTGGCAGTCCTAGCTCAGTTAAGATGCTAGTATTATCGACATGAACTCTGCTGGGCTGCAGTTTTTCTGGTGTCTGACCCAGATGATTGGTTCAGAGTCGGACCGGAGAGAACACCAATGGTCCTTAAGAAAAAAACTCTGTATTTCTTTCAGCTCTGAACATAGACCCAGGGCCTCACTATCACTGGTTTATATCTGCAGCCCTTTTCGTTTTAGTTTAACTTATTTATTTTGTGTGTATGTGTGTAGGCGACTCGAGTTAGATCGAATTCGACATGATGGAAGGAGAGAAGGACTTCGAGCACGTAGCCCCTCCCCCCAATAAATAACTATGTTTTTAAAAAGTGGATGGCGATTTAGGGAAACAATTGACCTCTGGCCTCCATGTGCATTTGTGTACACACTGCGCACATGCATATGAACATGTACACGGACTAGAAGGTATACTAAGTAAAACAGTTATGATGTGGAGAAGGTTACTTTGCAGAGACGTCTTAAACCTAAAGCCAAAACTCATTTAATGATTTTTAAGTAAAGTAACTCAGGGCGCACACGCATGCACACTCACACTCACACACACACACACACACACACACACCAGCAGACAGTGTCTCTTTGTAGCCTTGACTGTTCTAAAATTTGCTCTGTAGACCAAGCTGGCCTCCAACTCAGAGATCATCCTGCCTCTCCCTCACAACTGCTAGGATTAAAGGCATTGCTTGACCATCACCCCGACTCCATCAGCAATTTTTAAAGTTAATCTAACATAAAAAATCTAGACATTAATATGATACATACTGAGGAATGATAAGAAAATACTTGTTTGCCATAACTACTATGTTTCTATAAGAGCAGGAAACTTTCTATGTAGTATAAAAAACACTGCAGTTCTTACCATATAGTAGTCTCAGCTGTGAGCTGTGACATTTTAGACTGTAGGGCATTATCCCAAGTGCAGTTTGCACGGTGTGCTCAGAAGCCACCAAGGCCGCACCAAAGTCACACAATAACACAGCTGAGCACTGCCAGAAACACCTGGGCCCATTATACACTTGGTTTGGAATTTCAAAATAAAATCGTTTGTACTCAGAAACGTTTACTATGGTCTCTGACACCGACATTCAAATACATGACCTCATTTGGGATATAGAGCCACAGTTTGGAAAATAGTTGGGGCTGGGAAAATGCATAAGTTGATAAGTGTTTGCCTTACACACAGAAGCGCCTGAGTTTGATATCCAGAACCCATGCAAAAAGTATTGGGTGTGATGGTGGTTGCTTAGAATCCTGGAGCTCTAGAAGCAGAGACAGGTTGAGGTGTCAGGTTTGATGGCCAGCTAACCTGATTTACTTGGTGAGTTCTGGGCAGTGAAAGGCCCTATATTACAAAAAGTAGGTGGCACTTGAGAAATGGCATCCAGTGTTCTAGGGCCCCCACACAGGCTATTTGAGTTTCATCTAAGTCTTCCCTAGGAACCCACTGCCCTTTTACACTGTAAGTCAGTGACTCCTGACCTGCTGGGTAAAGACCTCCTGAAGGCTGTCGTTTGGGACCACATACATCTGTGATGTAGCTGGTGCATACAGTATCACTTCTTGCCCCAGGCGGCTTGCTATCCGAGCCTTCCTTGGCTGACTGGCTCACAGTGAGATCTAGGCTTGTGTTGTCCTGTAGGCTTTATTTGTGAGAAGTAAATGGCTTTCTTGTAACGTGTTGCAGAAGTGTTTTTTGCCTCAGGTTGAGACAAACTACTAGCAGGCACGTACTGAATGCACCTCACATTGAGCTTATGTGACCTCTGTGGCTTGCTGTATTCAGAGGCTACTGCTGGCAAGCCCTCGTGGGTGTTCAGTTTATGTTGTGCTCCCTCAGTTTATTTGAACTGTTTTTTTTTTGTTGTTGTTTTTTTGTTTTGTTTTGTTTTTTGTTTTTTTGTTTTTTTGTTTTTTTGTTTTTTTTTTGGTCGGGGGAAGTTACGAACTAATACAGAAATCTTAACAACTGCACTGTTTTTTTTTTTTTCCTTTCTTTTTCTTTTTTCTTTTTTTCAGAGCTGGGGACCAAACCCAGGGGCTTGCGCTCGCTAGGCAAGCGCTCTACCGCTGAGCTAAATCCCCAACCCCAACTGCACTGTTTTTATCTTATGAGACCCTGGCTGGGTTTATCAGACCTCTGGTATATAAAATTACCAAGAAGACCTGGAATTATAGATTGGTCTTGATTCAAGGAGGTTAGAATGTTTCCGTGTGGAACTCTGTCTAGTGGTACTCATAGGTGATGTGTGCATGAGAACTACAGGGTCAGTGGGCAAACTCCAGCTTTGCCTTTTTTTTTTTTTTTTGAGACAGAATCTCATGTAGCCCAGGCTGGCCTCAAACTTGTTGTGTATCCAAGGATTAACTTGAGCTTCTGACCTTTCTGCATCTACTTTCTGAGTGCCGATGATTACAGGGGTGCACCTGATTTATATGGTTCTGGGGATGGATTCCAGAACCTCATACATACTAGGCAAGCAGTTTACACACTGAACTGTATCCCTAGCCCTACACTTGGGTTTAATGCCAACTTTAGAGGCACCTGGGTCAAACCACACCCACGGAACTTTCTGAGGCTGCTACTCTCAGGAATGTGAGACCTATCTCAAAGGAAGTTTGGTATATACATACATAGGTGACCTTCTGACACCAAAGGGTCATCGGTCAGTAACCAGTACTGACACAGTGAAGGAATGGTGATTTCACCTGGTGATTTGAACGGCTCAAAGATCCTGAAAACAACTTCTGCCTTTGCCATCTTCACCCACATAACCAGAGACTTAAGCTACGTGGGTGGGGCAGGTGGGAGTGTCCTCCTGCTTAGCATGTTCTCCACCTTGGACTTAGAAAGAAGGTGTACACAGACGTGACTTCCTAGGAAGAGGCTAAGAAGCTTGCTCAAGGCCTCAGATCTCGACTAGCTGGATGAACCTTCTGCTGTGGCCAAGGAAGCCCCATGGATCATGTTCCACACAGAAACCAGAGCTCATTGTCTCTGTTTTCACAAGGCTTAGAGTCAAGCTAGGGAGACATAGGCCAAACAATGGGCGTTGTAACATTTTACAGCTGCATGGTCCTGTGTTTCCCTGGCGTGCCTCCAACTGTGGAGAAGAAAGGCCTTTAACTTCTGATCCTCCTGCCTCAAAGTGCTAAGTTCTAAGTGGGACACATCATGCCTGGCTCTATGTCAAGTGGTCCTAAACCTTCCTATCTCTTCAGTCCTTTAATACAGTTCCTCGTACTGTGGTGACCCCCCAACCACGAAATTATTGTTTTTAATTGGATTTCTTAGTTTACATTTTCAGATGTTATCCCCTTTCCCAGTTTCCTATCCATAACCCCCCACCTCAGCCCTCCTCCCTCTTCTTCTATGAGGGTGTTCCCCCACCCATCCCCCACCCCTTCCTGCCTTCCTGCCCTGACATTCCCCTACACTGGGGGTTCCAGCCTTGGCAGGATCAAAGGCTTCTCCTCCTATTAGTGCTCAACAAGGGCATCCTCTGCTACATATGCAGCTGGAGCCATGGGTCTGTCCATGTGTACTCTTTGGGTAGTGGTTTAGTTCCTGGGAGCTCTGGTTAGTTGGTATTGTTGTTCTTATGGAGTTACAAACCCCTTCAGTTCCTTCAATCCTTTTTCTAACTCCTCCAATGGGGACCCCGTTCTCAGCTCAATGGTTGGCTGTGAGCATTCCCCTCCGTATTTGTCCTGCTCTGGCAGAGCCTCTCAGGAGACAGTATATCAGGGCTCCTGTTAGTAGGCACTTCTTGGCATCAGCAATATTGTCTGGGTTTGGTGGTTGTATATGGGCTGAATCCCCGGGTGGGGCAGCCTCTGAATGGTCTTTTCTTCAGTCTCCTCTTCAAACTTTGTCTCCGTATCTCCTCTTATGAATATTTTTGTTCCCCCTTCTAAGAAGGACTGAAGCATCTGCACTTTGGTCGTCCTTCTTCTTGAGCTTCATGTGGTCTATAGATTGTATCTTGGGTAATCCGAGCTTTTGGGCTAATATCCACTTATCAGTGAGTGCATACATGTATAGGTTTTTTATTTTGTTTTGTTTTGTTTTTTTTTTTGGATTGGGCTGCCTCACTCAGGATGATATTTTCTAGTTCCATCCATTTGCCTATGAATTTCATGAAGTCATTGTTTTTAATAGCTGAGTAGTACTCCACTGTGTACATGGACCACTTTTCTGTATCTATTCCTCTGTTGAAGGGCATCTGGGTTCTTTCCAGCTTCTGGCTATTATAAATAAGGCTGCTATGAACATAGTGGAGCATGTGTCCTTGTTTTAATTTGGAGCATCTCTTGGGTACGAAATTATTTTTGTCGCTGCTTTATAGTTGTAATCTTGCTAGTTATGAATCATAATGGAATTACCTGTTTTCTGATGGTCCTAGGCGACCCTCGTGAAAGGGTCATTCGACCCCCACAAAAGGGTCTTGACCCTCAGGCTGAGAACCACTCCTTTATATGGCGTTTGGGGAGGAGACTCTTACCCAGAGCTTTGTGTGTGCTAGGCAAGCACTTCACCAGCTAAGTCCCAACATCCTGTTTGACTGTTTTGTTGAGGCAGGGGTCTCAACAAAAGTAGCCTAGGACGACCTTGGCCTTCCAGCCTCAGCCTTCAGAAACCCACGTCACCACAAACACTCACCATCGTGTCCTTAAAATAAAAGTGCCTTGGTGTCGCAAGGCCCTGGGTTCGGTCCTCAGCTCCGAAAAAAAGAACCAAAAAAAAAAAAAAAAAAAAAAAAAAAAGTGCCTTGGTGGCAGTATGCCCCAGGCTTCCCTTCCTCAGCTTGGCATTTTGACAGCTGAGTTTGGAGATGAATGAAATGGAACCATGCCAGATGCAGTGGCTGCACACTGGCTGGCAAAGGGGGGGGGGTATTTCTGAGATAAAGACAGGAGCTTATCTCAAATCTTCACAATTAATTTCACCTCCCTCCCCCCCTTCTCTTTTCTGAGAGCTCAGAGACTCAGGGAAAGAATAATAACAACAACAATTTTTAGGTCCTAACAATTATGTTTAAATTTTCCTCCTCCCCCTCATCCCCAGTGAGCGTATGGGGGCCTCGGAGTCAGCAGAGAACACACCCAGACACAAATTTCTCAGCACAAAGGACATTTATTACTCTGGGGGGGGGCAATCGCGTTTGTGGGGATGGGAGCGGGGTGGGGATTGGCTCTGGGTCAGACAAGACAGCAACAAGTGTTGCTGCGGGCATGTGTTTTTTTTTTTTTTTTTTTTTTTTTTTTTTTGGTTCTTTTTTTCGGAGCTGGGGACCGAACCCAGGGCCTTGCACTTCCTAGGCAAGCGCTCTACCACTGAGCTAAATCCCCAACCCCTCGGGCATGGTTTTTTAAAGGGGGGAAAAAGAGAGAAGTCTGTGGTAGGATGAGTTGGTAAATCCCGATTGAACATGTTAGCCAGTATAGTCAAATAATGAATTTTCATTGCGGTGGGTCAGTCAAGCACGGGGAAGTGGCCAAGTAAAAGAACAGACCTTGGTGGCTAGTTTCAGAAATGTAATCTGATGCTTTAGCAAGGGAGAGGGAAGGTGGGTGGGCAAGACATGCAGGTGCAGCCATGTTTGCGGTTCAGACTTGTTAAGAGAGCTCTTCCAATACTGCTCCTTGCGTTTAGGAATGACTAAAGAGGGGGAGCGGGTAGAAATTTAAGCCTGTGCTCAGCTCATTTTTTCCTTTTTATGAAGTCCGGACCCCAGCACGTGGGGTTAGTGCCACCCACAGGTGAGCTGGGGTATCGTCAGCCATCTGGGCATGCGCAGAGACTTGTCTCCTAGGCCACTAAAAGCCTACCAAGTTGTCTGTCAGTGTTAACTATCACCCACGCACTCCATCTTTGGGCCATCGACAAGAAGTTTAGGTCTAAATAGAGGGGAAGAAGTATGCATAATTAAGCAGTCCTAGCTGGATGATGTTGGCACACGCCCTTAATCTAGAACTATGAGGCATTCGTATCTCTGTGAGTTCAAAGCCAGCCTGGTCTACAAAATAAGTACCAGAACAGCCAGGACTGCACAAAGAGACCCTGTCTCCAGAAACTAAAAGCAAATATTATAATAATAATAATAATAATAATAATAATAATAATAATAATAATAATAACAATAACCCCCAAACTAGTTGGCTTCAGGCTGACCTGCACGGTGGTCTGCCAAGTTATTGGAACTGTGTGAACTCTCTTAGCTTTCCTCCTTCCTCATCTCTAAACCTGTAATTTTTTTTCTTTTGAGAATCTCACGAACAAGAGCAGGAAGCTCATTCACAGTCAACACACATCTTAACTTCCTTTCGACCTACATATGAGAAGAGTTTCCTTGACTCTTTTGACTTGTTTTTAATCCATCGGCCTGCAATCCTGTTCCGTGCTCCTCAGAACCCACTCCGTGGGTCTCATTTGTGGAAATAACAACAACTGTTTTTCAACGATTCTTTGAACGATGTAACTCCAGAAGTCAGTAGGACCGTATACAGTCAGACAGTCAAGGGTAGCTTTCTCAGGACAGGTCCACTCCTTTTCAAATCCATTCTGAAAGGTTCCCCCTTCCACTCCGTGTGTGTGTGTGTGTGTGTGTGTGTGTGTGTGTGTGTGTGTGTGTTTGTGTGTGTGCGCGCACAATAAATATGTGCATATGCATGAGTCTGAAAGTCAGAGGACAACCTCGGGTGTCAAAGCTCTCAGCTTCTGTCCTTATTGACATGGGTTCTTTTGTTCACTAGGACACACATCAGGCTAGCCAGCCATGAACCTCAGGGAGTTCAGCTGCCTCTGCCTCTTATCTCCTCATTGAAGCACTGAGGTTACAGCCCAGTGAAGGTGCCACTACCACTGGCTTGACGTGGGTTCTGGAGAGCCAGCCTCCGCCCTTCAGGCTTGCACCACAAGCAATTTACCCACTGTGCCATCTCCCCAGCCCCTTAAAGACTTTTCTTTTCCTTTTTCCTTTTTCTTTTTTTCTTTTTCTTCTTGAGACAGGGTTTCTCTGTGTAGCCTTGACTGTCCTAGAACTCGCTCTCTAGACCAGGTCGGCCTTGAATTCAGAGACTCATCTGTCCTGCCACCCCTTTCTGCATAAATTCCAACTCTGCTTTATACCAGACATCCTTTTCTAGGGCAAAGCCAAGAACTTCATTTTCACCTGAAGGAAGTTGTCTGAGGAACTTTCCAGGTTCTGCGTGGGGCTGCATCTTCCGCTTTTGCTGACAGCATTATACTAGGTCCCTTGGTCCCTTTCCAACTTAGCTGCAATACCAGAGCTGGAAGCACAGAGAGAATTAAATTCATGTCAGATCATAAAGGAAGCTCCATTACTTATATAGCAGAGGTGGAGGAGAAAAGCTGAAAGAGATGCTGTGACCTGCAAGTCTTGGGTCAAATGTGTCTTTGAGACTGCGGTCCCTAGTGAATTTATAATTGGCTTGTCCTTCCACATAAGCGCCAACATCAAGATTGTCACTTGGGTCTCCAAGTAGACCCAGGGTGCCCTGTCCCCCCCATCTCACTATATAGCCCAATGCAGCCTCAGACAAGACAGCCCCAAACTTAGGATCAGAGCTGGTTCATACTGACCATGCCTAGCTCCAGAGATCGTTCTTTAGGCTCCTCTAGAGACATCTTGTCTGTGATGTGCAGCTCTCCGTAACTGTGACAAAACGCCCCAAAAAATGGACTTCAGGTAGGAAGGGGGTTATTTGGGTTCATAGTTCGGGGGTGTCAGTTCATGGCTACTTAATCCATTGTTTCTTGGCGCTTGTGAGACCATTATAGCAGGGAGGGTGTTGGGAGGGGCAGGGCTACGGCACCTCATAGTGTTTGGGATTGTGGTGGGGGTGGGGCACAGAGGGATGGAGTGGAAACAAACTATATCCCTTAATCCATATGGCCTACTTTCTCCAACTGGGTCTCACTTCCCAAAGCACCCTCCATCTCCCAGTAGCCCACAGTTAAGCTATGAATCCATTAATGGATTAATCCACCAGTAGGGCCAGAACCCCAGCTAGCTAAGACCGTTGCCACAGTGGGGACCAAAACATCAGCACATGAGTTTTGGGGGAGCGTTTCAGAGCCCATCCAAAGCGGCAAGAAGGAAGACCCCAAAGCTCCATCCTCTCCAGCAACCCCGGGTGAGGACAGAGAGGCAGACATGACACTCACTGTCCTTATCCATATGACAAACACCCCATGAGTCTTCAGCTTCTCCTGGGTTCCTCTGATCAGATTCTTCCTTTGATAACTCAGCCTGCACCCTGCTACCAACCACATTGCCTCTGTGCAACCTAGAAAGGCCACTTACTGTTTGTGACATCCTTTGAGAAGGAGCAATGGGCTCCTTTTCACCTCTGTCTGCCTTTTAGACAGTGTAAATTCAACCTACGCCACCATGCAGGGGTGGCCTTGACTCACATTTGAGGAAACCGGTTCAAACCAGCTAAAGTTAAAATACGGTTTTCCAAGCACTCCCCTTGTAGAAACTCATCCTCAAAAGGGATCAAGAGGTGCTCGCAGAGACACATGGCATAAAAAATTTATTTAGAATGGTGGCAACTCGGGAGGTAAGGTAAGTGTTGGGGGAAACAGAGGATGCAGTTTGTAGGAGAGTGTACATCATGCTCGCTGCATACCAAGCAGGCATTCAAAAACCCTGTAATGTATACAGAGACGCTGGAACAAAGACACTCATTACGGTGCTGTGCGGGATAAAAGACCGAGATGAATGTTTGGAGATGGGAAATTACTTAAGTAAGTTATGAAACATCTTACAATGAGACGCAGAGCCATTAAAAATAATGAGGGCACCGAAATGTAGCCATTTAGGATCATGTAATATATTAAAAATGTGCTAAAAACGTTTGTGTGTGCATGCGTGGGGGAGCGAGGGGAAGGTGTGAATAGGTGTGTATGGGGGAGGGGCAGGTTTGCACGTACTTGACTACATAAACAATCTCTCTGGAACGGACCTTATGGACAGGGTGGCCAATGCTGTCTTCAGATAGGCCAGCAAGGTTTTGTGAGATCAAAACAGCAACAATGTAGCAGAGAGCTGCAGGAAGGCTAAGAGTGCTTTCTGCTCTTCCAGAAGATCCAAGTTCGGATCCCAGCCCTCTAGCAGGTGCTCACAACCATCTGTATCCTCAGTTCTGAGGAATCTGGCCCCCTATTCTAGCCTCCATAGGCATCCCCTCATCACCCCCACCCTGGACTCCTATATATGAACATGTGCACATAAATTCAAATAAAACTTTATTTAAATCGTAGCTCAGCTGACAGAGGCGCGGGGTTCAGTCCTCAGCACTGTACCAAGTGAGCATGGTGGCCAGACCTGTGGTCCTAGCACTTTGGAGGTAGGGACAGGAGCATCTGGAGTCCAAGACCAGCCTCAGCTTCACAGTAAGTTGGAGGCTAGCCTGTGCTATGTGAGATCATGTCTCAAAGAAAAAAAAAAACCCTCTTGAAGGACTTTTTCCCCCTCCTTGTTATAACCATTCATTCTTTTGAGCCTTGGGCCTCTCTTTCGGGGGTGAGGGTGGTGAGTGAAAGCGACAAATAAAAGTGCAACAGGGCTGGAGAGATGGCTCAGTGGTTAAGAGCACTGACTGCTCTTCCAGAGGTCCTGAGTTCAATTCCCAGCACCCGCATGGTGGCTCACAACCATCTATAATGAGATCTGATGCCTTCTTCTGGTGTGTCTGAAGACAGCTACAATGTATATAATAACTACTTAAAAAAATAAAATAAAAGTGTAACAGTTGCAGAGCCAGAAGCTCATGCAAGCTCCTTGGTTGTGGTAGAAGGCTACCAGCTCTGGGCCCAGATGTCCCCTTGAGTGTCACCCCCAAGGTGGGAAAGCTGCTCAGGGTCCTCAATGTTTCATCTCTGAATGTTTAGTCCTCTCACGGATAGGTTCTTGGTTTTTATTTTTGTTTTGTTTTGTTTTGTTTTGGGGGGTGGGGGGAGTGTGTTGTTGTTTGTTTTTTGAGACAAGTTCTCCCTCTGTAGCCCAGGCTGGCTTGGACCTCATTATGTAGCATAAATTGGCCTCAAACTCATGGTAATCCTCCTGCCTTGGGATTACAGATAGGAGTTAGCATCAACACACGGCATCTTCAGGATGAACAGTCTGGGTTCCCTGATTCACTGGACCCTGGAGTGCAGTGTGCACACGGAGGCCACTCATCAACGCTCCCTTACTGACCCTACCTATTACCACAATGGTCCAATTTCCATGCTATTGGCTGCTCGCCACACAGTACCCCAAGTTCATCAGTAGTCCCTTAAGCCTCTTTCCTGTCCCAGGGTCCCCCACTGATCCCTGCACAGTGCAGATTCTGCTACCTGAGTGCCTCTTGGCTGTGACTGTCCCCACATTCCTGATGCTCAAAGACTCTGGCAGATTAGAGAAACCAAGAGGGAGCGGGGGTGATCAGTGCTATGTTGTCTGTGCTGGGCCAGGAGAGGTTGGACAGGGAACAGGGTTGAGGTCAAAATGGAGAGACTGGGTGAGTTGGGGCAATGGCTCAGGAGGGACCTTCTTGTTACTAGATTCCATTTCATTGATCTCTTATCTGAAAGCAGCCTGGAGTGCACCATCCTAAGTAGCTACCAGTTGCGGGTATTAATAACAGCCTTTCAAGAACTCCCAGCTCACCCCCAGAACAGTGCTTTGAGCCTGAGAAGACACCAGTGGTCAGCATCGTGTCCCAACCCAGTTTCCATCCCTCTCATTATCCCACCACTGCCTGTACAGCGTGAAGGGGCGTGGCAGCCAGAGGGGGCGTGGCAGCCAGAGGGGGCGTGGCAGCCAGAAGGGGCGTGGCAGCCAGAAGGGGCTTTCCGTTTTCCCAGTCCAGGATCCTGAATCCCGAGATGAGGCAGAGAAGCTGGTAACTCATCCTGAAGCCTCTCCAACACTCAGTGGGATGTTCTGGAAGTGTCCGAGTTCCTATGTGGCTGGAGGCGTTCCTTCTGTTCTAAGAGTTTAAAGCCTAGGCAGTACTGTCGGAGGAAACCCGCTTAAGTTGTGTTACTATTTTTTTCCTTTCGAGGACAAACATAAGACAAATTCAGAGACCTGGGAATCTCCCAGGGTAGAAAGGACACCCATCGGGCCTTGGGGAAGACCCTTCCTTATCAGATGCATAGACAGCCCTTCTAGGAGAGATCTGTCTTTATACTTCATGTTTCAATTTCCCTAGAAATAGAAGGATAAAATGAAAGGGAGGGGCAAGGGGCCAGCTCTGGACAGTACAGGAGTCTCCTGACTCTCTGACCAAAACCAATTTGGGGAAGGAATGAGTTTGTTTGACCATGTCACAATTGATCACCAAAGGAAGCCAGGGCAGGAACTGAAGGCAGGACCGTGGAGGCAAGAACCGAGACAGAGAGCACGGAGGAATGCAGCTTACTGGTTTGCTCCAGGCTCAAGTTCAGATACCTTCTGCCCAGGACCACCTGCCCAGGCATGGTAACGCCCATAATGGGCTGGGCCCTCCCACTTAAACAACAATTAAGAAAATGCCACATAGACATGTTCACAGGCCAATCCTACAGCGACAGTTCCTCAGTTGAAGTTCCCTCTTTCCCAAGCATGTCAGATCGACAACAGAGATTAGCCATCATGCCGGCTCTCCCTGATAGATCCTGGTTTATTCCCAATAGCCACCAGCTTTCCATCTTTGTTTTTGCTCCTTCTCACTTCTGGAACTGGTCCATCAGCCCCTCCCTTACGAGGAGATCCTCCTTGGGTTTCTAACGTCCTTAACCAGACCATGCACTGCTTTATCTGAGTACGGAGATGCGGAAGTGATGATTACCCTGGTTTGGAGGAGGGGGGAAGAATGCTGGGAAGGGGTGGTAGTTAGAGGAAGAAAGAGTTAACCATCACTACCGCTGCTCCTGGGAGTTTTAGATGCCCATGTGAGATGTATTTCTCAGAGACCACGGGCTCCCTTCACTGCGTGTGCACAAGGAGATGAGGAAAGCCATGGGCTGTTTCACCTGAGTGACACTTTAAGCCTCTGGCCGTGGAGACTCCAGCTGCGCAGCGCAAGCTTAGGCTGTGGGTTCCTGATGAGGCTCGAATAATACAGCTTCCATCGCTCAGGCTGAGACCAGAGGCTCTGCAACGGTGCCCGCATTTCTCCCCCCAGCAGGGTTTGCAGCAATTATCACCCTGATTGATGCCGTACCATTTCCTCTTTGATTTACAGTGAGCAAGGTGGCTCCGGTGGGGCCATGTGTTCAGGACACAATAATGACTTTCCTTCAGCAAGGAAGTCAAACCGTGTTCTGGGGTGGGAAGGGAAAGTCCTAGGGCTGGCTGGACTGGAGCAGATGGACCCTGGTCTTTGCATACCAGAGTGCTGAGGAGAGAGCCCAACCACCGTCTCCAGAGCCTCAGGAATCTCAGGGCTCAGAAGGGCGGGGCTCTACTGTGTTGCTCAGTTTTAACTCTTTAAGTACAGACAGTTAGCAGGGCATCACTATGGCTTCTTAGGAGGGAGTTTGGTGGCCCCGTGCTAGCCATTGTGGACCTGTCTCGGCGGGAAGCTGCTGACATGGCTGTCTGTGCCCTTGATGACAGTGCTGTTGTTTAGTCTGAGGCTGTCTGGGACCTCTCCCTCTCCCCACTGCCTTCTATATCCACCCACCCGGAGAGCCTAGAGCAGCGATCCTCACCCTTCCTAACGCTGGGGCCATTTAATACAGTTCCTCATGTTGTGGTGACCCCCTAACCATAAAACCATTCTCATCGTTACCTCACAACTGTAATTTTGCTGCTGTTCTGAATCATAATGTAGACATCTGTGTTTTCTGATGGCCTTAGGTGAACCATGTGAGTCATTCCAACCCCTCTCTCCCCAGGGTCTTGACCCACAGGCTGAGAACCACTGTCCTAGAGCAAGTCGAGCTGGGTTGGGGCAGGAGGAAGAAACATTGTTCTGGGGTTGGGTCAGCTTAATGGAACAGTGTCCAGGACATGTACCCGGCTCCTCTTTCTCCCTCTTCCCTAAACACTGGTGCATTTATCACGTGTGCATTGACAAAAGGTCAATGTCAGGTGTCTTCCTTGATTGACACCATATTTTTTGAGGCAGGGTCATCATTGGCTCTGAAACTCACTGATTGGACTAGACTGACTGTTCAGCGGACGCCAGGAATCTGTCTGTCTCTCTGTCACATCAGGGTGAAAGGTTACAAGTACATGCTGGCCTTTTCCCACTCCAGACATGAGTACTGGGGATCTGAACATAGGTTTTCATGTTTACACCAGTCCTCTGCCTATTGAACTGTCTCTTTGGAGTGTCTCACTCTATAGCCCAGGCTGGACCTGAACTCATGGCAACCCTCCCTCCTGTGTCAGCCCCCATGTGTCTGTGTTTGTTTGTTTGTTTTAAATTTGAGCAGCCCAGCGTGCCAGCCTGTCTATTCATAACTTCTCACACATCTGCTCCTCTGGCCATCCCCCTCCCCCATGACTGCAGATGTTGATGGAACTTGACAGGGTGTCTTGTCTTTGTGTGATCCCTGTCTCTCTGCAGCCCTTGGGGACCAGCCTCTTGGTTCCAAACCTCGACATTCTGGCCTTGTGTCAGAGGTGACTTAGTGGTGGTAAGTGTGTCATCAAAACAGGCCGAGCTCGGGCTGGGGATTTAGCTCAGTGTTAGAGCGCTTACCTAGGGTTCAGTCCCCAGCTCCGAAAAAAAGAACCAAAAAAAAAAAAAAAAAAAACAAACAAACAAAAAAAAAAACAGGCCGAGCTCAGTACTCTACCTGAGCCAGTGCGTAATGGCGTGACTGGGTTGCTAGGTCACGCATCACCCAGCTCTCCACTTCCAGAGACTTTAAGACAAACGAGAAACCAGCCTTTCATGTAGGGCTCCTCTATGAAGTGACCCCTTGCTGTAGCCACAGGGTCATGGATGTGACATGCTCCTAGACACCTGAAGGAAGCAGGGTGTGTGGAGGGTTTTCCTGGCAGAGGGAACAGCATGTGCAAAAGCCCTGGGACTTCTGGTGGAGGGAAAAAGAGCGGGAGCATCACAAGGTCACAGCGCAGGGGGTCTTTGAAGAGCTTGGCCACCAAGCTCTGGCATGGATTATAAGGTTGGTTGTCGTGGTTAGGAAGGGACAGGGGTTTTGGATCCCTGAACACCTCTGCCTCCCACAGCTCACAGTGTACTCGCTCAGGCACAGTGAGAATCTGTGCTCTTGCGTGACTGCCTGCCCCACGGGTACTGGGCAGGGAGCTATTCTGGTTATATTGGGTCTAATCATCACAGTACAGTCGAGATCCTCCCTGACCCACGGGCTGAGGCTCAGTCACAGCAATCAGGGCTCTGATTAGTACTGAGTTCACAGAAGTGGAGCTCTGAGATGCTCAGTGGGAGGGTGGTGTCTCCCCACCCCTTGCCTTCCAATCACCTCACCCATTAGCCTCTTGTGCTATGTGAAATGGGTCCCAGGTCCTGCAAGGACAGAGCCTGATAGGCAGCAGGGACCCAGGGCTCCTAGCAGAAGGTCTAGGTAATGCCCCACACTCTGATCTCAGATATCTGGAGTAGTTATGAACATCTGCAGACAGTGGCTGACTGATGGATCCCCCTCCCCCATGTTTTTACTGTTCAGATGGGGGTGAGGGACTGTGACTGCCCCAGGCTGTTGGCTGAAGCCTCCATTTCATGACTCCTTCCTGCCTAACCTTTCTCTCTGTATACCAAAGACACATAGGTTATATTAAATGTTTGTTATTGTGAGGCAACTGTGCACACTGGAGTGTGAGATCTAACTTGGACATGTTTGTGCCATCAACAATCATTGTCCCCATGGAGCAGCTGACACCCCCTGTCCTTGGCAACAACACTTTATTGTTTCTCTGGGTCTGGCTACTTTAAACAAATCTTAGAAGCATAATTGCTCAGGTTCTTCTCCTTTAAGAGTGAATAATATTCCACTGAATAGACGTACCACATCATCTTCTTCACACATTCAGACTTCAGGGTAATTGGGCTGCATTCAAAAGAACTCCAAATGCTGCCATTGGATACTCGCCCAGCAGTGGGATGACAGGGTCCCAGACAGGCCTGCTTATAGATTTCTGGGGAACCACTACATTGTTTCTCAGGGCAGCAGCACTAATTTACACTCCAATTTGTCCAGGTCCTTGCCAACTTTTGTTACTTTCCGGTTTCCCTTTTCCATAATGGCTGCTCCAATGGGGTAAGACAGAGGCTCACTATGGTTCTGATTTTCCCTTTCCTAGTGACTGGTGATCTTGAGTATCTCTCAGTGCATCTGCTGCCTGTTTATGTAGCTTCAGGGACATGTCTGCTTAAGTCTTTTACCCATTTTCACTGAAGTGGTTTTTTTTTTTTCCTTCCGTGGAGCGGCAGAGGCCATTTAAACATTTTGGAATTAACACCGATTACTTACATGGCCCGCAGGCATCTGCTCCATTCTAGGCATGGTTGTTCCTTCTGATGACCCCCTAACCTTTTCTATTCTTAGAGAAGCTTTGGGGTTGGGGGTTTAGCTCAGTGGTAGAGTGCTTGCCGAGGAAGCGCAAGGCCCTGGGTTCGGTCCCCAGCTCCAGAAAAAAAAAAAAAGAAAAAAAAAAAAAAAGAGTGAGAAGCTTTGATGGTGTCGTCTGATTGGTCAGCTGTCACTAAAGTGAAATTTACAGTTTCTTTGGAAACTCGGTTATGTCACATGATGTTTTGATGTGGCAGACAGCTGAAAGGATATTTTGCTGAAGCAGACATACGAGAAGACGCCTGATGTTTAGAAAAAATAAAACCACCACCCCACAGACAGTGGGAGGAGGTTCTGGCTTCGGTTCACCTTGCATTGAGCTGCCGATCTTAGCTTGCCCTGACTTTGTAGAGAGTAACTCGCCAAAGAACTTTTTTTTTTTTTTTCCGGAGCTGGGGACCGAACCCAGGGCCTTGCGCTTGCTCGGCAAGCGCTCTACCACTGAGCTAAATCCCCAACCCGCCAAAAACCTTCTTGTGATATTCCGGTGGCTTCTTGCTGTTTCTACAGACTTGGGCTGATTCATGGAGCCTCACAGTTTCTTCTGGATTAAAATGCTGTTGCTGATTTTGTGAGCGGTGCTCGCCGAGTGTTCTGGACTACCGCTGCTGATTTGTGTTGCCGTTTTGCTAGGGGACTGGATTGCTGACAACAAAGATTGGAATAGCCCCAAAGAGCAATTTCTAAACAGGTCCACAAGTCCTGTTAACCCTTCTTCTCCACTACCTCTGGTGGGTGCTGGGCTAGAAGGGAGGGTAAAGCCTTTGAGAACCCTGATTAAAGTAGGTTTTGAAAAATCTGAGGCTACAGCCCCCTCTCCTCAAAAAAGAGCCTCATGGGTCCTTTGAAATTCTGTGTGAATTTTATTTTATTTTCTAGATCTGCAAGGGGGAGAAGGAGGTCTCTCGATGTTGGCAGGAATGGCTCTGCAGATTGTGTTGGGTAACAGAGAGACATTTATCAACACCAGCCTCCCAACACCTGACATCTTTCCATGTGTTTATAATTTCTCTCAGCAGTGTTTGCAGCCTTCAGCGTTGAATACCTAGCCTCTCTGGCCAAGTCCCTTCCTAGGTTTGTCGTCGTCTTTGCTGCTATTGGAAATGGGATCCTTGCTTAATTTCCTTTGTGGATTGGTCATGTCATCGTCTCAGAACAAGGCTGGTTGTCACATTCTGTTCGTTCTGCTGCCTTGCTGTCCTCCTTCACCCATCCTGATATTTATGGTGGTATTTGGGGTGTTCCCCATGTAAGATCTTGTCATGGACAGATGCATCTCACTCCCAGCCCCCTCTGCTGCGGTGGCAGAGGGAACATTGGCAAAACCGCTCTCTTGTGCAAGGCTTTGTTCTCTGGGCTATTTTGGGATGTGTCCTGAGGGAAAGTCTGTTGCCTCAGGAAGAAGGTGCGTTCCTGGACTGTGGGTGGCACTGTGTCCACCTGGACAACAGGTTCTTCCTGTTCTTCTGTTTCTTGTGACCACTCTGGCTGACCCACCTGATCTTGGAGGTGGCGGCTTCCATCTGCTGCTGAGGTAAGCAGTCACAAGATGCCTTCACTCATGTCAAGGATGCTTCGTCCATCAGTACTTACCTGGCAGGTACTAAGTACCAACATAGTCACACCTTGCACCTCCTGATGAATCCTCTCACACCAGGTCCTTCCTGCCTCCTATGGCAGGCTTTTCCCAGGCGCCTGTTTTGTCAGACACACCCGTGGTTACCTCTGCTGTCCTCTTGGTCACCATCTGTATGGAATACATCTTTCTGTCTTTCCCTTTTAAATCTGTGAATGTCCTTGTGTCTGAAGTGATTGTCTTCATCCTGAATTGGTCCCATCTAAAGGAAGTGCAGGGACAAAAATGGAACAGAGACTGAAGGATGGCCACCCAGTGACCTGCCCAACTTGGGATCCATCCCATGTGTGCACACCAAATCTTGACACTATTACTGATGCCATATTGTTTTGCAGACAGGAGCCTGGCATAGTTGCTCTCTGAGAGGCTCTACCAACAACTGACCGAGACAAATGCTGATACTTATATCCAACCATTGCATTGAGGTCGAGGACCCCTGTGTAAGAGTTAGGGGAAAGATTGAAGGAGCTGAAGAGGATTGAAACCCCATAGGAAGAATAACAGTGTCAATTAACCCGGACCCTTCAGAGCTCCCAGAGACTAAGCCACAAACCAAAGAGCATACATGGGCTGGTCTGTAGCCCCAGGCACATGTGTAGCAGAGGACTGCCTAGTCTAGCTTCAGTGGGAGAGGATGTGTTTCCGGTGGAAACTTGATGCCCCAGGGAAGAGGGATGCTGGTAGTGGTGGGTGGGCAGGTGTGGTAGCACTCTCTCAGAGGCAGGATGGAGGGGGGATAGGGTGAAGAACTGGGGAGTGGGGTGGAAGGGGAGCAACTTTTGGAATGTAAATAAATAAAATAATTTGATGATGATGGTGATGGTGATGATGATGATGATAAAAGGCAGGTTGAGCAAATGGTGACGGTCAAGCCAGTAAGCAGCAGCATTCCACACCTGCTGCCAGATGAAGTAGACATTTTCTTCTCCTGCCCCAAATAAATAAAGTGAGTGTCTTCATTCATACCCACACACAAATACTTTTCAAAAAGACAAAACAAAAGAGGTGGGATGTGGCTCAGTAGGTAAAGGGTTTACTGTGCAAGCATGAGGATCTGAGTTCGAATCCACATAATCCATACCAAAGCCAGACACGGTAGGACACCTGCATTCCCAGAGCATGATGGGAATCAGGAGACTTCCTAGAAGCTCAGGGAGCAGCTAGCCTGGAGCACACAGCAACAAATAAAAGATCCTGCCTCAAACAGGTGGACAGTGAGGACTTCCACCCAAAGTTGTTCTCTAACCTCCACACATGCACTGGGACACATGCAAACACACACACACACACACACACACACACACACACACACACACACGAGACAATAATTATAAGTAAATATAAATGTAAATTAAAATTAAAAAATTAAATAAGCCAGGCAGCCATGACCCATGCCTTTAATTCCAGCACTCAGGAGGCAGAGGCAGGTGGATCTCTGAGTTCGAGGATAGCCTGGTTTACAGAATGAGTTCTAGGACAGCCAGGGTTGCACAGAGAAACCCTGTTTTGAAGAAAAAAAAGAATGAATAAATAAGTTATTTTCCAGACAGCCTGTGCCTGGGTTTTATTTTATTTCTGTTCAGCCGTTCTGCCTTAGTTAAGGAGTTTGGTCCTTTTATGTCTCAAAAGAATTGGACAAAACCACACCAGTTGTGCACAGTCCCTGGCTGCTTAACCTTCTGCCTCGTCCCTTTGTTCCCTCCCTCCCTCCCTTGAGGTCTTCCTTGCTGTCCTGTTGATTTTGCAGGACATCCCATGGCATCCCTTCCCTGTGTCTTCAGTAGCACCTCTCACGCTTACTGTGGGAACCTCATAAAGCACTTTAGAGCTGTAACATCCTGCCTTAAACCATTAGCAGCTGACTTCAGTCACTCTGCCCTCTCGTGACCCCTCGGCTTTATATCAGCTCATCACAGGTTACAACTCTTTGTTCTTTATGTCCATTAACACAGAGGCTCGGTGGCCTCTCAAAGGCAGGACAAGTGACCTTTCTTTTATTCTTCTCTCTCTCTCTCTCTCTCTCTCTCTCTCTCTCTCTCTCTCTCTCTGTGTGTGTGTGTGTGTGTGTGTGTGTGTGTGTGTGTGTGTGTGTTTTATACATGGGCAAATTCATGCTCATGTATGTATGGGTACATAGATGTGTGCAAGTATAGATGCCATGTCTACAAGTGCATGCGGAGTGACATTGATGCCACTCTCTTTTGGAGCATCTTTTTTGGTCACTCTCCATTCTATTCTCTGAGGTAGGGTCTCTCCTAGCCGAGAACTTGCTATTCCCGCTGGTCTTAGATAGCTGGCTTGCTTTAGATGTCTCCAGTCTCTGCCTCCTGAGGGATGGGATTACAGGTGCCTGTCCTGTCTGCTCAGCTTTCATGAGAGTCCTGGGGATCCCAACACCAGTCTCCATTCTTTTTTTTTTTAAGATTTATTTATTTATAATATATCAGTACACTGTAGCTGTCTTCAGACACACCAGAAGAGGGCATCAGATCTCATTCCAGATGGTTGTGAGCCACCATGTGGGTGCTGGGATTTGAACTCAGGACCTCTTGGAAGAGCAGTCAGTGCTCTTAACCACTGAGCCATCTCTCCAGCCCACCAGTCTCCATTCTTACAGGACAATACTTTATACAGTGAACAGACCCTCCAGGGTTCTGACGCAGTCACAAGGTCCCCAGGTCACTTGGGGAACTAGTTGATGAGGAACCGCTGGATGAGGCGAGGAGGTTGAGTTTTCCTCCTTGGGAGACTGTGCTGACCCTCAATCGCTCACTGCTTATAGACCTAGTATCCATTCAACCCCACACTTCTTGATGCTTGATTGTTGCTAGCATCCTTCAGCACCTGTGAATTCATGGGACGCCTTACTCACTCATGTCTTGCAAGCTGTGCCTGGTAGCACTGCTGTCCCTGCCCTGTCCCTAGAGGTAATATCTCGTAGTGGATAGATCAGCAAGAAGCTTGAGGCTCAGCATGATGGTTGTGGGAAACTGGTCATTCATTCATTGACTCATTCATTCATTCATTCACTCACTCATCCATACATTCATCTCTGTAGTTTTCATTCAGCCACAGTGCTCATCCTTCAGATCCCTTCAGATTGGGACTGTTGGGCTAAAATGTCACTAGGGGCCATCAAAATGCTGAAGGTAGCAGATGCCTAGATGTGAGCAATAGAGAGGGCTGCATCTCAAGGACAAGAGCCCAACAGATATAAGAGTCAGGATGTTGGCAGCACCCCTATAGTAAGCCAAGCACCCAGTGTTTCCAGGGAAGGTGGGTCTTCCCTAAGTCACATTGGCTGCCAAATCTAGATGTTGCTCGGTACAGGGAAGCTCTCCTAAAACTATCCTGTTGAACATCGAGAAGATGATAGTGGGCTCAGGCATAAGAACCTTCCTCAAGCATCACAGTCTCCGTGGCAACTAGGGTTTAAGGTCCAGATAGGACAAGAGCTCACCTGTGCCCAGCAGAGCTGTGTCAGCTGCAGCTCACACCCTGGCAGCCTGTTGTGATGAGCAATGCAGTCAGTACGGGTTAGCATGATCCTTACTGACACAGGGTATTTCTCGGGGGAGTCCACTGGCTAGATGCAAACAAATAAAGTCAGGGCCCAGAGGATAGCAGGATACAGGGATCTTATGTCTTGCCCACCTTAGGTCCCTGACTGGTTGACCTGTGCTCAAGGACCAGCAGAATATAATAGATTTGGGGAATGGACAGGGGTGGGTTGAGATCTGGGCTCTGGCTTCCCTAGAGCCCTTCTGATGGGACTTGAAATATGGAGGTTCTGAGGATGGTGGCCACTAAGGCTGATCACTTGGCTTTGCATAAGGATGATTCAGCTACACACTCAGGATCACTACTTGAGCGCACTATACACTACTTGCTGTACAATTCCATCAGCTTGTCCAGCTGCGCAATATCTGCATTCCTAGTACTCATCACTAACTTGGCCCTCTTCCATGTTCTTCCTGGTTCCTAGCTTGGCTTTGTTTTCAGGGTCACAGTCCTACCTCAGACCTCTATGGCTTTTAGTCATCCATCATCACCCATCCATCATTTCTCACTTATCCATCCATCCATCCATCCATCCATCCATCCATCCATCCATCCATCCATCTATCCATCCACACATCCAACCTTCTATTCATCCCTCTACCCAACCATCTATCCATCCAACCATTCATCCAACCAACCATCCATCCATCTATCCATCCACACTTCCAACCTTCTATTCATCCATCCACCCAACCATCCATTCATTCAACAAGGCTTGAGTTGCTTCTACATTCTAGGAGCTGCTCTGAGCTCTAAAGTCTATCAAAAAAAGTCTCCCTTCCCTATCATTCCCTCCCTCCTGGAGCTCCCCTTTGTGGGAGAAGAAACATAGGCCATTGTACATTATGAATGAAGAAATGAGGAAGATTTAGAGTTCCAGGGTCATCAGGAGGCAGAAATAGAGTGGATGGCAACATCGGCTGGAGGTTGGAACCACATGGTCCAGCTCTGTGTGTATCTCTATAGGAAGAGCAAAAGGTCAAAATGGGACACCCTGGCTACAAGAAAGGGTGGAGACTCAGGGTCCTCAGCCAGCACAAGAGAGGAGGCAGCAGAGGGGGTGCCAGGCATTTATTCCACCCTGCATACCTAAGAACTTTGTCCCTCCTCATTCAGCAGTTCCAGATTCAAGACTGAAGGTTACCTAGTAGTGGTTTGACAGGAGGTGGGGAGGCAGACATCCTGCCCCCTCCCCGTTCTCACCTACACAATGCATGTCACAAAGCCTGAGATGCAGCACAGTGACAGGGACCCTACAACTACTGAGAGCTCCCTAACACTTCAGTGCATACACACCATCCCTGACATCCCCACACACGACTTTCAGACTCAGAAGTCACATGTCTGAGCGACTTCAGCAGCCACGGGGAGGCAAACTTCCATAGAGCCTGTAGAACAACTGTCACGGACACTGGGATGTTCTCATGTGTCCTTGTTACAAATCATGTCAGTCCTTGCTCATTCCCTGGGTGATTAGAGCCAATTTTAAATTACCATCTCCTCATCTTAAGGGGTGATTACCTTAATTTCCACATCTGTAATGCTCTTTGAATTATTCAACTTTAACGTTTTTTAAGCCCTTCTCCCGTGTATCTGTGCACATGCAACCCACCAGTGGAGGTCAGTGGAGGTCTGACCAGTGGAGGTCAGTGGAGGTCTGACCAGTGGAGGTCAGTGGAGGTCTGACCAGTGGAGGTCAGTGGAGGTCTGACCAGTGGAGGTCAGAGAGCAATTGAGAATGAGTTCTGTCTACCCTGTAGGTTCCAGAGATCAAACTCGCACCATCGGGCTTAGCAGCAAACATCTTTATCCACTAAGCCATCTTGCCAGCCCCTGAACTGTTCTGCTCTAAAATACTCTGATATAGTACCTCATAAAACCCAAAGTGCCAGATTACCCTAAAATGATGGGAGGGCAGTGTCAGGAATGCCCAGAATATATGTGGGGGGTCTTAGTTCCAGCTCAGTGAGATGAATTCCTAAGGAGCAGTCTGGAGAGAGAGGCACTTCGGAATTTCATCTGGACCCTCCCTCAGAAAGATGTTTCAGGGTTCTACCTTACCCGTGAGGGGCCCTGCCAGCTTCTTTTCTATGTCTGCTCAGGAAGGGTGATGGATGGAGGAGAGGACCTGACGACCAAGTAGAGTGGACATGGCTGTAGCTTAGGCACATGGGACAAAGGGTATCCTTGCTAGTGTTAGTCAGGGTTTTCTATACTCACAGGACTTATGGAATGAATATATATGGAATGTGTATGTACACACACACACACACACACACACACACACACACACACACACACACAAAGGGAATGACTCATAAGCTGCAGTCCAACTAATCCAACAATGGCTGCCTGTGAACAGAAAGTCTAAGAATCCAGTAGTTTCTCAGTCCCACAAAGCTGGGTATCTCAGCTAGTCCTCTGTCTTTTGCTGGAATCCCAAAGAGGTAGGTTCCAATGCCAGTAAAGGAATGGATGTGCTAGCAAGACAAAGACAATCAAAGAGCAAAACCTTCCTTCTTCATGTCGTTATGTAGGCTTCCACCAGGTGTGAACCAGATTAAAGGTGTGTCTTCCCCTCCCAAGATCCAGGTCAGAGGTGTGTCTTCTTACCTCTGAGGTCCTGACTATGGATTCATCCATTTCAAACCGAGCAGAAAATCTCTCAGGGCTGTGCCATCCATTTCTGATTGCAGTTCATTGCAGATATGGTCAAGTTGACAACCAGGAGTAGCAATCATACTACTTTCTTTACTGGCTTCTGGGCTGTGAGTGCGTATACTGAATTCCATGTCACAGGAGTTCTGAGTCATAGACAATTTGAAGATAACGTTTATGGGCTCCAGGTGGAACCTTCTGAGCTGACCACCATGTAGGACCAAGTGTCAGTTGAGCCCTTTCATCTTTTGTGGTCAGTCAGGAACGTGTATCAGGATGGGTCAGTCCCTCCTGGTTTAGAGTCGAGGAATCTTAGGCACAGGCAGGTTAGGAGTCTGGACCAAGTTGACCTAGGATGTCAGAGGCAGTATGCCTTCAAGAAGACCCACTATTGTGTGACTCCCTCTTCTCTGCATTGGGGACCTGGGTCAGCCTGAAGTCAGGTGAGCTCAACTGCACGCTGAGCATTGGTGTCAGTGTGGGTCACTCTGCTGCCCTTGCTCTCCCCGTTCCTGGCTGTCTCTGTCTCTGAGTCCCTTGCAGGAGACTGGATGCTCTACTTAGATCTGGCTCAGGTCTGTCCTGACTCCAAATGTTGGATTCCACGAGGCAAGCTTGTCGGTAGAGAACAGAAAAGTCACGTGGCTTAGGCTTGGCAGAAGTTGACATGGTGCACAGGTTGCCCTCATTTGACCCCGGTTGGAGCCGCCTCTGCTATGCTAGGAACAAAGACACAGTTTCAGGGAGACAGTTCTGTGTTCCATTTAGTCACTCGATTCTGAACCAAGAAGGCTGCACAACTGGTGCAGAGGCCCTGGGGCTCTGGGATGAATCTTTCATGGGGTACTGGGCCCAGGGGCTCCGTTCCATGTTCCCCCATGGCTGTCCCTGCTCTCTTGGGTCCTGCCATCTGGGAGAGAAGCTGCTCCTACAGCAGAGGAGGGCGGGGCTCTGTTGATTCTTTCTATGTCCCTCTATAGTAGGGCTGGCCCAACCCTGTATGACTCCACAGGACCCTGTTCTTCCCTGTAGGGGACTGGTCACCTGTAACTATCCCTGAGGCTACATGTCCCCAAAGGTCATAACCAGCTCTGAGGGGGCTGAGAGGAGACACCATCACCATCACCATCCCAGTAAGAGCTTCAGATTGTACAGTGCAGTTGTGGTGAGAGTTAGACTTTAGGGTTAGAGGTCAGGTTTGTCCCCAGCTCTCCCCTCCCCTGATGCTGTTGTCAGGGTCCTGTGTGAGTAGACAGCAGAGGGTCTGGCCTGGGGTCCTGAGTCGCTATGTGGGGAATCAGTGAGACCTTGCTTAGGAGACACACCTGAGTCACAGGCTTCCTTGTTACTACAGCGCAGCACAGCCCACCCTGACTGATATATACCACCTTTCCCTGAGGCAATGGTCTCAGCTGTCAGCTGTGGGGACAGACAGGGGGACAGCACACATCACCACACACAACAGTGGGGTCAGTGGTGCCTCTGAAATGACTGTGGATGTAAGGGTCAGCATATTCTGAGGTTCCTTGTGAGCAAGGGCTTCACTGCCCAGTGGATGACAAGAGGGTTTGAGTAGTCAGGGCTGGCTTGGTCCTGGTTTAAGGAGAGTGTGCTTTGTTTCTCAGGCAGGAGACAGGACATTTCCGAAGCTCTTGATCTCTTTAAAAAAAAAAAAAATTCCTCCCTCGGAAGCCACAAGCCCAATAAGCTCGTTCATTTTGTAACTGGATGAAATCAAGTGCAGCATTTCCACGGGGCCGCTCTAATTCATGAGGCCTCTTGTACATCTTTCCTCTCCTCGTCAGAGAGCTTTGATTCATGAACTTGTTTCTGGGATACATTGACAGAGAACGGAGAGGATGACATTTCTGAGATGAGCATTGGAGATCCCGTGCTTCTGTCCTGCAGTTGGGAGGCCCTACCCTACACAGAGCCAGCAGGGTGGGCCAGTGTCTCTGATCACCCAGGTCTTCAGACCTCAGCCCTGCACTGCCCTTGGCTGTCATAGCCTTGGGGAAGAAGTGGTTTTTGCAGGGGAAGGTCCACCCATTAAGGACGTAGGTGCTTCTCTAGCCTCCTGTAGGGTCTCACTGGTTTGAGGTCATAGTTCTGGGGTGTAGAGGCTGAAGCAGAGAGGGGGCAGATACTCTGAGACACCCTAAATCCAGGTTTCAAGAACTTCGTCATCTTCGTCCATGGCACCTGACCCCCTAGAACAGTATTTGTTTTCCTTTTTTGTGATGGGGTTTTTCAGTGCAGCCCTGGCTGTCTTGGAACTAGATCCATCTGCCTCTGCCACCCCGGTGCTGAGATTAAAGGCGTGTGCCACCACCACCTAGCTATACTTGACAAATGCAGTCTAAATGCAGATGTAAGATCATTTCCCTCGTGTGATAAGTCACCTCAGAGACACCCTGTTCTCCTGGGGGGCGGGGGCTGGAGCTAGGCAGACAGACTGTGACTTAGAATGCCTGGGGGAAGGAGCTCTCGGGGTCTGAGGTGTGAGTGAGGTGAGGAAAGCCATATAAGAGGAGAGAGCGAGGCTTTGAGCATAGTAAAGTCACCTCAAAACCTCAGCCTCTTCTCTAAGCCCTGGACTTCTGCCTTCCTACCTTCCCAGCACCCCAGCAAGCCAGTGAGGGTTGCTGTTAAATATGTGGCTATCAGTCCTCACGTCACCAGCACGTGAGCTGCTATCACAGACATCACTCTGGAGGCTGACTTGTCAGAGGAGAAGATGGTGACCCAGGCTGGGAAAACAGGAGGCTGTGATCTGGGGTGCAGGAGTCCAGGAACTGGTGGGCAGCATCTCCAGCGCCATCATGGGCTAAGTCTGCTCCCAATGAATCCAGCGAGCTCCAGGGAGTATAAGGCAAGTAGACGCCAGCTGGAGCCCACATACCACTCTCAGAAGCTGCCAGTGTGCAGAGCTCATTTTCAGGAGGTGGCTGGGCTGTGCCTCCTCCCATCTGTGACCTCACCTGCAGAGCTCCGCTGAATCCCAGCCAGAGAAGATCCTCTTGACCCCAGATCCCCAGAGCCCAAAACACTCCAGCTCAAAGCAGTCTGGGGGAAAGGCATTAAAATGGAAATTGCTACCACAATGGCTTACTTAGATTGCCTCTCTGCATTTGCTTTAACAAGCCCACGCCTGGAACTCTGTTAGTGGAGAAATCTCCACTGGTTGTGGGTGGGCAGAAGGAGACACAGGTGAGAGAACTCATTTCTAAGCACCGTGGGAAGAAAAGCCTTTATTCCACCCTCTCAGGTTCAGTGTCTGGAGATGTGTGAATTAAACTGGCAAATATGTTAACTGGAGACCAAGCGCTTTTTAACACCCAAATGCACAGTGAGGTTTGAGGGCTTAGATGCAGCTGGGTGGTGGCGAAGAGTGTAGAGGGGCACTTGGGAGAAAACACAGAAGCTCTGTTGAAGATCAGCTCCCCCACTGCAAGAGATCAGAGGGGGGCCATGGTGGTTAGGACTCGGAATGGGATGGGAGGAGGACACATGGATTCCTAGAGAGTGATGATGTTCTCAACTGTCTGGGTTCCATCTCCAGTTGCTGTGGTAGAATGCTCTGACAAAAGCAACTTAAGGGAGAGGGAGTCTCTATTTTGTCTCACAGTTCAAGGACACTGCTCATCATGGTGGGGAGATGATAGAGGAAAGGCGGGGGGGGGGGCTTGAGGCATAGTCAAGAAGCAGAGTGACAAATGCTTGTGCTCTCCTTTTTGTATAACCCAGGTTCCCCAGGCCAAAGGATTGGTGCTGCCCATAATGGTTGGGCCTTCCTATCTTAGCCCAGTATAGATAATTTATCACAGGCATGCCCAGACACCCAGCTCCCAGATGATCTCCAATCACCAAACATTGGAAATTGAGATTAGTCATCACACCAGCCTTCTTCATGGTCCCCTGTGACCAAGTTGACTATTGCTAAGAATCCATGAGCAAAGGAGACTTAGTCTTGGAGGTATGTTTCCTTGGGGTGGAAAGTAGTCAATCACAGGAACTAAATGTGGGGATGCAGGAATAGCAGTAATTGGTACATTACAAGAAGTACTTATGGTGGGCCCTGCCCAGTTTTGAACCCTGTCATGTCACCAAGTCTCTTGTTCATGGAATGAGGCACGATTACCGTCTGTGTCAATATTACCACCACCATCGCCATCTTAGCTGTCAACATGGTCACCACCATCACCATCACCACCACCACCATCATTAGACTCACCATCACCAGCAGCCCATTACCGTTAGAATCAACATCATCACCATCATTATCAACATCACCACCATCATCATCACCATCGTCATCACCATCATCACCGCTGTCACTGCCATCATCAACATCAGGACCATTGTAGCCCTGCCTGTTCTCAGACTCTCCACTCCCTACACAGCCGAAACTGGGTCACTGAGACCCGCCCCCCCTCCCCTTATTTTTCCTCCCCCCTTTCTCTGCTGTTCTTGGAACATGGCTTCGTAGTGACTTTCACAATCCATGTATGAATTTCTCAAAATGAGGTCTATGTTGCACCGAGGAGAGCGGATCGCTGTTTCGTGCTAGGCTTCCTGCTAAAGCTTGTGGCTGGTCCCTCCTCCCTTTTGTCCAGCATCTTTGCCTCTCTCTAGTGAGCTGTGCACACACACCCCATAGTGTAGCAAGGCTCACTCGCTCACATGCACGTCTTGCTTCTCTTTTAAGTCAAATCTTAGTTAATTCTTGAATTGGCTATTTCTAATAAGAAAGATAATTTTGCCTCTGTGACTGTGTGTGATGCTGGTTAATTCACCTTTTTTTTTTTTTTTTTTTTTTTTTTTTTTTTTTTTTTTTTTATTGATAGCCCTGTCTTCTGCAAATGCTGGTGAATGTGTTTCTTCCAGTTGGGGTTTGTGTTATTTACTTCTAGTCTTCTGCAGTTTCCAGAACTTTCACCAAATGTCCCTGACCACAACACCTGGCATCTTTGCTGTACCCCCCGACTTCTGACGACCTGCTGTGTGACTGATTCTCCCTCCTGGCTGTGTGGACATCACATACTGACGAGGCCTCGGATTTCATTTACACATATTGTCACAAAAAGTCACGCCCAATTTCTGGTGATAAGAAAAGAAGGCTGGACAGATTCACCCAGAACTGGG
The DNA here is from genome assembly GCF_021556685.1 of Rattus norvegicus. NCBI lineage: Eukaryota > Metazoa > Chordata > Mammalia > Rodentia > Muridae > Rattus > Rattus norvegicus. The sequence goes on from NC_141545.1 coordinate 34,209,609, forward strand.
TGAGTAGGTTTAGAATATCTCCAGTTCCTTGTACATCATGTTAGCTTCTCAGCCTCTATAGCATGTTAGACCCACTCTCCAGGCAAGGCCACGGCCTAGCCCTCTGAGGACCTCCTGGCTCTGTGCATGGTCATGCTCATACAGGTTTGATGGACGTGTGGTAAACTTATCTATGATCTCCTGTGACCAGCCTCAGTCTGCAGGTATCAGTGGCCTCGGGTTTGCGGATTGTGGAGGTGTCACACACTCAGGGTGAAGTCAAGTTTCCCAGTCTCTGACTGGAAGCATCTTCTAGGTGGGCACCACTGTGATTGTGCATCTTGAGTGTCCCAGGCACTGCTCACCAGGGGCAGAATCCCGATGCCAATCTAGGAAGTCATAATTGGTTTCAGCACCCTGAAGAAGGCCTCTGGTCATATGGTCTGTCATGAGGCTTAGACCTGAGGCCGTTGGGAGAAATGGGCCATCTAAGAGGAAGAGGAGAGGAAGAGAGAGGAGTGTGTGTGTGTGTGTGTGTGTGTGTGCGTGTGTGTGCGTGTGTGTGTGTATTTGTGCATATTTATGTATGTGATGTTTGAATGATGTGTGTGTTTGTGTGTGTGTGAGATATTGGTGTGTGTATATGTTTGTGTGTGTAGAGTGTTTGTGTGGTGTGTATGGTATGTGTGTTGTGTGTGATGTGTGTGGTGTATGTGTGTATGTTTGTGTGTGTATGTGGGGTTTTTATGATGTGTGTGTATGATATGTGTATGTGTGGTGTATATGGCATGTGTGTTGTGTGTGTAGTGTGAGTGGTATGTGTGTATGTTTGTGTGTGTTTGTTTATGCAGTGTTTGTATTATGTGTGTGTGTGTGATATGTGTATTGTGGTACGTATGGTATACTTGTTGTGGTGTGTGTGTATGTGTGGTCTGGTGTGTGTGATGTGTGGTGTGTTTGTGTGTCTGTATGTACAGTGTTTGTATGATATGTGTGATATGTGTTGTATGTGTACACTTGTGTGTGTTTGTGTGTAGAGTGTTTGTATGATATGTATGTGATATGTGTATGTGGTGTGTATGGTATGTGCATTGTGTGTGTATGTGTGTGTATGTGTGGTTTGGTGTGTATGATGTGTGTGGTGTACATGTGTATGTTTGTATCTGTGATATGCGTGGTGTATATGGTATGTGTGTTATGTGATGTGTTTGTGCATATGGTATTTGTGTGATGTGTGATGTGTGTGTGTGTGTGTGTGTGTGTGTATTGGACTTGGAAGTGGTGTGGAAGGACAGAGAAGATCCTGAGGAAGGAGTGAGTGTTGCTATAAGGAAGGTCAGCTGGGTGTTATAGGACGAGCTTTCAGAGAAGGTCCTGAAATGAAGACCTACCTCTCAGGAAGGTTCTAGGTCCAGACCTCTCTCACTTGCATTTCTCAGTCCCCCGCATGCAACGACTTCTTCCCAGCTCTATCCCATCTCTGCTCCCTGGACATTCCACACGTTCTACGACAGCATCCCATGTTGGTCCCTCTTCTCTTCCTGAAGAACATGTTTGCTGACGGATACTCACCACTCTGATTTACATCTATTTAGGGATCCAACTGCTATCTCTTCAAACTAAAAAACCAGCTGACTCAGTGTCTTCTTGTGGTCTTCCCGACCCCTCCTGTTCTCTCATCTCTATCCCCCACTCTTCTGAGCCACCAATCAAAGAGCACACAGGGGCTGGACCCAGGCCCCCTACATGTTTGTAATGGATGTGCCACTTGGTCTTCATGTGGGTCCCCTAACAACTGGAGCAGGGGGCTGTCTCTGACTCTGTTGCCAGCCATCGGATTCCCTTACCCTAAGTGGACTGCCTATTTGGACCTCAGTGGGAGAGGATTTGCTTACTGGGACTGGATGTCCCAGGGTCGGGCAGTACCCAAGGTGGCTTCCCCGTCTCTGGGGAGGAGGGAGATAATAGGAAGAGAGGGCGGGGATGTAAAGTGAATGAACGAAAGAATGAATAAATAAATAAATAAATAAATAAATAAATAAATAAAACAGAATACCTACATTTTATAATAAAATAACTGAAAAAAAAGTCAGGCTGATGCATGGCTGGTCAATACTCCTTCGTTTTTGACAACATTGAAAACATCTTCCACGAAGACTTTATAGCTACCAGGACTCTGTAAGGGCACTGGCACTCAAGCCCCAGGGTAACGTCAGAAGCAAATGAACAGAAGGATGATTCCAAACCCTGGGGTCTCAGCAGCAGTGGGGACAGCCGGTTCTCTCTAGAAGAAGCAAAGCTGACTCGCAAAGGCTGAACCGACCCAGAGCCATGCAGACCAAGTTCTTGCCTCCCGTTCCACTCCTCTGCTTGGCCCCGGTTCCCCGGGATCGGCAGAATGATCAGAACCATGGTCCATCTGAGATGGGCCTCCACGCCAAGCTGTGAATGATGTCACTGGGTAGGCTCTATCTCCCTTCTCTCCCAGCCTTGCAGTGGACACCTTTGTCACAGGAAGTGTCACACGAAGAGAGACATGGCCCAGCCACCACATCTGTCTGTGTTATCCTATGTCTACATTATTAATAATTAATTAATTAAGCACATATGAGTGCTCTGTCTTTACACACACCAGAAGAGGGCATCAGATCCCACCACAGATGGTTGTGAGCCACCAAATTGGTGATGGGATTTGAACTCAGGACCTCTGGAAGAGCAGTCAGTGCTCTCAACCCCTGAGCCGTCTCTCCAGCCCCTCTGTTGGCATTATTAACTCTCACACTTGCCCAATGCCTCCTGGGAAGCGCTTTCAGGAATCTCTGCCATTCTGCAAGTAGACAAATGGAGGTTTGGAGTGGTCTCTGTGTGTTTTGCAGCCTGCCGTGGACCTGCATGCTTGTCCCTGGGCTGTGTTCCTTCTCGTCGCTCAGGTTCCAGATGTGACTTTAACTGACATCCAACCCGGAGCTTCCTGGAGCCCACCTGGAGCTCAAGGGATCCTGCCTTTGACTCTCACTGTCTTACTCGTCCAGCTGTCTGGGATGCCCATCAAAACCTCCCCATCCTCTGCAATCCTGGAGGTCCCCATGGCTGCGGCCTGTTCTGTGGGCAACTCCCTAGCTTCAGTCTCTCATCCAGTCACCAGTGACTCCTCAGGTCTTGCAGGTTTAGCAGCTCAAGGTGAGATTTGAATCTCACAGGTCCCCGGGAAGCTGCTGACCCCTCAGAGATGGATCAGTAGGAATCCACGAATGGAAATCAGACAGCTACACAGTGGAAACCTGTGGCTTATCAGGACTCCAAGCCTTTAGGACTCATGGACTCCATTTGGTACATGTGGGCTTTGTGATGTCTTCAAGATCCCTAGGCATCCTCGAGGACCCTGGAATCTCTCATATTGCTTACCCAGACACCCTTGGGTTTAACCAATAACCGGGCGGGCGTAGTGAGTCCTAATAGTGAGCTCAGCAGGCAGATTCCAAGGCCAGGTCCTAGCAGAGCACACAGCGATGTCTGGATATCCACAGCCCAGGATATCCCTCTGTCCTGATCCTTAGGGACAGCCCTAAGGCAGGAAGTAGTTCCCTTCTAGATGTCACAGTCCCTGGAATCATTTTGTTTTGGTATAGTCTCTAGCCTATCTGGACTCAGATGAGACACGACTATTCCCCCTTTAGATGGGCTCGGAGAAGGGAGGGGAGGAGAGACCACTGAGGGCTCTATGCAAGTTAGATGCAAATGAGCAGGCTATGTTGGATCTGGATGGCTTGTTATCCCTGGCTACCTTCCCACTGGGCAGTGAACCTGCAATAATTTCCATTGCTCGTTCGGTTTCTGGGAAAAGCAGCTCAGCAGCCAGAGCTGTCTTGGGTCCCACAGATTGAGGCTGGGAGCCCCCAAGTGCTTGCTGGGGGTGGAACGTGTATCCCTATTCCCCAATCTACAGTATGCATGTCATAGTCATGCTACTCTTGCATGACTGGACGCCTCCATTGACCAGTGCAGGACACAAGAGACTCACTGAGGGACAGAGCAGATAGGACATTGGGCAGGAGTCTAAAGATCACGGGGAAACCTGAGTTCCGTTGATTTAAGTCCATCCAACCATAAAACACGTGGGGAAGAGAACACACATCCTTGTCCCTCCCTGAGCTTCTTGGTACAGTGCCACTGACCTGGCTAGCTTAGTGTCAAGGTGGCACAAATTAGTTATTTGGTAAGAAGAATCCTCAAAGAAAATCTTCATAAGATTTTTCCTGTAGACAAGACCATGGGAGCATTTTCTTAATTAGTGACTGGTGTGGGAGGGCCCAACTCATGGTGGGTGGTGCCATCCCTGGGCAGGTGGTCCCAGGTACTAGTAGAAGGCAGGGGTTGGGGATTTAGCTCAGTGGTAGAGCGCTTGCCTAGCAAGCGCAGGCCCTGGGTTCAGCCCCAGCTCTAAAAAAAAAGAAAAGAAAAGAAAGAAAAGAAAAGAAAAGAAGAGAAAAGGAAGCAGGCTGAGCAAACCATGAGGAACAAGGTAGTAACCAATGATCCCCTGTGGCCTCTATATCAGTTCCTGCCTCTAGGTTCCCGCCCTGCTTGAGTTCCTGCTCTGACTTCCTTCAATGCTGGATTTTGATGTGGAAGTATAATCAAGATAGACTCTCCCTCACCCCCAAGTTGCTTATAGTCATGGTATTTTATCACAGAAATAGGAACCCCGGCCAAGACAGTCACCAAGACAACACATCAGAGTGCCAGTTGGTGATATTGGAGACAAAAGGAAGCAGATAACCTCTGGATGTGTGGTCAACAATGCCTCCAAGGGTCTTAACCATGGTACTGACTGACCTGTAGCAAGTGAAAGCAGGTAGGATGAGAATTAGTACAGGGGCTGAGCTGGACCAAACTTAGGAGGACAAGACAGGAGCAAACCAGGAGACTAAAGGGGACATGGCAGAGATCACAGCTAGGCTGAGGTCTGTGGAATGCGTAGGGGTAGTAGCAGAGTGATGCAGGGTGTGGTGCAGGGTGGGGTGCAGGGTGGGATGGGGTGCAGGGTGGGGTACAGGGTGGGGTACAGGGTGGGATGCAGGGTGGGATGCAGGTCAGGGTGGGATGCAGAGTGGGGTGCAGGGCAGGCTGCAGGGTGGGATGCAGGGTGGGGTGCATGGTAGGTTGCAGGGTGGGGTGCAGTGATGATGACAGGGATGAAGGCATGCATCAGCACAATAAAAAAAATCATTTGATGAGTCTGGTCAGGCTGGGCTCCCCCAGTTCCATTTTGCAGACATGGAGTTGAGGCAATGGTAGGCACCATCTCTCACTAACAAGTCCCTCATCTTTAAGTTACCCTGTCCAGGGCTCTGGGCATTTTCTGATGATCCCAAGAACTTCTCACAGTTCCCAGTGATCTCCCAAAGTGGGACTATTTCATCATTTGTTATTGATAACAGCAACACACCCTAATTCAACACCCTAATTCAGCACCCTTATTCAACCCCAAGGGGAGCAGTAGGTGGCCAGGAATTGAGAACTCTGATTTATTTTCTTCTCTGGGCCGTGCCTCTGGGGTAATGTTACTCTTAGGTATCTCCTCTCTGGGTTCCCACTGGCTGTCCTGTGTGCACACCTACCATGCATTCTGTACAATAGGAAAGGCCAGAGTCTCTCACTGGCGTGTGATTGGTCCTGGTGAAATGAGACTGGGGGAGGAGCTGGGAGCTGACTGTCTGAGAACTGGCCCTGTGATCTGCCCCTGGACTGGGAAGGATCTCAATCTCTAGGAAGGGTGCATTCTTAGGGTGCTGGAATAGATATCAGGGTAAAGGCTTATGGGTGGAATTCACCCCCAAAGCTGACTGTTTTGCTGTGGAGAAGCACAGTCTGGCAGGGGAGAGATCTCCAGGCTACACAGCGTACAATGTGCAGGCAATGGAATCCCTCAATCTGTAACCACCGGCTCCATTGCCCTTGAAAGTGCCAGTTTCTGGGTCACAAGTCAGCTGAGGAAGGAGACACCTGGGGTGTGAAGGATGCTTGCGAGGGCTCTTTCCTTCCTACCAGAGCCTGCCAGGAGTTGAGGATCTCCATGGAACAGCAGACCGTGTTGTAAAAGTGTCCCCGATGATAAACTGAAATGCGCAGCTGTAAAGTCCGTGGGAAGCACACACAGTAAAGCAATTAAAGTGACGTCCTGCATTTGGTCCCAAGGATGGGATGGATGAGGACCCGTGAGGACATTCATCCTTTACAATAAGCGTCATCTTACTATTAAAAATTAATTCACCAAGTTACAGTCAGCTCCTGGGGACACATCTAAATCATCTGAGCCGTAAGGATCTGCTAATCTAGGACTCCATCCTCATCAGCACAAGGAAGATCTGGTCTCGGCAGCTGTGGTGCTGGGGCTGTCTACAGTCCTCGGGGTCTTCAGAGACAGACATACAGACCGATAGACAGACAGACATACCAATATAGCTCAAGGTTCTTGCTCCTCTCTCTAACGCAATCCTCTCTTTAAAGGGTGTTCTTTGGGCAAGCATAAAGGGAGACTGGGCTCAGACCCTCCAGGTTCTTATCTCAGATCCTTTGCCTGGGACAGAGGGACAAGAGAGTATGATGAGTCCCCATGGAAGACTCTCAGCCCCTGTGACACTCCCCCTGCCCTTGGTCTGTTGGCATGAATTCTGTGACTGGACTACTCTCCATCCTGTGAGTGCTATGATTGATGCTGATTGGTTCACTCTCCTCTGAGGGGCCCATGCTCCATCCTGATTAGCCTGGCCCACACTCCAGTCTGTATTTTCCATGGGCCATCTTGATTGGCCCAGGTCCATCTTGCTTGCCCATCCCTTTCATCCTACTTGGTCCATGCTGTATTTGACAATCCAGGATCCCGAGGTGTGTTGTCCCAAACAACATGTTTTCTGTTTTATTAAAAAAAAAAAAAGGGAAGCCAAGGTTATGTTTAGTAGAGGTGCAACATGGTTCGGGGGAAGGGGGTGCCTCTGCGGGGCTATGCGAAGGCATTCCTTTCCCCTGAGGTACCAGCCATATGATGGATGTATTCGGGGCATGGGGAGGGGAGTTGGGAAGGGAGTACACACACACACACACACAGAGAGAGAGAGAGAGAGACAGACAGACAGACAGACAGACAGACAGAGACAGACAGACAGACAGACAGACAGTGGAGGAGTAGAGGCTGGCTATGAACACATGGAGAGAGCGGGGAGGGGAATGGGGAGAGAAGCAGCAGAGAGGGAAGAGAGGAAGGGAAGAAGAAGAAGAACAAGAGAGTGAGGAGGGGGCAAACAGCCCCTCCTATAGTGAGTCAGGCCCACCAGGCTGTTGCCAGGTAACTGTGGGGCAGAGCCTAGAAGAAATGTTAACGGCATGTATCACAGACCTGGAAGGAGTTGGGAGTCCCCCCACCCCTCACCTCTTTGCAGTACATCCCCAGAGGAGAGACTCTAGGCAGAGCAGGAGTGTGGCCTCCTTAAGTCAGTGGTAGCTTTTCCTCAACTCTCTCCAGGGAGAAAGGGCTCCTGAGGATCAGGCTAGGATCTGAGGGGGGAGTTCATGGTCTCTTCAAACCTGAAGCTCCTTGCACTGACACAGTCCAGATCTTCTTCATCGAGGGCAGGACTCTGCTCCAGGAGTCGCTCCTTGCTGTTGCCATCCAGGGACAGACTGTTCAGTCCTGGAATCTCACCCTGAACTTGATTTATAAAAACCAGATGGGCATGTTCCCTGACTGTCCTCTGAGGCTGAGATCTCTTTCCCATGCTCCACCCAAAATGGAGCCTTCCAGTCTCCCTGGAGAGGCTGGCTGCTTCATAGAAGAACCTCGCAAGTCAGCTGTCCAGGAGTGGGACAGGAGAGCAGGGCCTCACATGTGTCCACTCCAGCTGCAAGCGCCCGAAACAACCAAGCAGCAGCTGTTCTCTAGGTGAGAAAAAGAACTGAGCATGGAGGGTTCCCAGTCAGCCCAGGCTCAGGACCCAGCAGCCTCAGAGCCGCTTGGTTCTATTATCTGTAACACAGGCCGATGGTGATGGCATCTGTGCAGTGGGGAGCATGGGATCTCGGTCCTGGGGACTCACATAGACAGTGATTAGAATCCTGTGCCAGGATGCGGCACGGGGAATAGGCAGCAACCACAGTGCCTTCTGGTGCCACCCGCAGTCATTTACACCAGTGGCAGAACACACATCTGCCCAGATACAGAAACCTAGCATCTGAGTTCCCTCCCAGACCGGCTGCTTGCTGTCAGACAGAGTCTGCCATATGTACTCACTATGATTTGAGAAGTAACTTTTGACTTGTGACCCAGGGACATCGAATTCACACGAGACCCGACCTCATGGGACTTGTCAGTTCTCTGCTCTCTCAGGTGTCCACACTCACATTGTGATCCCGTGCTCCAGGTCCTGGATGACTCAGGCCACTGGGCACTGACCCTTGTATGCATCTGGCTTCCCTCTCTTGGCATGGTGTAAGTGCTTCCTCAGCACCCAGCACCTTTAATGGGTAAGGCTTTGAGGACCAAAGGACTGGCGTGTGGTCAAAGCCTTGGCCCAGAGGAACAGTGTGGATTTTTTTTTCTTTTTTTCGGAGCTGGGGACCGAACCCAGGGCCTTCCGCTTGCTAGGCAAGCACTCTACCACTGAGCTAAATCCCCAACCCATGGATTTTTTTTTATACACAAACCTGACCCATGCCCTTGATACACAGAGCAGTGAGTTCTATTAACCTCAAGTCCCATCTCAGACCAACTCTGTGACTGGAGAGAGAGAGAGAGAGAGAGAGAGAGAGAGAGAGAGAGAGAGAGAGAGAGAGGAAGAAGAAGAAGGAGGAGGAGGAGGAAGAGGAGGAGGAGGAGGAAGAGTTCAATATTGTGAGAATGCCATTTCCAACATCCTTCCCGCCCCCCAAAAAGGTCCAATTAACATGGAGGCATGCTGGTACAGCACTGGGTCTCTAAGCCCAGTGAGGAGTTGTGGCTCCAACGCAGAGGACCTGTATCTGACCTTAGCCAAGTCAGCACCCAGATCAATCCCGAAAAACTCTGGGACTATAGGATCATGGAAAGTGCTAGAAACCAAAGGCCATCTGAGATGTGGTCATAGGAATGACTCAGACTGCAAGGGAAAACTGTGTTGGGGCTGGTGGGTCCTGCCTAGGACCAGAAACACAGATGCCAGTGCCACACTGAGATGGAGAGAGTCCATCGTCCATGCTGATCAGCATCAAGGACAGCAAGGTCTCTCCTGGATCAGTCACCCTTTGTTCCTTCATCAAGCGTGAGCGACTGAGAGGATTCCTGTAGTCAACTATTATTATTGATCACATGTTTGCTCTCACGCCATTGGTCGGAGGAAAGAGACTTTGCACCCTGCGTCGTCTTAGTTGTTGAGCAAAAATGACCTGAGACCTTCTGCGAACACTGCCTCCAAATGCGTCAAGGGCATTGTGTGCAATGCAAGACTGTAATTTCTCAGAGGAGAAAGGGAGCCATTTCTGCGACCTTGGCATAGGGGGATGCTGAATGCGAGAGCCGTAGAGGAAAATCGGTCGATTTCATCAAAGTTAAAATCCTTCACTCTGCAGAAGACTCTATTAAGAGACTGACAGGCCAGCCACAGCTGGGCAGGAAGCATCTGCAATTCATATGTGACAATGCACTTGTGTGCAGAACATAAAAATAACCTCGGGCGCGATAGCAACCAAACAAAGACCCCAGTGTTCTTTAAGTGCCAAGCGTTTCACATAGACGTTTTCCTCCGCCGCCGGGTACAAGTGGCAACCGCACATGGGAAGAAGTGCTCAGACTCACGAGTTAGGAAGAAACTGAGGGGGAAGCTGCCGTCGGTGGCACACGCATTGATAGGGTTAAAGGTCAACCTGGTAGGATCTCATACCACCTGGTAGATCTCTGGGCATGCATGGGCATTGCTTAGAGTAAATTAGTTGATGTGGAAAGATTTGCCTGAAACCCTGGACTCCGAATAGGTGAGGGAAGTTGGTCAGTGGCATGAATTAATCCCTCTCTGTGTGTTGAGCGTGGATAAAATGTAACAGGTCATCCTCCTGCTCCGACACTATACTTTCCCTGCTTGTGTTCAAGCCTTCCTCACCATGATGGGCTGTGTCCCTCTTCCCACAAGCCCCTTTCTTTCTTGGGTTGCTTGAACCATCTTACTGGATATTTTTTAAAAAATGAGAGAAAAGGAAATGCCAGTGTCCGACAGGGCTGTGGTTGTGGGACAATAAGAAGTCTCTTACACGGGTGTTCCATTTGGTGCAAGCCCTGCTGTTTCTGATGGATTAAATACCTCTTGAGAGTCATAGCCCTAGGCCCCCACTCAAAAGGAATAAAGATGGCTGACTACACCGGCCTCTGAGTGGAGAAAGCGGTGAGGTGGGAGGGTGGGTGGGAGATCACCCTTGTAGAAGCAGAGGGAGGGGGTGGGATAGGGGGTTTGTGGAAGGGAAACCAGGAAAGGGGATAACATTTGAACTGTAAATAAATAAAATATCCAATTAAAAATTACAAAATAAACATAGAAACAACTAAAAAATGCTCCTGCTTCATTTATGGCCATGGACCCTGGCATCAATCTGAATGTCTCTTGGGCTGTGGCTACATGTGGACTCATGGCCCATCCACTCAGCAGGCAAGGCTGAGCGCTGAGTAGGACTGATGGTGGAGGTAGGACAGGGTGGGTGAGTCTGCAGTGAGTCAGAGCAGCCAAGGGAAGGAGAGAGGTCAGACTCACAAAGCTCCGTTCCAATCCTGATGACATAGACAGCTGGGAACGGTGAGCAGAGTGCAGGTACCAGGGCTGCGGGACGTGGGACACAGGGCAGGGAGAGGGATGTGGGGCTGTGGAGGACACGGCTCCTATACTTACAGAAAGCCAAGAGCTGCAGAGCACAGAGTTAAAGATGGAGGTGAGAATGGGCTTCGTCTTCCACTAGTCAGGCTAAGAAGCGATTCCCCCAGGGCCCATGTGTGATGGCCTCTAATCCAAAGCTCTGGCGCCAGTGAAACAGACCAGCGAGGCAGCATGCAAGGCTGCAGCATCCCACCACAGAACGGAGAAGATGCTGGCCTCCGTGTGTCTACAGGAAACATGTCCACAGCATGTCCTTCCATGAACACGCTCGCTGTGGAATCTCGAGTGCCACATGCAGGTCCCTCCCTAGGTGCAAGTCGGGCTGTGAACAAGAGGAGAGAGAACCCAGGCCTCCCACCACATGGAGGCAGGCAGGGAGCAGACCTGCAGGGACAGTGGCAATGCACAGAGATGAGGTCGCCTATCCCTAAGTCACTTGGTCCAACTCTCTTGGGTGGAGAAGTCCAGACACACCAAAGGGATAGGAAATCCCCACACATGAGGTAAGTCTGCGAATCTCTTCCTAATGGAAGGCATGTTTGTCGCCAGTGTTAAATACGTGAACCTATGATGCTCACACTGCAGGGTGTGTCATAAATTACATATCACATGGCGGGGGTGGGAGTTCATGTAATAAGATAAACACAGAGTGCTGAGGCTGTGTTATGAATTACATATCTCACGGTGGAGGCGGGTATTCATGTGATTAGATAAACACAGATTGCCGGTGCTGTGTTGATAACTCGCCTGCCAACAACACAGGGAAACCTGATCCAGAAGAACATGCTAACCCTTGGAGCCTTTCAGACACAAGAACTATTTTGTATTGGGGCTTTAACCCTGCAGGTGTGGAGCGATGGGGAGAAATCGGCCAGGGAGGCCAAGCTCCACAGATGAGTAGCACCTGTCAGCCTCTCAGCACAGCCTGGGCTACAGGGGGAAGCCTGAGAAGGAGAGTCTGAGGCGGGGCTGTGAACTTTCCCTCTGGCTTTCCTGACAGGGGAGCCTGAGACTGGAGTCCACAGGGAAAGTGGCTGGGCAGAACACTGCTCCTCGGGGAAGGAGACACCATTAACAGTGTGAAATGTCAGTGTTGACAAACCGGAGGGCTTGTGTCCCGTGCAACCAGTCTCCGGATTGAAAACAAGAATATTAAATGTCAGCTCAAAAGGCTGAGCAGAGATACCTTTCGACAGGCTGGGAGAGGTTCTGCAGGGCAGGAGTGAAGCCTGCTAGTCTAGACTGGGCCAGCGTGCTCCCCGGAGCCTGAGCAAGGATGGGAGAAAGGAGGGAGGGTGGGTCTGTGGGAGGACAGGACACCTCTCTTCTGATCAGACTCAGAGGCAGGGGAGGGGCACATTCTCAGGTGCAGGTGACAACTTTCCCCAGTTGTCTTTTGGGGACTGCTCCCTTGCACCATGATGTTTGGCCTTTTCAGGATGGTGGTAAGCAGACCCACCAGCTGATTTCCTCCCAGGAAGAAGGCAGACAGGGCAACAGGGATATCCGGAACACTCTGAGAGCCAGTCACCAGTGCCAGGTCCCACGCTCATGTATCTGAAACCACAGAACAGAGTCCTCATCCCAACCTCACCATGCAAACTGAAGCTCAGAGCTGCCCCGAGATGGCCAGTATGAAGGCGGGACTCTACTATGTATGTGGAGCCCAGTTCTGAGCAGGTGCAGCGGCCCTGGTCATGGGAGGTGAGACGGATGTCTATACTTTTGCCATGTGCCCTCTGGGGCTGCATTCATGCGGTCAGCCCTGGTGCTTTTGAGAGAGAAAGTTACTCCATCTCTCAGATGTTTTGTGAGAGGGGCGTTCTCTCTGGTCTCTCCTGTAGAGCTTAGCAACTTCCTTGTGATTAATTACCGGAACGGAACCCAGAATTGAGAACATCTTCGACACCAAACTTGCGTTTGCTCTGAACACAGTTTAAATCTTTATTCCCTTCCAGAATTAGAAATCCCATTACCAGCGCTCGCTCTGCTGTAAATGGCTAATTGCTGCCTCTCATTAATTAGCGAGAGGCCTGTGGCTGTGTCTCAGCCTCGTGGCTTACTAGAAGGGAGCGGTCACTCAGAAAATAAGGCTTGGGCGACAAAAGTAGGTTGGCAGCTTGGGACGACATCCCAAGGAGGTGACACCTGGGACTTGGGGGAGGATATCCCAGCCATAGAGAAGCAGAGTACACCAACTTTCCTCCACTGTGGGCACCTGTGGGGGCTCCTTACTTCCTACGATCTGCCTTTTCTTTCCCCAGGACACCTGCAGGCCTCTCTTGAGGGAAAGTTGGAGAATTGTCTTAGATACTAGGAAGAGGCAGGCTTCTGCTTGCCTAAGGCAGATTCTTGCTATTAATATGCTTCTCCTGTTAGTGTTAAATATATAAACAATCGCTAGGTATTTGCCCAGAGCAAAGCTCCTCTCAACACTGGAGGGGCGTCTATGGGAAACTCTGTGATCTCAGGTAAAGCTCCAGGTTGACCTGCAGCCCCCTCCCCCTTACCCCACCCTGGGTCTGAGACCTGGGGCTGATTTTCTTTACACTGCCATAGCTCACTGTACTCATGTGATTGGAGCCCGTTTTCTCAGGGGTGGGCAGGGCTGGACCTGCTTGGAGGAGACTCCATCTCTGAGGTCCTGCGTTGATGGGCTGTGGACTGTGGAGGACATAGACACCGACAGGTGAGCTGGCAGTTCAGGGCAGGCAGGAAGCCTGGGATATGAGCAGCAGCATTGTCCTGGACTTGAAGCTGGCTGGCCCTTCCCTCGTGTGTTAGGAGTCCTGAGCTCAGCCTGCAGAAGAGCGTGGGGTGAGTACCAGTACATTCTGGGACACAGTAGCCTGGGGTCACTCTGAGGAACAAAGACATGGCTCATTAGGCTAACTGTGTGCTTGGATCCTATTCTCTCACAGACGCTTGTCCCCCTCCCCCCCTTTCCCAAGCATACTAACCTCAAGTGGTCTGGGGACACTTTGACATATATATTTTTTAAGGACTCATGAATTCAGCCCTGTTGCTCTGAACTGGCTCTGGCCTGGGGCTCTAGTCGAGGTCTAAACTCCCTAAAGGTCACTTTGCTTCAGGGAGACTTTGCACCTGCTGTGCTCCTGCAGTGACACTCAATAGAAGTGGCGGTTCTAAGGTTGCCATGACAATGGAGGTAGACAGTCTCAGCGGGTACAGGGTCAGTCAGGAGACCTGGCCCCGCCTCCCATCCTGAACTCCAGCTTGTCCCTTAACCAGGAAGGCAGGAGGGACATGACATGTTGGGGACCTTCTGCTGATAGCCTGTGCAGGAATGCCCTTTTTCTGAGACTTGGGTGGGTAGAAAGTGCTCTTGTCTTCTGCTATTCGTCATGGGATGATTAAAAATGATTTTTATTTATAGTGTATATGTGTGTGGAGGACAGCGTGAGTTCAGAGGACAGCTCACAGGAGTTGGTCTTCTACTACGTGGGTTCCGTGGATTGGATTTGGGTACTTAGGTTGAATGGCAGGCTGCTTTCACCTGCGGAACAATCTCAACAGTCCCCATGCGGGAAACCTTTCCAAGGTAGTACAGGTTCCATGGCTCAGCCACTGAGGCTGAGAAGCCCTCCTGAGGTCCACTGGGCCCGCAGGCTTCATGACTGGTACGAGAACAAAAACTGCCTATTTCCCCAGTCACTGTTTCAAACAGTGTTTCAAAGAATGATAGAGGGACATTTCCCTATAACACAACCGCATCCCTCTCTGTGACTCGGGGAACCATGGACGCTGGTGACAGGGTCTGGCTGGTGCGTAGTGTCGGAGATTGACTTCAGCATTTGCATACACGGCGGTCCTTCATCTTCTCCCAGAAACCCCCTCAGACTCCTGTCATTATTCTCTCTCCTGCTCTCTCTGTGGAGACAGACACAGGGGAGCACAGTGGCCCTGGTTGTGCATCCCTTTCAGGGCTGACATCCACCGCATCCTCCCCAGCCTCAGGCTCTTGATTAGCCCTTCCCAGCCTGGCAGTGTTTGCTGTTCACAGCACCCTTGGTCTTCACCATGAATCTTACCGCTCTATGTGAAAAGAAAATTATACGAATTCTAGGTTTAGAAATATAAAATTAAGAGTTAGCCCCAAAAGCCACAAACTCAGGGCTAAGCCCTGCCGCCAGGAATAACAGGCCATAAAGATAAAGAAAAGGAATACAAAAACCAGCTCAGGCTATCGAGGACTGACCCATAAACCATCCAAAGACATCCCCCCAGCTTACTCAGAGTCATACTTTAACCAGATGTCCTCCAGACCCTGATAAGCCGCTACTTGTGCTTTTCAGCCATTGTGTCCTGCAGAGAACACTCCAAGAAACCGGGCAGCCCAAGCCTAACCAGAGGTGTTTCAAATACAAATGCTCCATCAATTTTGACAAACTTTTAAAAATAATGAGGACCTGAAGACCCTACCCTTCTCCTGATTTAGTAGCTCTGTTCCAGGAACCAGGGGGCCATAAAACCTTCTGGCGTCCCCTTATCTCCTGGAGCCATAAAACAATCCTGTAACTTGTGGTGCATTCCCCTTTGACATCCCCCATCCCCTGGTGCTCACAGCCTCTGCCTTTAAATACTCTTTTTCCCAGCCTCTCGGGGCCGACTCCTCTGTCTCCTGCGAGGGATACGTGTCGGCCCGGAGATCTCTGTAATAGGTCTCCGTAATAAACCTCGCCTTTGCTTATTACATCCAAAATGGTCTCTCTGTGTCTGGGGTCCGCGATTTCCCAAGACTTGAGTAAGGGTCTCTCTGCGTGGGATTTTTCATATGCACTCACCGAATGTCTTTGTGAAGTGCGGACACTGCCCTGTCACTGTCACGGAACTGGGGCTCAGAGGATAGCACTCGTGCCCTGCTGTGGGAGGCTGCTGGTTTAGACAATGACATAGGGTGGTCTATAGTTTTGAGAGGGATCCGGATACCCTCCTTCCTGCTCCTCAGTGTGTCCACAATGATGCGGAGTTCAGAACAGATCTGCAGGATCTGGGTCTGGCTGAGAATGAATGTGGGGGGCAGCAGACAGAGGGCCTTCTCTGAGGATCTTAGTGTTACAGCCCTTTTAGGAGAAGGCCTTGTCCAGCAATCTTCAATGAAACAGCTCTCTGAGATGATCTTAGCTTGTGCATATTTCTTTATTTGGAGTGGACTTGTATGCACACCCTTTATCCGGGGTGAACCAAGGGTTATACGGTTTTGGGGAAAGGGGCGAGACTATCCAGGGTGGGCAAAGGTCATTGGCTGAAGGCTTGAGGTACTGAGATGCCTCCTTAGCTTGGGGAGGCATTCCAGGAACCTCAGGCGCAGGACTAGTGACATTCCTCAGGTGGGCTCCTGGATCCCCCAGAGAAGAGAAAGCCCCACTGACAAAGAGAGTTTGTCATTTTGCACCGAGCTCAGGGCTGTCTGGTAACATCAGACTTCGACCTTAGCAGCAGGGCCACAGGAGGGAAAGGACTGAGGGTAGTCACAAGGAAGGCAAGCACTTGGCTGAAAGGAGGCCATGTAACTGGGAGTGCTGGAAGAACTGTGGAGAAGGTAGCTCCTTCCTTCCGGTCCCTAGAGAGAACCTCTTTGCCAGTGCAGAAAGAAACCTCAGCCCCTTTCTGTCTCATAACTCGGCCCTTGGACTCACTCCCATTCTGAGAACTGTGGCTTTTGCTCTTAGGTCACAGCTGCAGGGGTCTAATGCCTCATCCAGCAAACTGTCTCATTCAGTGGCTTGCAGGCAGGAGCTAGAAATAGACCCGGGTAACGCCACCCTTGCCCACATTGTGGCCTGGTGTCTGCCCCCTTCCCATTTATGGGTGAAGCTAGAAAAAGACCTGGGTGACCCCCCCCCCCAAGTCACATATTGCAGCTGGCTGACCTTTATCCCTATCCCCTCCTGTGTGAAAACCCCAGCTTGGGAGAGGATGCTGCCTATAAAAGGCGGCATTGTGTGGCTCTCTGAAGGCCTTTCATGTTTGGACCATCTTCCTCTGCCCTTGATAGTACAACTATGGCCTCCTTCTCTCCACCGACCGCTGGTCTCTTCTATCCAGGGCAGGTGGGAGAAGACCTATGAGCTCTGATCTCCCTCCTTCCCTTCCTCCAAGATTCAAGTGAAGCCAGGTAATAGCTTAGGAAAGCAAACTGTGTGCACGTGTGGTGTGTGGTATGGCTAGGGAAACTGATTGTGTGCGCAGCATTGTGTGTGTGACGGAGCTCTGGGGACACCTGGATGTGATTTCTGGGATCTGGGACGATGTCTCATCAGCATCCCAGGAGCTGTGTGTGTACCACTCCTGGCCCCAAGGACATGCCTATGTGTGCTCAGAAGCGACTATTGGGTGCTCACAGAGGCTCCATCGCTGGGTCAAGCCTGCCAGTGTTCAACCAATGGGAGAATCACACAAGGAGCAGTAGAGATGCCCTCTTGGAGGCTCTTCCACCTGGAGTCCAATCATCTTCCTCCTGGAGAGGGTTCAGGCTTGGGAGGGTCTAGCTAAGAAGGGGAGGTTCAGCCCATAGCACAAAGCCTCTGTTGCTGTTACTATTTCCTCCTCCTCTCAGGATCAAAGGGATCCAGTGTCTGCATGCCCTGAGGGCACAGCACCCGTGGAGTAGATTCTGGCTCGATTCTGGCTCTGGGGTGGACCACAATAGTCTCTGCTGAGCTGTAGGCACTGCTGGGGACAGCTCCACACTGAGATGCCAATGTCTGTGTGTCTGCTTGGATCTTCACACCTTCCTAGAGTTAGCTTTGCAAGCCCTTGAAAGAGTCTCTGGGCTGTGGCTCTCCTATCCTGTCCTGTGGGCTCCGAGGTGGGAGGTCAGCTGTCCTGTCTGGCAGTCACCAGCTTTGTTCCTTTGTTTGTTTGTCTGGGCTGGAGGGCCCTTGTTCAGGAAGTGGGCTATAGCTCTTGGGAAGAGTAAATCACGCCCACTAATCAGCATATTCCAGCCCACGCTCCTGGCATTGGCTAAAGGGATGGCCGTGTGACCTAGGTGTCCAGTTGCAATTCGTCCTCGGTTTCTTTCCGCCCCAGAGAGGGAAGAGTCTTAGCAGGCAGGTGCCAGCTCGATGCAGAGCTTACTTGATTGTGTCCAGGCTGAGGATTTGGGGATGACTAAAGTGCTTTAGGTTCTCATAAAATTGGAAGAAAAATGAGCTCTTGGGCCAAAGGAAGCATTTTTTAAAAAATATAACATTGATTGATTCTGGTTCGCACCAGCCACAAGCTGTAATTTGCAAACTTGCTTTAGGAAGGAAGAACTCCTGGACCTCAGGCCCCTGGATGCCACAGTGCACCTGCATCTTCCACCCGTAGTGAGGTTGGCCCGGTCACGTGCTGACAAAGACCTGGACAGAGACAATGGGGATGAAGGAGGGTCTGCGAGCTGGACAGACAGCACAGGCATGCTTTCAACTACTTATTGCAGCCTTCTGGTCTCACTGTGGGATCAGCTGTCTATCACACAGATAGGAAAACCGGCCCAGAGGGGTTTGGCACATGCCAAAGTGACGCAGCGTGTCAGTGCAGATTTGCACACATGAAATTGGTGTGGTCCTCGTTCTGGCCGCCAAGCTGCTTCCTGCCCGAGGTCAGGGTATACCTGAATCCAGCCTCATGGTCTCTGTTCTGCTCACAGAGCCTTGAGGAACACACGCAAAGACAGGTAAAGAGGTGCCCACGCTACAGGGACCACGGTCTTGATGGAGGACTGCTCTGTGAGTCTGAGGTGGGTCTTTCCCCTTAGCAGGGGAGTCGGGGACTCCAGGAACTGAGCAGTACAGTGCTGAGATGTTTCATGGCAGCTTCCTATGGAAGAACCAGAGACTGGTCACAGCTAGAGAGGTGTGGCTTCTTGGAGGTTTGTGGAATGTGGCAGGTAGATAGGACAATTTCTTCTAAACAGTGTGTGTGTGTGTGTGTGTGTGTGTGTGTGTGTGTGTGTGTACGCCCACGTGTGCACAAGCACCCGTGGGTACAGATAGGATATATAGATGTAGACATTTAATTTCTGCCAACGTCATAGCCACAGGCCTTTCTGTCAAGGAAGTAACAGATCAGATCTCAAAATGAGCAATTAGAACGATTGCTTTTTGAGTGAAGAGCCTCTGGCAGAGTAATTTAATTAAAAGTGTCATAACTCAAGACCCAGGCAGCTGACAGGGGCTGGGGGGCTGGATTCTTCCCAGTGCAGAAGAAACGAGACGGGTAGAACCCCAGTAATATCAGCATTAGGTTGGAGTACAGAGGAAGTATTACCTATGATCTAAGTAGCCTCCGAGGCTCACCCTGGTGTAATTCAGTAGTGTGTGTCCCAGGACTTGGAGGACCAGAATTGGATCATTGATCAGGTCATAGGTGGGACTTCTGTTCAGTGGAGAGATGTGGACCATGTGACAGAGGTCCAGGCGGATGAGTGCTGAGGTAGTCAGGGTCTGAAGGGCAACAGGACTAGAGAACAAGGGGCCTGGCCACCTCCAGGATCAGAGACACTCAGGGACGAAGAAAAAGGACTTCCTGCTAGGATTTGGATCAGTACAGGGTTCTGGTGGGATATGGAGTTTGAAGGCCTGTGGTGGTTTGAAGGCCCCCATAGACTCACGTTTGAATGCTCGAATGCTAATAATGCCATAGGGAGTGGTATTATTAGGAGGTGTGGCCTCGTTGGAGGAAGTGTGTCACTGTGGAGGTGGCTTTGAGGTCTCCTCTGCTCAAGCTACACCCAGTATGACATCCATTCTCCTTTTGCTGCCTGCTGACCAAGATGTAGAACTCTCAGCTCTTTCTCCAGTACCATGTCTGCCTGGACACCACCATGATGATAATGGGCTAATCCTCTGAAACAGTAATCCAGCCCCAGTTAAACGTTTTCCTTTTTAAGAGTTGCTGTGATCACGACATCTCTTTGCAGCGATAGAACTCTAAGACAAGGCCCTACTCGGGTGATGGATCAGCAGAGGGTTCTGCTGGCATGATAGATCACAGGAAGGTTCTGCCGGCATGATAGATCGCAAGAGGGTTCCGTTGGCACGATGGATCATTAGAAGGACTTGCTAAGGTAATGGATCATAGGAAGGTTATCGTGTGCTGGCATGATGGATTAGCAAGGGACTCCACGGGGGTGATGGATCAGCAGAAGGTTAGTTCTGCTGGGATGATGGATCAGGAGAGAGTTCTCTTGGGAGGACGAATCAGAAAAGGTCTCTTACTGAGATCCAGGGCTAGACAAGACCCATGCGGGGTGTTAGGTGAGAAAGGAACCTTTCTTCCCTGTGATGTTAGGTTCCTTGAGGTGAAGAATCTGGATTTCCCGTTATCTTATATCAGTTTAACCAGCTGCTTGCCTGAGGAGGCATGGATTGCAGAGCCTGGGCTATAGAGTCTCAGGCACACCCTCCCTCAAGCACCCCTGACAATGGAGGAGGATTCTAGAGCTGTCCTTCTTGAGCTGCCCCAACTTTGACCTCAGTTTCTTCTCTTTGAGGGAGTAGAGCGCAAATCAGCTTTCAGATGTATTAATGGTATGCCACCCCGGCTAAAAAAAAGGGATGAAAGTTGATTTGGTTTCCTGAGCTTCTCTGATGACTGGCCCTCTCATCCTGACCTTGTTCACTGACACTGAAGTGATTTCTGTAGGCTGAATGACAGCTGGAACTCTCAGGCTTCCATATGGAGGCTGTCTCCTGAACAGACATTCTGTTCTCTCCAAACACCCACAGACTATGTCCAGACCAAACCACCTTGTCCTGTGGAGATTTTCTAAAGGTTCTACAAGCAGAAAGACCTATGCAAAACCTCCTTATTGGTTCTGAGAGACAGTTCAGTGCCTTTATAGGTATTTGCCACCAAGTTGCATGTCCTGAGTTTGGTGCTGGGGAGCCACAAGGCAAAAGCCGCTATCACAAGATATTCTCTGACCTCTATGGTACACACACACACACACACACACACACACACACCCTAAGTAAACAAAGTAAAACAAGTCCCCTCCCCCACATAAAGAAAAGATGGAGAGAGATATCTCCGTGGTTAAAAGTTCTCTTCCAGAATTCAGTTTCCAGCACCCACATTGGGCAGCTCACAATTGCCTGTAACTCCTGATCCAGTGAGTCTGACACCCTCTTTTGACCTTTGCCACATGGATGTGCGTACGTGCACATACACATGTGTACAATATCATAAATGAATAAGCCTTCAAGCCTCCATACCAACTATGAGGGGAAGGCATCTTAACAAAGTTTCTTGAGTATGGTGGACCTGTAATCCTAGCATTTGGAAGGTAAAGTCAGGAGGATCTGGTGTTCAAAGCCAGCCTAAGGAGGATAAGATAATATCGTCTTGAAAAAGAGCAAGTAAGAAACTAATCAACCAAGAAACAAAGGAACCAAAGTTCTTGCTAGGAATAGTGGTGCACCACTACCATACCTTTAATCCCAGCACTCAGGGAGACAGAGGCAGGCTGTTCGAGGCTGTCCTGATATTCATAGCAAGTCCTAGACCAGCTGGGGCAACACAGTGAGACCCTGTCTCAATAGATACATGGTTCAGCACTAGCAACCTGGGCCCTACACAAAGCAAACATCAAAGGCAATTTAAGACACTTGAAGGAGCCTCCAAAATGAGGCTTAAAGAATCAACAAATTACATGCAATATTGTATTTCCATAGAAACAACACAGAAATTAAACCGAGGCAGTAAACACTGGATACGAAGCATTTGTTCAAAGCTAAACAGTAATAAATAGGTTTTAAATTGCTTTCCCCAGGATTATTTAACATGACCACATGGCATAAAACAGCTATCTCTAATGTCTTTTTAGTTATATCCCATTTGTCCATTGGACTCTTTTTCTGCAAAAAAACGCTGATGGAATAATAAAATAAAAAAATAACAACCCTCCCCTCCCAAAGCCCCAGAGCTCATGTGACTGACAAGGAAGAAAGGCTCTAGGTCCTGGTGGCATTTTTATTTAGAACAAATGCATCTGGAATATTAATTCAGGTGACTTCTCATCCGCTGTGGCTGCCAGCCACAGACTGCATTGGTTAGTCTATGACGATGATCTTTGCAGAGAGCATGTAGTTGTCTGATTCTCTGGGTGTAGTCTCCGTTGCTCAGTGCTAGAAATGAAATCAAAAGGTCACGATGTGTGGACATAGGAGAAAGCACAGTGATAATGTCCCCCAAAGCCTTCTGGAAAGAGGGAAATGAGATGGGCTTAAAAAGTAAAGGTGCCCATCATTGAGCGTGATAACCTGAGTTCAAGTCCCCGGGACCCGCATGGGGAAAGGAGAGAATGAATTCTGCAAGGTGTCTCATGGTCTTCAGAAGCCTGCCTCTTCCAAGCATACACAATACATACATGCATGCATGCATACGTACACACATGCATACATACATACATACATACATACATGCATAATGAAAATTAACAAACAAAAACAGCAACCAAAAAAATTACCGCTGATGAGAGATGTCTGAAAACCTTGGAAGTTCTGTGAAGGACAGCTTGCATCCCTACTCTCTGATGCCGAGATGGAGAAGTGGCTTACCTCCCACCACTGCTGGTATCATGCATGATGAAGAAAAAAACAAAGGGAAGAAGAAGGAGCAGGAGGAGGAAGATGAGAAGGAGAAAATGAAGAGAAAGAGAATCAGGAGGACAAGATGAGGAAGAAGAGGAGGAGGAGGAGGAAGAGGAAGAGGAGGAGAATGAAGAGGAGGAGGAGGAGAAGGAGGAGGAAGGAGAAGAAGGAGGAGGAGGAGGAAGAAGGAGGAGGAGGAGAAGGAAGAAGAAGAAGGAGGAAGAGGAGGAGGAGGAAGAAGAAGGAGGAGGGGGAGGAGGAGGAAGAAGAAGAAGGAGGAGGAGGAAGAAGAAGGAGGAGGAAGAGGAAGAGGAAGAGGAGAATGAAGAGGAGGAGGAGGAGGAGGAGAAGGAGGAGGAAGGAGAAGAAGAAGGAGGAGGAGGAGGAAGAAGGAGGAGGAGGAGAAGGAAGAAGAAGAAGGAGGAAGAGGAAGAGGAGGAAGAAGAAGGAGGACGGGGAGGAGGAGGAAGAGGAGGGGGAGGAGGGGGAAGAGGAGGAGGAGGAGAAGGAAGAAGAAGGAGGAGGAGGAGGAAGAAGAAGGAGGAGGAAGAGGAAGAGGAAGAGGAGGAGGAGAAGGAAGAAGAAGGAGGAGGAGGAAGAAGAAGGAGGAGGAAGAGGAAGAGGAAGAGGAGGAGGAAGAGGAGGAGGAGGAGGAAGAAGGAGGAGGAGGAAGAAGGAGGAGGAGGAAGAAGGAGGAGGAGGAGGAGGAAGGAGGAGGAGGAGGAGGAAGGAGGAGGAGGAGGAGGAAGGAGGAGGAGGAGGAGGAAGGAGGAGGAGGAGGAGGAGAAGGAGGAGGAGGAGGAGGAGGAGGAGGTGGTGGTGGTACTTTCCAAGGTCTGGATACCCTTTCCAAGAACATCTCTGGGCTAATGTGGTTCTGATGCTGGTGCTGGGTAGCCACAATGTGTACGGTTAAGATCTGGTGCTTGCTGTCCTGTGTGTCTGTAGTTTTGGATATGACCCAGCGTCCCCGGAGCACTCATATCCTATGTGAATGGACAAGTCACTGAGATGTGGAGTTAATCTCATTGTTTGCATTTCACAGTTTATTTAAATCCATCATTCTTGCCCTTGGTCTATTTAATATCCATTAAAATCATAGCCTTTTCAGGACTGGAAGGAATCTCAGATAAAGCCTTGTCTTCAACCAGTTTATGACATGTTTGAACATAAAATGTATGCATGGTCTACCCTGCCTCTTCATTACGTGGCAAAAGCACCCCAGGGTCTCCATCTAGGTCAGCTGCTCCTTGGACACACTCCAGAGTCAAGTGGAGTTTAATGCCAACTGGCGAGCTCGAGATGACAGCCAGGGATAATTTGCTGATGGGAAAATTGTTTTGGAAAGCCATGGGCTTGTGTATGGGGACTCACATGAAGTGTGGTGTCTTCTTTTCTGGCCCCTTGGCAGACACAGGCTTTCAGCTGCACATCTGTGCCAGCCCTGGGGTGGGGACAAAATCCAGAAAGCACAGCCTACCCCTGCTGTCTGTCCTTCTAAACAACCCTCCCACCCGCCACTTCTTAACCAGGGGACCCCTGAGAAAGGACGGAAATACTAGGGAAAGTTCTGGGAGAAATGATCAAAGAGCAAACAAAAACCTCAATCAGAGGCACACCACCCACAGTGCAGGTTTGCAGAGAAAATTCTTGGGAGACTCAGAGAAAAAGGTCTACAGCCTACATTGCATTTTCAGATTCGCCTGTGCATGATGCTGGGCACGCCATCCTGATCTCTTCTGTACCATGCCTGGCACTCCTTCCTGGACCCTGTGTACCATGCATGCCTGGCACTGTCAGAGTCAGAGAGCCTAGCATTCAGCAAGAGACATTAAGCTTTGAATGTGAGTAGTATGGTTAAGTTATAATGGAAAGTGAACAGGACGCCACCTTGGAGTGTGTGCTATCCTTCTCCCGAGCTATGGGGGCATTTGCTCCTCCCAGAAGTGGTCCGAGTTCAATGTCAGCTCATCTTTGTGCATGGCCTGAGATTCCTAAATTGTTTCTATTGGGGAACTGAGGGGCTTTGAGGCTTGCGGGTTGCATGGATTTAATACATGTGCATACTTAATACGAGTGAAGGAAGAAGCTTATAGCTGAGCTAGGAGAAATGGTGCTTGCCTTGGGGAACCCGTCCTAGTTCATCCCCGATAAAATAGAAACAGGGACCCTCTACACCCCACACTCCTGACATCTTATAAGAACGTATGTGGTGTCAGATCCACTGGTAGGTACGTCTGAGAATCACTGTCCTCTAGCCACATGGGCCCCTCTGAGCCTGTGGGATCCAGCCCCATTGTAACTGCATCTTGCCATCTCTCACTTCATTATTTCTAGAATATTCCAGGCTCAGTAACAAGGTGTATAACTATCAGCCACTGGGATGTTCTTACCTTCCGCATCTCCCTGCTACTGTGGGAGTTTCAACTTTCAAAAATCAAGGGCAGGAGGCAGGGGAGAAGATTCAGTGGGTGAAATACTCCCTGTAAAAGTGTGAAGACCCGAGTTCTAATCCCTGGCCCTCATATGAAAAGCCAGGTAATGTGGGGGCACACTTTGAGGGTTACAGAGAAAGAGGATCCCAAATTTCCCTGACCCATCAGTCTAGCTGACTTGCCAACCCTCTGTCAGGTGACTGGGTAGCGTCAGGGATTGGAGTAGGGGGTGTCACTCAATTTCTATGGGAAATACATAAACATCTGTCCTGGAGTGGCCGAAATGGCCTCCAAGTCTTTCTTTCAGGCAAATGTGAGGACCACCATAGCCCTTTCTGTTGGACTCTACACTAGGACCCTTTATTGTGGGAGCTGCTGGGGGGGTGGGATGGACTTGCCCTGTATCAAGTGTAGCTCGAGGAGACTGATGGAGGCTCCTGGGTTGGTCATCTCTTCTAGCTCCTTAGGTATGGTCAAGAGTATGCCCTATGCGCATATCACACTCTGAGATTGAGAGATCTGGACCTGGTTCTCTCCTGTTTCCTACACATCGAGTTAGTGGTGACGTGTTGGAAAATCCCACAGAAGAGTCAGGAGTTTTTAGCTTCTCTTGGGACCCCAGCAACCTTCCACTTGCGTTTATCTTCCTTGGTGACTGCAGGTGGCTGAGTCCTCCCTATCCTTCTGGTAGTGATGCCTGATTCAGCACCATGGTCGCTGTGGAAACCGCATCCTGGCATTTGCCTGTCCCCGATCTCCCCTTGGCCCAGACATTGTGAAATTCTGCCTGCCCTTCCTCTCGGCCAAGTGCTTTTTCAGCATTGCCATTGCCATGGAAACCGCATCTTGATGTTTACCTCCTTCATGCTGGTCCCCTGGTTCATGCTCTGGGCATTGGAAAGCAGATGTGTTGATCAGATCTGATTGGTTGCTGTTCGTGCCCTGAGTTCTGAACTATTCCGAGCATCACCTTGGCTTATTACGTTTGAGGTCGTGATTCTGTGTTAGCACAGCAGTTATAGAGACCCGTTCTAAACTGTTTAAGGGGTTGTGCCTAAAAGGTTGATCTAATTCTAGTGTCCTATGGCCAAGAGAAAGTCAAACCTGCATCAGGGCGTGCCAGGGGTCACAGTGATCCACACTATTTAGAAAGGAAATATGTTTAAACCCAGGCACATCAATGTGTTCCCATCTCCCTCATATGCTGTTCTTGGCTGTCTTCTAGTCTTCTCTCTAGACATATGTTCTGTTCAGGTAGACATTCAAGAAGGATCTGAGAGTGTGTGTCTTGAGTTCCCCTGGCCCTAGCAGGAAACATCTAACCCTGACAGGAGCCCCATGTCCCCTGGATAGTGACCCAAGCAGGACCCTGCCAAGAATCATAGAAACATCTGAGAGTTTGCTATCCAGGAAGAATCCCAGCTCCAGAGGAAGTCACGATACAATGGCATTCCCCTGTCAGTGAGGGTGTGGGCCTGGGGTATGTAACTTGGATGAGTTCCTGTCCCCTGCCCCCAGTGTTTCTCCCACCGTCCTGATGATCATTAGTGTGATGTGTGAAGTGTCCCCATGATCCTTCAGACACACTTGTTCTGAAACACATGTCCCCAGATGCCAGAGATGGACCTAGAAGGCCCTCCTCCTTGTAGAAGTCCAATAAGAAGTAGGTAATGGGTGATCCTTGGAGGTGTTGGGCTGCCAATCATCTGTTTCTTTTTGCATTTGGTCATAGCTTACTCTATGCTTCCTGCATGCCAACCAGGTCCCTGTAGGTCCTGGAGGCCTCTTCTTGCTCAGCATAGAGTGGTTGCTCTGAGTCACAGCCTGTGGGTAGGTGGCCTTGGGTTCAAATCTCAGTCCTGCCAGAATACTCTGGAGTGGGGGATGGCACATGAAAGTCATTGTCACCTCTTATACCCCCACTAATTAATGGGTCTTCTGAGGCTGCAGGACTGTCTTAAGGTGAAGTCTCTTAGAATTCAAGACTCTTTAGCACAGCCCTGCAGATCTTACCAGGAGTCTATTGTTTCGTGATTCAGTCTCTGCTTCTGCAGTTACATTTTGCTCTATAGACTAGGCTGGCCTCAGACTCACAGAGCTCTCCTGTTTCTCTCTGCCTCTCCAGTGCTGGGAATAATAAAGGCAGACACCACCACTCCCAGGTCACAGCTATATTTTGAATTTGCCAGCAAGTAAATATATATTCTGTTTTTCTACTTATTTACCCCTCTTTTTGTTTTGTTTTTGAGACACGGTTTTTCTGTGCAGCGCTAGCTACCCTGGAACTCATTCTGTAGACCAGGCTGGCCTCGAGCTCAGAAATCTACCTGCCTCTGTCTCCTGAGTACTGGGATTAAAGGCGTGCACCACTGCTACTTGGCTTATTCTCTCTCTCTCTTTCCGAAAGGTATGTGTGTGTGCACATGTGCATGTGTGTGCATGTGTGTGTATATATGTGTGTGTGCATGCACACATCTGTTTCTGTGTAAGTATGGGTATATATGTATATGTGTATATATGTGTATGTGCATGTGTGTGTATGTGTGTGTGTGTGCATGCACACACACGTACACACACACACACACACACACACACACACGTTCAAGAGAGTAAAGAGGTGATAACAGTAGGAATTGATTCTCTCCTTTCTACTTTGTGGGTCCCAGAGGAATTGAACTCAGACCGTCAGGCTTGGCAGCAAGCACCCTTATCCTAAGAGTCATTTACCCAGCTCCCCCACCCCAATGTCTTTTGCTCTTATTTTGAGATGGGATCTGACTTAGTCCAGCCTAACTTGCACTCCTAATTCTTCTGCCTCCCTCTTCCAAGCGCTAAGATTGTAGGCCTGCATGTTCTTTTAAAATAACTCTTACTGCTTATTAATCTCCATATACAACAATCTCTCCAAATGTTACTCTGCTCAACAGGCTCAAGGCAAGGAACACAGATTCACTCACTCTCCCACAAGTGACAAAATGTCCCCCTTGGTGTCCAGTAGCAGGAAACATGGTCTCAACCCGCTGCCTTTTACTATCTAGAAGTCAGAGACGCGTCATTTTGAGACCAAAGCGGTCGTTTGTATCTCAGAAGAATCCACCTTCCTGACAGCTTATGGTTTTAGTGACACAGGGGAGCGGTGTCACCGTTTCTGATACTTGTAACTGTCACAATAAACCCTTATCCCCAGGGCCGCCCTGGGCTTGGGGACACAGCGCCAATTGCCTTGGCAAAGCTCCGTGATTTAGGAATGGCATCCCTCTTGCTGTGTGCCCTTTATGAGGATCATGTCTGCTGCTTGGGGGACGTGGAGAGCTGTCTGATAACTCGTGTGAAACCACAGAGCACATGCCTGTCTCTTTTCTATGCCGGGATAGACAGATGTGTTAATACCTGCTTTGTGGCTGCGACGAAATAGCCAAGAAAAGTGACTTAAG
Organism: Rattus norvegicus; assembly: GCF_021556685.1. Taxonomy (NCBI): domain Eukaryota; kingdom Metazoa; phylum Chordata; class Mammalia; order Rodentia; family Muridae; genus Rattus; species Rattus norvegicus. Next base: position 34,237,952 of record NC_141545.1, read on the forward strand.
TTTTATTGTGCCTCACAGTTCAGAGGTATAGTCCACCGTGGTGGGGAAGTTCTGCGGGCAAGAGCAGGAGTACATCACATCCACAGTCAGGATCCAAGCAGAGAAATGGAAGCTGGTGTGCGACTCACTGTCTCCTTTTAGATTTTTTTTTTAAACATTTATTCATTTTATGGATCTGAGTACACTGTCGCTGTCTTCAGACACACCAGAAGAGGGCATCGGATCCCATTACAGATGGTTGTGAGCCACCATGTGGTTGCTGGGATTTGAACTCAGGACCTCTGGAAGAGCAGTCAGTGCTCTTACCCCTGAGCCAACTTGCCAGTCCCACTTTCTCTTTTTCATTCAGTCCCAGACATCAGCCCATGGGGACAGTCAGTGATTTTTCCTTCCTTGTCTTTTTTTTTTTCTTTTTTTTCGGAGCTGGGGACTGAACCCAGGCAAGCGCTAGGCAAGCGCTCTACCACCGAGCTAAATCCCCAACCCCATTTCCTTCCTTGTCTTAGTTAGGGTTTTACTGTTGTGAACAGACCCCATGACCAAGGCAACTCTGATAAGGTCATTTAATTAGGACTAATTTACAAGTTCAGACCATTATCATCAAGGTAGGAGCATGACAGCATCCAGGCAGGCATGGTATGAGAGGAGCTGAGAATTCTTCATCTGAAGGCTTCTAGGTGAAAAGTGACTTTTAGGCACTGGGTGGGTGGAGCTTCAAAGCCCGCCCCACAGTAACACACTTCCTCCAACACAGCCACACCTACTCTAACAAGGCCACGCCTCCAAATAGTGCTTCTCCTGGGCCAATTATATTTAAACCACTACACAATTAACCTAATCTAGGAACCCCAGCAGCAACTTTCCTTCTGGATGATTATAGATCCTACCAAGCTGACATCGATATTAACCATTGCACACTACAATCCCAGAGCACATGGTGTGCCCGTGGCTGAATGGGACCCTAATGTAAAGGTACACAATGGTGTCTGCCACACGAGCAATTGCACAGAGGGGTTTTCTTCTGTCTTCCTACTGTAGAGAGATCCAAGGAACTGTGACGAACCTCTAGTCCATTGGATGGTGACACTCTGGGAGGTCAAAGGAGATCGAGACGCCTACTAGATTTCCCACTCAGGCAATCAAAAGCAACTTGGATGGGCGATCTCAGATCTAGAACACATGGGTTTTGGGGTTCTGAGTCACCAGGGATACCTACACTGTTCTTCCAAGCTGGGTGTGGGTTTCCGGATGTCTGGGAGACAGAAGGTAGACTTCTTATAAATCTTTAAAAGAAAGTATTTGTTTATTAACGTGTGTGTGTGTTTGAGCACCAGGTGTCCGAGTAGGTCAGAAATGTGTGTCAGATTCCCTGCAACTGGAGGTGTGTGTAGTTGTGAACTGCCTGGTGTTGGTTTGGATATATCCAAAAGAAAATAAAGCAGCAACATCCTACCTAACATGCCTGAAGCAAAAGGAGGTCTCTGCCACACCCCCTGCAAGGCTAACACAATGACTTCAGGAGCGGCTTGATCAAGAATCTGGGTGATGCGACCAGGCCCAAATCTAGGCTCTTCTCCAGGGCTCACTTTGGAATGGGGTTCCCCAAGGGGTGTCCATGTTGGAGTGCAACATTCTACAAGGAAACAAATTTCTCCTGGCTGGAGGTCTCTAGGTCTTTCTACAGTCGTGTTTCTTAACCTTTGCAATGCTGTGACCCTTTAATACAGTTCCTCATGTTGCGGTGACCCCCACAACCACAAAATTATCTCACTGCTACTTCATAACTGTAGTTTTACTATTGTTATGAACTGTAATGTAAATATCTGTGAGGTGACCCCTATGGGAGTCTCCACCCACAGGTTAAGAACTATTGTTCTACAGGTCAGGTGCACATTAAGGTCAGTATGTACTAAGGTGTTAGGGTTTCCTTTTGCTGAGGTGAAACACCCTGACCAAAAAGCAAGTTGAGGAGGAAAGAGTTTATTTGGCTTATACTTCCATATCACTGTTCTTCAAGGAAGGACGTTAGGACAGGAATCAAGCAGGGCAGGAATCTGGAAGCAGGCACTGATGCAAAGGCCATGGAGGAGTGCTGCTTACAACCTTGTTCCCCATGGCTTGCTCAGCCTGCTTTCTTATAGGACACAGGACCACTTGCCCAGGGATAGCTCCACCCACAATGGGCTGAGCCCTCTCCATCAATCACTAGTTAAGAAAATGCCTTACAGGCTTGCCTGCAGCCTTATCTCAGGGAGGCATTTTCTTAATTGAGGTTCCTTCCTCTCAAATGACTTTAGCTTGTATCAAGTTGACTAGCCAGCACATTGAGCCAGCATCCATAGTTAGTGGGGTGCACCCATATGATCCCTTAGGCAACCAGGTCAATTTTCCTTTAATGACCCCATGCCAATATGTTGCCTCCAGAGCTAGGTCAAGTCTCCCTGAAACCATGGTTGCTGTTGTCCTTGTGGATGGTGATACCAGTGCAGCCTGACTCCTGTGGTTGACTAATATGTAGTACCTACCATAGGTACTGTAAGGACAGGACCAGATACGCAATAAGTGGTCAGTTATGCATCTCTCATTATTCCTTTTGGAGAAGTGTGGCCACTCTTTGGTTTGCTTTGGTGTGCTGGATAGAACCAGCTGGTCCAAGCAGCTTGATTTTCAGTGTATACAATACTGTTCTTCAGGAATGTTCTCATGCTGGGCTTGGCTAAAGGGGGATACAGATGTGTGCATATCCAGGCTGCAGCTCGCACTGGGACCCAGGTTTTAGTCTCCTCTCCCAGGCATCAACATCGTTCTCAGAGTGCAGTGTGCAGGAAAGGCAGGCAGGAGCAAGGTGAGGCACAGAGAACTGTGGCCATGGGTCAAAGGTCACTACCCAGCTGACAATGCCTCACCCTAATCCAGAGTCTCTAGATGTCCTCTCCAAGCCAACTTGGGGAGATAACAGCTACCTGAGAGGGAAGACGGCAGTCAGAGTCAAAAGTGTTGGATGCCAGTTCAGAGAGTAGCTAACCTGTGGTCCAAATCACAGAGCTAGGAGGTACGTAACGTCCTCCATCCCATCTGTAATATGCTGAGTTGTCACCACTTTAGCTTGAAAGCCCTTTCCAGGGTGGGTTTCCCTTCACAGTTATGCTCTCCCTATATTGTTTTTTAAGCCCGGGGGGTGGGGGAGTGGGTCTTTGTCTTCAGGGCTCATGCCCAACACTCTCTGCCCGAATCTCACCATGGCTCTTTGGAGGTTCTTGGGTTATGACTTATCCCTGAGCTGTTACAGGCCTGAGCGTTGTGAGACGCAGCCCCGGATGACGCAGGGCTTGTTCAACAGTCATGGAGTCAACTTAATCCATGGTTGATTGAGGGGAGGGACGGCCAGCTGAGGGAACTGTAAGAAACTGAAGCACCGCTGTAAGGAAAGGAACGGACATGGAGAGATGAGACAGGTCCCATACTGACCACAGGGTTGTTTAATCAGAGAAAGTGAGGTTTCAGACAGGGCTACTGAGGTAACTGAGGCCACATAGCCAGGCTGGGGCAGATGCCAAGACTAGGAAGAAGTCTTTGTTGTGAGTCTTTCTGGGTTTGGGTAGAGCCCTGGGGCCATGCTGCTGAACCTCACCTGGATTGTCTGCAGTCTGAGGCTGGGGATTATCTCTCAGCTCTTTTGCTCTCCCTGACAGATGCCAGAAACCAGGCTTAAACAGGAAGGAGATTCAATAAGGAATTGAAAATCTCGTTCCCGAAGGATCGCCGTCTCCACAATTTTAACTTCAATATTAAGCTGAAAGCCTGGCTTCTGGCTGGCTGACCTCCTTTGCATTTTGTGATAACCTCCCCCAGTTCCCAAGGATTGCTGAGGGAGAGAATTGTGCAAGCATACTGCTTGTGGCCAGCCCCTTCATTTCCTTGCAGGGATCACCCCTCCTATTGGCTCCCTCGGCACATGGGATACTGGACTGCTTCCCCCTGACTCAGCATCTACCCGAAGAATGCTTCTCCTCCTGATCAGGCTTCTGTAAGAAGAATCTTTACTGGTAGAGGTAGCATGGTCCTCTTGGCCATGGTCCTCCTGTCCCTGGACCAGGAGAGGTTCTCAAGGTGTGGGTCACAACCCTTTGAAGGGTCGAATGACCCTTTCACAGGGGTCACCTAAGACCATCAGAAAACACAAATATTTACAATATGATTCATAGCAGTAGCAGTTATGAGGGAGTATTAAAGTTACGAAGTAGCAACAGAAGTAAGTTTGGGAGGTCACCACAACATGAGGAACTGTAGTAAAAGGTCTTGGCACATATGTGGCAGAGGGCGACCTTATCTGGTCTAAGCGGGAGAGGATGCACCTAATACTATAGAGACTTGACGCCCCGGGGAAGGAGGATACAGGGGAGGGGGCAGCATCCTTTCAGAGGTGAAGGGGAGAAGGGATGGAATGAACTCTGGGAGGGAGGACCGGGAGGAGGGCAACATTTGGGATGTAAATAAATGATTAATTTTTCAAAAAAAGATCTTGGCATTAGAAAGAGAACCACCTTCTGCCCTAGAGGTTGGGTGGACTGGGCTCTCATGCCAGTTGGTATCTGACAGTGTGTGTAGCAGGCCAGACTACACCTTTGAGTGTAAGAGCATGTTCAGTTTAGGGGGGCGGGTGTTGCTTTCTCAAGGGGTAGAGGTGGATCACTTACAGAGGTTAGATTCCTTAGTTGTCTTTCTGACTATTGTAATCAAAGAAAACTAGGGGAGAAAGTGTCTATGCGTGATAGCAATTTCAGGTCATGGTTGTTCATTTTGAGGAAGCCAAGGCGGTGGGAACTTGAAAGAGCAGGTCACAGGATATCCACAGACAGAAATGGATGAGGGCACATTTGCCAGAGTCTTAGCTCAGGCCTTTCTATACATTCAATCCAGGACCCAGCCTAGGGAATGGTGCCACCCACATCCAGGATGCGTTTTTCCACCTCAAACCAATTGGGAACATGCCTCAGGGATATACCCATGGGCCAATCTGATCTAGATAATTTCTCATAGACTTTCTTCCCAGGTGATTGAACATTGTGTCAAGTGAACAATCAAAACTACCCATCACACCATGGACCAAAGCCTAAGCCTGGCACATTTAAGACTAGCATCCCATCTCTGAGCTATACCACATCCCTGTTGGGAGCATCCTAACATTAAGACTTGTTCACTGGGCTGGAGAGATGGCTCAGTGGTTAAGAGCACTGAGTGCTCTCCCAGAGGTCCTGAGTTCAAATCCCAGCAACCACATGGTGGCTCACAACAATCTGTAATAGGATCCGATGCCCTCTTCTGGTGTGTCTGAAGATAGCTAAAGTGTACTCATATACATAAAATAAATTAATAAATCTTTTTAAAAAAAGACTTGTTCCCTTGTCAGTGGGTGGGGATGGCCATTTGATTGGTACTGTGGATGCTGATGGTCTCACCCAGAGAACATATGCTCTTGTCTGACTCTGAATGACTACCTCACAATGTTGCTTCGACAGGTACTGACAGGGTAGCTCATGGGCTGTGGTCAGGGTGATGCCAAGGGAGAGACCATACCAAGTCAGACATGGAAGAGAAGTTCAGATGGGACGTCACCAAGGTTTCCTCATAAGGGTCCCTTACTCCACCTCATCCATTCCACCTGCCTCAGTTCTCTTAGGTTGCTGTAGCAACATACGTGAACACCATGCCTATAAACCAGGGAGACCTTGTCCAGTTGGGAGAAAGGAATAGCTCCCTAATATCAGTAGATTCTGGGTTCTGGGTCAGACTTGCTTCCTGGTTCAAAAAGAGGACGCTGCCTCCGGGTCTTCACATGGCAGAAGGGGTGGGGGTTGCCCTGAGTATCTCTCATCAGAACACGGATTGCACATCATGAAGACTCTTCCCTCACAACCCAATCACAGTCTAATACCATTCTCGTTATGTGTCCTGGCGTCAAACGGACTGAGAAGTTTGGAGTATTGGCAGCATGTAGCTGTGGGTATACCTGTGAGGATGCCCCCAGGGAAGATAAAAGCTGAAGAGAAAGCCCGGACCACTATACCTTTCCCCTTTGCTCTCTGCGAGCCACCCTACTCTCCCACGTCCTCTTAAACACTGAGTATCTTTAGGGTTTCACTGCTGTGAGGAGACACCATGACTGTAGCAACTCTTATAAGGACAACATTTAATTGGAGCTGGCTTACAGGCTCAGAGTTTCAGTCCATTATCATCATGGCGGGAAGCATGGCAGCCTCCAGGCAGACATGGTGCTAGAGAAGGGATGGACAGAGAACTCTACATCTGGATCTGCAGGCAGCAGGGAAAGACTGTGACTCACTGGGGAGGCTTGAGCATCTGAGACCGCAAAGCCGGCGACCAGTGACACACTTGCTCAAACAATGCCATGTATGCTCCAACAAGGCCACACCTCCCAAGACCTCCCAATAGTTCCACTCCCTATGAACCTATGGGGACCATTTTCATTCAAGTCAGTACCATGAGTCAAATAAAAAAAATTTCCTGCCCTTGAGTTGTTCTGTCTAGTAACACACACACACACACACACACACACACACACACACACACCACACACACACACACACACACACACACACCACTGCCTTGAGAGTGACGAACCAACAAATGGATTTTGGGGTACTCTCATTTGGCCCTTAGTGATGTGATGGAATGTCCTCTGACTTGAGCAATCACTCCTGATACTCTTTAGTCACTAGAAGGGATAGACCCATTTGCAGGTTTCTATATGTCCCCAGGGTCTCATGTCCTCCATGATCTCCCCTTGGTCAGACTGTGTGATGCTACTGAATTCTTTTGCCAAATGATGTCTTTATATCCCCAATGGATGTTGGAATTTTTCAGTGTGTGTGTGTATGTGTGTGTGTATGTGTGTGTGTGTGTGTATGTGTGTGTATGTGCATGTATGTGTGTGTATGTGTGTGTATGTGTGTGTATGTGTGTGTGTATGTGTATGTGTGTGTGTATGTGTGTGTATGTGCGTGTATGTGCGTGTATGTGTGTGTATGTGTGTGTATGTGTGTGTATGTGCGTGTATGTGTGTATGTGTGTGTATGTGTGTGTATGTGTGTGTGTATGTGTGTGTGTATGTGCGTGTATGTGCGTGTATGTGCGTGTATGTGTGTGTATGTGTGTGTTGTGTGTGTGTATGTGTGTGTTGTGTGTGTGTTGTGTGTGTGTATGTGTGTGTGTATGTGGTGTGTGTGTGTTGTGTGTGTGTATGTGTGTGGTGTGTGTGTATGTATGTGTGTGTGGTGTGTGTGTGTATATGTGTGTATATGTGTGTGTATGTGTGTGTATGTGCGTGTATGTGTGTGTATGTGTGTGTATGTGTGTGTATGTGTGTGTGTATGTGCGTGTATGTGTGTGTATGTGTGTGTATGTGTGTGTGTGTTGTGTGTGTGTATGTGTGTGTTGTGTGTGTATGTGTGTGTGTATGTGTTGTGTGTGTGTGTTGTGTGTGTGTATGTGTGTGGTGTGTGTGTGTGTATGTGTGTGTGGTGTGTGTGTGTGCATGCATATACTGTTAATTTTTTGTTATTTTTCATGACCCAATGGCAGGGTAACACTGACCTGATAACGTGTTTTCCCTCTTGCATTTTCTGGAAACTTTGTTTAAAGTTGATGCCAATTCTTATTAAAGCTTTGGCAGAATACTCCAGAGGGTTCCTGGAAATTTCATTTGTAGCAATATTTGATTATATATTCAATCTTCAGCGGTTACAGAGATAACCAAATCACCTAATTCACAAGGGATAAGTTGTGGTAACTTGTGATTTTCATAATGACAAAAATTTAGAATACTTATTAATTTTACTTTATGTGTGTTGAGCATTCTGCTTGCTTTCTGTATGTACATCACGTTTATGCCTGGTGCCTGTGGAAGTCAGGAGAGGACACAAGATCCCCTGGTAGTGGAGTTATAGACACTTCAGCCACCGTGTTGACTGGGAACTGAAACCATGTCCTTTTCAGAGGAACAAATGCTCTTATTTCTGAGTCATTTCTACAGGCCCCAATTTGTGCTTCTTCATACTTTGGCGTGTTCCGTGGTGAGGTGACATCTGTGTGGCTTGCTTTTCTGTTCTCACCTGGTCCTTTCAGTAAGGGCACAGTCTGTAAAATATTTCCTGATTTTTGTTCTTTATATTGATAAATGGTTTCTCCTCTGTTTTTGTTGGTTATTATTTATTTAACTTTTTTGAAAGCCTTTGCTGGAGTCTGTCAAATTCATTGATCTTTTCAAACAGCCAACTGTTTTCCTACAAGCTGCATTTATGGAAGCATCCTTCTGTGTACCATCAATACACATAATTTTTATTTGTGAATTGTCCCCAAACAAAGTTAGAGGAGAGAAAGAAAGAATCAACATTTCATTTTGTTGATTTTTGTTTTTTAGTTTGTGGTGCTGGAAATTGAACCTATGGATATCACACAGTGGCTCTACCATTGAGCTTCAGTCCCAGGCCTGCTGGATGGATGTATTTAATGCGTGTGTGTTGCACGCGTGTGCCAAAGGACGTGGTGTATGGAGATCAGAGGGTTGAGGATACAAGTCGGGACTTTGTGATGGAATCACATGCCCAGCCAGTTTGAACACACAATACCAGTAGCTAAAATGAACAAAATCCAGCTTCAAAGGTTGATATGACCAAAATCTCAAGAACTAATTGCCCTGAGACACAGTATTGTGATGAGTAATGGCCAAGGCTGGGGGTCTGCTCTGGTATTACCTTTCCTTCAACATTTTGTGGTGGTTTGAATATGCTTGGCACAGGGAGTGACACTGTTAGGAGGTGTGGCCTTGTTGGAATAGGTGTGGTCTTGTTGGAGTAGGTGTGGTCTTGTTGGAATAGGTGAGGCCTTGTTGGAGTAAGTGTGGTCTTGTTGGAGGAAGTGTGTCACTGTTGGGGGTGGTCAATGAGACTGTCTTCCTAGTCACATGGGAGAGTCAGTCTTCTGTTGGCCTTCAGAACAAGATGTAGAGATCTCAGCGCCTCCTGCACCATGTCTACCAGGACACTGCCATCCTCCTGCCTCAGATGATAATGGACTGAACCTCTGAACCTATAAGCCAGCCCCGATTAAATGTTGTCCTTTTAAGAGTTCCCTTGGTCATGATGTCTGTTCACAGCAGTAAAACCCTAAAACACACTTACAGTATCATTGTCTTTGTGGGGTTCTAATTCTGCCACCCATGCTGTATAAGTTAGGATTCTCTAGAGTAACAGAGCTTATAGAATCTCTGTCTGTCTGTCTGTCAGGGATTTATTAGGATGACTTAATGGCTGTGGTCCAGCTGTTCTAACAATGTCTGGCTATGAACACAAAGTGCAGGGGTCCAGTAGTTGCTCAGTCCATGAACCTGGATGGCTCGGCTGATCTTCCATTGATGCTAGAATCCTAAAGAAGTAGGCTCTAATGCCAGTGAAGGAATGGACTTATTAACGGGGTGAGAGCAAGCAGGCAAAGAACAAGAGCTTCCTTCTTCTATGTCCTTATATGGGCTTCCAGCAGAAGATGTGGTCCAGGTTAGCTCTGGATTGAAGGTGTGTCTTCACAGCTCAAGCTCTGGACTAGGGGTATGTCTTTTCCCAGCTCAAAAGGTCTGGATGGAAGGAGTGGTTTCCTATCGCAAAGATCCAAATTGGATCTGGTCAAATCAACAGCCAAGAATAGCTGTCACACACACCCAGCTCTGGACCTGTTTGTGGATCCTCACCAGACGCTCCATCACTGTTTCTGTGATTAGGGGCCTGGAAGCTCTTTTTTTGGTATTGGGAGGTTATATCATGAGAACTCCCTAAAAGAAAGAGAAATGCATGCATGCAAAGGCTTGGGTGTTAAAAAAGGCTTTCCCAAGACTGAAGCCTGCAATGTTGGGGTTATATGTTCGTTCCGGGGTGAAGCTATCCTAAAGAGTCACCGATAGCGTGACATTGAGCAGCATTGACACAGGGCTGGAGAGATGGCTCAGCAGTTAAGAGTTCTTGCTGTTCTTGAGAGGATTGGAGTTCAGTTCCTAACACCCACATTTGAGGCTTATAACACCCTGCGCTAGGCTTCTGGCTTCCTCAGGCATCTGCATACAGATGAGAATGTCCAAACACAGAGACACACATGCACAGATTAAAAACAACAACGACAAATCTTAAAAAAAAAAAATCCATCTTGGTTACAACTATGTCTGGGAAATAGCAGGGATTTTCCTCGGCTCAAGGTGTCTTGTGTGGATCCAGGCGACTCCAGGTCAGAGTCTGGAGCTCAACACTCAGATTTACAGCCCAAGCGGAAGTGAACTGACTTTCACAAAAGCTAAGCCAGGAGCTAGAACGCCCCTGATGTGTTTGTCATACCAGCATCCCAAGACGCCAGAGCACAGGGCGGCAGCCCACAGCTTAGTAAACCACACCATCATAAACTTCACTTCCCTGCAGGAGCCAACTTGGTTTGAAAAACCAGACCATTTTCCTGTAGGCTGAGTGGGTGGGACCCCTGGGCTGCACCTCCAGTTGTGAGCCTGATTATCTGTAGATTTCTCCATCCTGGGAGACAGGATAGGGAGGTCTGTTCTATAGCTTGTGTTATTAAAACAGTATTTTTCCTCTTTGAAGGGGGAAGAGAGAGAGAGGCGACCAGAGAGGGAGCTATCCATAATTTACTCATATTGATCATAAACTCTTTTGACCAGACTTACGCTGGAATGATAAAAACGGTTTGATAGCATAGAAAGGAGGAGAAAGACTGCACCTCTGGAGAGATGGCCCCCTGGGATTAAGGCCAATTAGGCTTCTGCCCAAAGGCTCAGGAGAGGCCCCCTCACTGTTAGTGGGCAGACAGCCTCCTGAAGCCTGGTCTTAATAATGACGGGTCTGGGAAGGCCTGAGGGGAGACTCAGAGTGAGAAGCCATCTGGATTGTTTTAGAGGCCCCAGCTTGGATTGTTTCTCCCCATGTGGAACCATATGGTGAACCCGTTATCATGCAACCTACATATCTTAGGGAAGATAGAACCAGGTTGTCAGAAATGGATGACTCACTGGCCTGGGGTCAGGAGGGAAGATTTCAGATGGAGGCCCAGAGGCAGCTGTCCCACCAAGGACCTTTGAGCTGAAGGCTGGCTGGAACCCAGCTTCGGGAGCGCACGTAGGGCTGTGGGGTTGGGTGGGAAGAATGCCTCTCAGGGCCTGGCCCGCATTACAGCCTGCGTATTTGTTTCTCAGTGAAAGCAAACTATGTTTGCAGACTGCAGGAGGACGAAGATGGTACAGCTCGGGAAAGGAATGCGGTGGGGTAGAGACCTAAGCTGGTGGGCCATGTCAGAGGCTGGCCGGACACCCTTCTGCCATGGTCCATGCTCGGCGTGGGCATGTGATAGGGTCTGAGCCACATGAGGGACTGATGGTGGCTAGGTGGCATTGTCTGCCTTGTAGCTTCATGCCAAATAAGAAAGGAGAGTTTGTGGCACAAAATGTGTGTGGTACTGAGTTGAGAACTCGAGAGGACACTAGGCCTGGGGTGTGGAGAGCTGGGCTCTGTGTATATGGGGAGCCTTGCCTTCCTAGGCTTCTAGGAGTGAATTTAGTTGGACAACCTGTCCCGACAAGGCATGCTTTCAGAACAAAGGGATCTTGGGAGGGAACTGACTACAGAGTTACATGGTAGAGGGCACATTGCTGTAGTGGAGCCCAAGTGTGGGCTGTGTACTGATTTGTCTCTCATTGGGTAAGGAAAGAGTGGAATCCTGGATGCTCCTCCTCCTAGGGATTCCCTACACAAAGGACTCCTCTTCCTAGGGATCACTCCTCCCAGGGCCCCCTATTCATGAAGGACCCATCCTCCTTTTGTGACATGTGTTTTATACCCTCTCTCCTGGGGTGTGCTGATTGGACAGGCCCGGATTATCCCCTGACATTCATTATGTGAATGGGTTCAGGTCATGTATTAATGACCCCCTCCTTCATCTTTGTCACAGACCTTAGTCCAGGGAGGCTCATAATATCAAGACAGTACCCACGAGGAGGTCCCGGTATCCATGACAAGCTCTTCCTAGTGACATAGGACTGTGAACAGAAGGAAGATACAGAAGAATGTCTCATGTCCCAGGTGATTTGCAAGAGCTGAGGACCGAACTCAGGGCCTTGCGCTTACTAGGCAAGCGCTCTACCACTGAGCTAAGTCCCCAACCCCTGCAAGAACTTTTGATGAGAACCATCTTACATTCAACCGTCCATCACCCATTGTGTCTTTGCCAGCTCATCTGGTGAATAAAGGGAGACCCCAACATGGAACCCAGCTCATCAGAATGGCCCTTCACTTGAAGTCCAGGAAATTGGTGGAGACTGGATCTGTCTACTGCTTGGTTTTCCTCAGGCAGAAGGGATAAACTTGGGCAAGAGTTTGAGATTGGAGGAGGAAAGGAGGGGGTTCTTGCACAGACAAGAGAAAGATGTTGGAGTGTCAGCCACCCCGGACCAATGTTCTCATGCCAATACATCTGACCTCCCCAAGAATGGGCTATGCACTCCCCACAACTGGAGATAAGTCCACCCAGATGAGCTTCAAGGTCACAAGAAGGCATTTAGCTGATCCAGAGCTTGCCTTAGCTCTGTGTGACTCCAGTCTCATTAAAACCCACAGGGACCTCTTTAAGGAGGAGAAAAACATATGAATGGTCGCCACCTGTTATCCATGATTAGAACATTACCTGGGGCATCAACACTGGTTTAGTGGAAATTCACTATGGCGATGAATGAGTAGATGGATGGATGGATGGATGGTTGATTGGTAGATGGTAGATGAGTTGGTGGATGGGTGAGTGGGTAGATGGATGGGTCTGTCTGTTTGCTAGGCAGAGGATAGATAGATGGATAGTAGATGCAAGAATAGATGGTAGCTAGCTAGATGATAGATGGATAGACAGACAGACAGACAGATAGATGGTAGATAATAAGTAAATGGTTTGATGGGTGGTGGCTAGATGGTAGATGGATGTTGGATGAATGGAAGGATGGATGTGTTTATATTGCAGTATGGATGGCTGATTGGCTGATGTGTGGCTAGATGAATAGAGGGTTGGGGGATGAGTGGCCGAGTAGATGGAAATTAGTTAGAGGCCACATGTGGGCCCTTGGTCCTCCCATTCCCCCCCTAATTTGTATTTCCTGACTTGGACTTCCTGAACCAGATCTGTGTGTCTGTGGGCACATCTAAAAGGAGTGCAAAGTTGAAAGACTATAGGAGGCAGGCAGGGAACACGAATGAAGGGATTGGGGGAGGGACCAGGCACATGCATGCCCATGCCTCCTCTAGGGCACTCACCCCAGGTTAAAATGGAACAATCCACTTAAGAACCAGTTTGGGGGCTTTCCTAACTCACAGTGGACACCCTGTGTCTCCTCAGTTGCCTGCTTGTCTTTCTTGTCTGGGGAAGGCAAGGGGCTTTTATTTGCAAACCTTGTTCCTGTTCGAAATGCTTGCCAGGGAACCCCCTGATGCACCTGGATGCACTCATACCATGTGCTGCCAAGGAGTCTCCCCTCTAGGGGCAGTGAAGGGAAACACATTATATGACAACCAGAGGGTTTGGTTGCACGACTGTCCCATGCTCGTGTGTGCTTGATGAAGCACCAGCTTGCTATACGCCTGGCATTTGTTGTTGTTGTTGTTGTTGTTTTCTTTTTTTTTTTTTTTCAGAGCCGAGGACTGAACCCAGGGCCTTGTGCTTTCTAGGCAAGCGCTCTACCACTAAGCTAAATCCCCAACCCTTGTTGTTGTTTTTTAATGTTCTGTCCTTCAGTAGAAACAAAACAAAACAAAAAACAAGGATCTATTTCTTCCAGAGAAGAAATTGATGAATGAATGGCATGAGTTCCAATATGTTTCCAATGCTCATCCCAGCACTAGAAAACGAAGTCAGGAGTCCTCTGAGGACCAATGAGCTAACATGTTCCAGAGAGGAGAGGCCCATTCTCCTCACAGGGGCTGATAGAGTGAGACAGAGAGAGCAAGGAGTGTGGATCAGCCTATCAGCAAACTGGGGACAGGCTTGTCCCATGTCTCCAAAGGGGCCTGTGAGTGGGTGTCTCCAAAGTGTCCAGTTCCTGCTGGATAATGCAAGGGAGATGGTCATGTGTTGTCCCCCAAGGGGCAACAGAGACACTGACAGCAGCCATGAAGAAAATATCTGTGGAACACAGCAGGAACAGACAAAGGGATGAGATCGGCTCACTAGAAAAATACCCATTTACCAGGAGAGACCTCAGCAATGGGGAACAGAAGACAGAAGCAAGAAAGGCAGTGTCGTCAAATGTGTGACTTTGCTTGGAAGAGAAATGTCATACAAGAGCAAGCACAATGGGGTGAATGAGAGAGACAGAACCATCCGGGTCTGGCTATTTGCATAACAGAAAACAGCTTTTCCATCACTTACCAAGCATCTGCCTTCTGTTCACTATTTCATCTGCAAACATCAGTATTTACTGTAACTAAAGGCCGCCCTCAGCCCGCAGCCTTCTAGGATTCTGCAGCCCTCCCCTCTGTGCAGGACCGAGTACCCACATTACCAGAGGGAGCTGACAGAGTCCTGCCCACTCCTTCCTCTCAGATTTGTCTCAATTTCCTTCCTGTAGCGCGATCCTTTAATTAGAGGGTAAGGAAGAGGACAGAGCTGTGTTGGGTGACAACATTTCTTGCTTAATTAAACAGAGGTTTTCCGCAAGGAACTCCTGGTAGATGTAGGTCAGTGGGCACAGATAAGACCTTATCCACTGGACCAAAGGATGAACATCGGAGGATGCCCAGTTCCCTGGCCAGGGGATGCTCTTTGGCCTCTCCTTGATGCAGAGGGGTGTCTCTGGTGATGTAAATTCACAAACCCAGTATTGATCAAGGGGAAACAGACGCGGTCAATAACAAACATTTGAACACTTCGGTCACCTGTGACCCTGGGTCTTGGCTGACTCTCCCTGGGATAGTTATGATCTAGGAGCAAGTCCCTTCCCTGGACTGTGTCATCCTTTTAAGGGGAGCACCCACTCACCACCTTGTTGTGGGTCTTGCTCACCTCATCCAACGCAAAATGCTAAATGGAGCCGACTTCGGTGGCTCAAGCATCAACTCAGTCCCCGACCCCTCCCAGGAATCTTGTCCCTTGACCCATCTCCGCTGTCGAGAACCATCGCTCCTGGCAAAGAGAACACGTGGTCAGCATTCAGTTTGCTGCATTGTCAGGAGCACTGGGCCATCTGCATTGTGGGCGAGCGTGTTCTTCTCTTGTACTAGTGTCCATGTGTGTGAGCACGAAGCACAGAATGTATGTTGAAGTGTGTGGTTTGTACGTGGTATGTCTATTTCTATGGGCACGTGCAGGTTTCCATAGACGCCCCTGCCGTCGACAGTATCCAGTTGAGCAGGGGCCATCAATGAAGCTGTCATCTTTCTGATGGAGAGTCATCATGGTTCCCCACCCTTTATTTCAGGTCCCTGCGCACCATCTGCCCAGGCAGGAAGTTTTGGGGAGCCTGGTTACCCTGTGAACCCCACAGCTACATTCCTGAAGCCACTAGCTTGGTCACCACCCAGAGCCCCATGGGGATACTGAGTTAGCCCAGGGGAGGGGCTGCTGGGCTAGGAGGCTGAGGGACTCTGGACTTGCGGGAGTACATTCTGCTCTGGAAGCCTGTGAGCTAGGATTTGATAGTCTCACACACCTGGAAGGATTCACGGAACCACAGAACCCATCGCTGGATGGTTAATTCGCAGGCCCGAGGTTCTTGCTTTGCTTTTGGCCTCAGGACCGGCTGAACTGATGTCAGCCCGAGTTGCAGTTACTATGTTAGTGACCGGAGGACATTGGGTAGGAAGGGAGAGAATGCAGAGGGACAGCCATCAGATTGTGACCACTTTCCTGCTCAGAGGAGGGCTGAGGCCTTCTGGCTTAACCTGCGGCTTCTTGCTCACAGACATCCTGGCCCAAGCATCTCTGGAGATATCTTTTGCTGACACCACTTAGAGAAATCAGCCTTTGCTTGTGTGATGGGAACTCCTAGAGCCGGCCTGAGGCTGAATGCCTGAGGATGTCTAGTTTTCTCACCAGGGGACTCTTTTTGGCTTGCCAGCTGCAGGAGATGTCTCTGGTAATGTAAATTCATAAACCCGGTATTGACTGAGGGGAAGTACAGACGGATCCCACAGCAGACATTGGAACACTCTTTAGCTGCGGTTTCTACCAGTTTGAGGAGGCACCACATCCAGAGCTACTTGTGGAGAAAAGGCCTTATTCTGCTTATGGTTCATCACCAAAAGCAGTGAGGGCAGGAACTCTCACAGGGCAGGCAGGAGCAGTTGCAGAGGCTATGGAGGGATGCTGCTTGCTAGATTGCTCCTCACGGCTTGTTCAGCCTACAGCTTGATCTTAAGAGGTATTTTCTTCACTGAGGTTCCCTCCTTTCAGATGACTTCTGCCAGTGTCAAGTTGACATAAAAATTAGCCAGCGCCTTGGTCAATTTCATGACAACAGGGTCAGAAGGGCAGGCATGATAAATGCCAGGTGAGCCCAGCCAGCGGGTCTGATGCCAAGCTGATGGGCCCTGCTAGCCCGACCAGTTCTCATCGCCTCTTCTCCTCTCCCCTCTCCCGGCTTCGTTTTCTTGCTCACTCCCTCTTAATAATGAGACAGGGTCTCATCACGCAACCCTGGCCGCCTCGGAACTGGTAATGGATCCAGGCTGGCCTTTAAATCACGGTAATCCTCCCGCCACCGCCTTCCCAGTGGGGGCGTGTTAGTTACCACAGTTGGCAGCTACATTCTTTTCTATCCAAACAGAGCTGAAGGATTTCTTTTTTTAAATGACAAAAGGATGGGTGATTTCTGTCGGATGCTCTCTCTGTAGCTTCTGGAAGCAGCCTCTTTCTCCCCTCCAGTCTATTGATACAGGATAATGGAGTGATTGATTTTCAGATGTGTGCCCGGGACCTCCCTCCCAGTCTAAATCCCTCTCTGTCAATGGCACTGGATTTGGCTGCCTTGCGGTGCGTGAAGATGCCTGTATTTGTATTCTCAGGGAGTATTGATTCGTCATTTTCTTGTGATGTTTTTTGTGTGGTTCCTGCACTTGGGTAACGGTGACTTTAGAGACTCAGCTACGGATCCTTCTCCTCTATTTGCCAAAGGAGTTTGGGAAGGATTGGCGTTAATTCTTCTTTAAATGTTTGATGGAGCTCACCAGGAAAAGGCCTCTGGGCCTGGGGTTTTCTTCTTGTGGGGGGAGGGGGAGTTTTAAACGATGAATTTAATTTGTTTGTTATGGGTCTGTTCGTTGTAATTCTTGATTCAGGTCAGCAGATTTTGTTTGTCTTAGATTCTGCTTATCTGGTCATGGTCAACCTACTTGTTAGCACGAAGTCACCAGTGGTATCAACCTCACAATTCCTTTGCTTCATTTTTCGCTCTGAAGATCGGCAGAGAGTGATGTCACTTCTCAGTTGACCCTTCTTTCCTTTCCCTCCCGGTCACCCTAGCCAAATGTCATTTTTGTTGATCCTCTTGAAATATCAACTTTTTGTTTTATTGATTTTCCCCCTATTGATAGTCCGAGGCTTGTCTTATGTCTGGTCTTTGTTACTTCCCTCCCCTGGCTTGCTTGAGTTTTAGTTTGCTCGTTTTTTCTCCCCTAAACTTTGAAGGTTCAAGACATCCTATTGATTTGAAATCCTTCCTCCTCCCTCACATTGGCATTTAACACTGTAAATTTCGCCCCAGGCGATGGGCTGGCAGTGTTATAGAAGCTTTTGCTAGCCCCTGTTTGTATTCTTGTTAATCTCAAAGTATTTTCTAATTTTTTTGCTATAGTCTTATTGATCTGTCTGCTTCCTCTCTTGGTTCCCTCCTTTCTTCCTTCCTCCCTCCCTTCCCTCTTCCCTCCCCCTCTCCCTTTTTTCTTCCTCCCTCCCTTTCCCCCATCCCTCCCTCCTTCCCTTCCTCCCTTCCTCCTTTCCTCCCTTCCTCCATTCCTCTCTTCCTCTCTTCCTCCCTCCCTTCCTTTCTCCCTCCCTCCCTCCCATTCTGAGAGTACTGGGCTTGAACCCGGACCCTCAAGCATGCTAGGCAAACACTCTACCACTAGGCTCTCAGCCCTCTATTGGCATTTAGGGGTATAGTGGGGGACTTATATGCATCTTTGATTTAATTTAGACATCTTCTGCTGTTGATGTCTAACTTATTTCCTTTCCATGGGAGACTCCATTCTATGTCTATACCTTCAAAGTCATTCTCCAGGGTTAGTTATAGGGAGCCTGCTGTTTTCTCTTGACAGAGACTTGTATTTTGCTATTGTTTGGCTAGCTAAGTTTACTTTAATTTGACATCAGTTTATTTAAAACGGTATATAGGTTTATTTACTTTCCTTTCTGCACATGACTGTTTCGTCTGCATGTATGTTTGCACCACTCTGTACCTGGTGCCTGTTGAGGAGAAAAGAGGGCTTTGGATGTCTTGAACTAGAGTTACTGATGGTTGTGAACCACCATGTGATTGCTGGGAATCGACCGGGGTCCTCTGCAAGAACAAGATTTCTTACCCACTGATCTCTCCAGCCCTACCTAATAAGTAACAACTTCAAAGAGACACAGATATCCTAGTCTCCCAGCGCTTTCTCCCTCCCGGACTTTTTGACAGTGGAGTTACATTTGTTACAGTTGGCTATCTTATGTTCCATGTGTGTTACTGGTTATCACTTTATACAAGCCAGAATTTGAAGTAAGTCCAAGGGAGGAGAGGGCAGAGCAAGTGTATTTTTCCAGGTCTGCTACTTCAATCTTTATTTTTTTTCTTCTGGTTTACTTTCTTCCATGGATTTGATTTCCACCTGCCATCTCTTTTCATCACCCAATACAACCGCACTCCCATCTGCCCCTTCTGTGATATTACATTAAAACAGAGTTGGCCTGGCGATACAATTATGCACACAGTGAGACACAGTATTGCTTTAAAAGTGAGCTAAGATCGGAAAAGCGAGGACTCTGTATGACCAGTCTGCCAGCGGTAGCTCCTTTGTTTACTCCTCCTCAGTTTCTGAAACAATGTTTCCCTGGATCTGTTACTCCCATTAGTCCCCTTTTACTGTGGGACGGGGCCACCCTTTGCCCTGGCCTCTGTAGGTCCTCATGATAAAGCAAGCGTTAGTGTTACAGAGGCGCCCTTGTATGTGAAGGGTTCACTTTTAACTCGCTCCTTTGAAAATTCTCTGTTTTGACAGTTTGACGATAGCTATGGTGTGCATATTTCCATTCCTTTTGTAGTTTGCTGAGCTTGGGAAATGTGTAGACTAATGCTTCTTGTCAAGCTTTGCAACGTCATGGCTATTACTTCTTTCAACATTCATTTCTCTCTCTCTCTCTCTCTCTCTCTCTCTATATATATATATATATATATATATATAATCTCTCTTATAATCTCTCAGTTCTTAATTTTTCTTTCTTTCTTTCTTCCTTCTTTCCTTTCTTTCTTTCTTTCTTTCTTTCTTTCTTATGTGTGTGGGTCTTTCTTCCTTCCTTCCTTTCTTTCTTTCTCTCTCTCTCTCTTTCTTTCTTTCTTCCTTCTTTTCTTTCTTTCTTTCTTTCTTTCTTTCTTTCTTTCTTTCTTTCTTTCTTATGTGTGTGGGTCTTCCTTCCTTCCTTTCTCTCTCTCTTTCTTTCTTTCTTTCTTTCTTTCTTTCTTTCTTTCTTTCTTTCTTTCTTTCTTATGTGTGTAGGTGTTTTTGCCTGTGTGCACATCTAGGTACCACATAGGTGCTTGGTGCCTGCAGAGGCTAAAAGAGGGTATCAGGTCTTCTGGAACTGGAGTCATAGACCCTGATGAGCCACCATGTGGGTGCTGCGAATCTACTTGAGTCCTCTGCAGGAGCAGCCAGTGCTCTAACCACTGAGAGGCTTCTGAAGTCCTGGTCCTTGTTGTTGTGAAGAATTCAGTCAAGAGACACGGTAGTTTAAGCAGACATCTATTTAGCAAAGCAAAATAAGGGCTCCAAAGTGTGTTATATGAGAGAGAGACAGAGAGAGACAGATAGACAGAGAGAGAGAGAGAGAGAGAGAGAGAGAGAGAGAGAGAGAGGAGAGACAGACAGAGAAAGACAAAGAGACAGGAAGAGAAAGGCAGGCATTTGTGGCACAGTCTGATGTTTTCTGTGCTAAGGATCATAGAGAAGTTTTAATGAATATTCTTTAGGTGGCTACCTATTCATGGGCGAATATGACTTCGTTTTTTTCATTTTAAATCACCATGCACTAGACCTCACATTTCTCCTCATGATCCCCTAGAAAAGCCAACAAAAAGAGCGGACCTCTAAACCACAATGTTAGTGATATTCTAATTAGATCTTGGAGGATGTAGATGCGTGGTTACTGCACATGCATGGTGGCAGGTGAGAAGCTGCTGAACATGACAGAAACAACCTGACTGTAGCAGCTTCAGAGGCATCTAGACACAAAGAGGGGTTCTGACTGTCAGGACGCACAGCCTGTGAGATCTGGCTGCAGTGTTCTTGGTTCCCTTGTAACTCACTGATTACCTGGTCATGGTCCCTTCCTCAAGGACCAAACCTCTAAGATCTTTAAACAAACTGGATGCCGGTGTCTTGCTGCCTCCAGCTGAAAGGGCAGCAAGCATGGGGGTTAGAGATTTGCAGCTTTTGCTGACTGTTAGCGGGGGCCAGGGCAATCCAGGGCTCCTCATAAAAGAAGGAGATTGGTATCCTGTAGTTACTATTACTTGAGCTCTGAAATCCAGAACACATCACTCATAGCAGAAGACTGAGTGAACAAGGGCCAAAGGCACAAAGCAAAATTAAGACAGTAGGGAAGGGGATACAGGAGCCTGCCGATGTACGTAATGGGAGAGATATCTGTCTGGAGAGTCTTGCAGAAGTTTTTGTCTCATTTTATCCTATGTAGGATAGGATGGCTCAAGATCCATTCTGAGAGAGATGAGCCCATTTATTTGAATTTGTCAAAGTCTGGAAGAGACAAACTTGATCGGACACAGAAAGATACTGGGAGTGAAAACATTGAATAACACAAGAAGCTTTATTGAGGGATGAGGAGAGGCAGCCATGGTGTGGTGGTTTGAATATGCTTGGTCCATGGGAAGTGGCACTATTAGGAGGTGTGTCCTTATTGGAGGAGGTGTGGCCTTGTTGGAGGAAGTGTGTCACTATATAGGTGGGCTTTGAGGGCTCCTAGTACTCAAGCTCTGTCCAGTGTAGAAGAGTGAGTCTCCTTGTTGTCTTAAGATCAAATGTAGAACTCTCAGCTCCTCATCCGGCACCATGCCTGCCTGGATGCTGCCATGTTTGCCGCCATGATGATAATGGACTGAACCTCTCAAACTGTAAGCCAGCCCCAATTAAAAGCTTTCCTTTATAAGAGTTGTCTTGGTCATGGTGACTTTTCACAGCAATGGAAACCTTAACTGAGACACAGGGCCATACTCATTCAAGCATAGCAGCCCTGGCATTAAGGGAATCTTCTACCCATTAAGGAAGATGCTGGAAAGACGAGAACTCATTATGTCACAGAGACAGAGGATTTACTTTGAATAAACACTTTTGATTTTTATTTACTTGTTTTAGACATCCATTTATATATTGTCTTGCAGTGCAGAAGTGGGAGTCAGAGGGCATTTCGCAGAAGTCAGTTCTCTCCTTCGACCCTGGGAGTTCGGTCCTGGAGATAGAACTCAGATCATCAGAACCAGTGGCAAGCATCTCTATCCACTGAGCCACCCTCTCACCAGCCTCCATCACTGGTCAATTTGTGTCACATCCTCCCGTTCAAGATCATGATGGTCACCAAAATATGACCTTTTGTCTTTTAACCATTGAGGTCAGTTGAAACTTGCTAGGGGTAGTTCTTGGGGACACAGATGAGACCCTAAAGCAACATTAATCGTTTCTACATAAGGAGTGCCATCTTCTGGGAAGGGTCAGGATCCTGCTGGCCATGTGACTTCCTTTGGAAGAGCAGGGGATATTTCCTCTCCAGGGACGCCTCTCGCAGGATATACACTGGTATAGAGTCAATCTCTGGAGCATCCATGACCTCTCTGATCAAGAGGGTCCACGGGTTACCAGACTTACAGGACTATTTCAGGAGGACTCCCATCACCCTCTGCCCAGGGGTCCTGGCTGACTTTGGAAACTGTAGAACAGACAACTAACTGTTCTCTTTATCTTCCTTAGGACTCAAAGTGAGGATTGTTGAACATGCAGAAACACAGTCACTTAGTTTTAACTTTTATGTAACATCTAGACCAAGGTCAGACCAAAATAAATAAATAAATAATAAGCTGAAAAGGTTTTTAAAGTAAATCCCAATTTTGTTACGATTCGGTTTCCCAGGTAAACACCTGGCAAACTTTGCAGAAAATGTAATCATCATCTTGATTAAGGTTCCTTTTTAGAAATCAGTTCTTTTTTTTTTTTTTTTTTTTTTTGGTTCTTTTTTTCGGAGCTGGGGACCGAACCCAGGGCCTTGCGCTTCCTAGGTAAGCGCTCTACCACTGAGCTAAATCCCCAGCCCCTAAACATGTATTTTATGTGTCTGGGTGTTTTCCCTGTTGTGAGCCACTCTGTGGGTGCTGGGAATTGAGCTCAAGTCCTCTGGAAGTGCAACCAGTGTTCTTAACCATTGGGTCATCTCTCAGCCAATCAGTTTCTAAATGTTGCCAGAACACATCAGTATCTGACAAGAGCCTCATTAATTTAAACAGTGGACTAGCATCTAGGTTTAGAGCAGTGTTTTCACCTTAAGAATGTAGTATGTGTGTATGTACTTGTGCATGCATATTTGTGAGTGTTTGTGTAACTAAGCACACCCTTGTGTACCACCGAGTGAGAGAGGAAGTCCAAGGACTACTTGCAGAAGACAGTTCTGTTTTTCTTTTCCCAGAGGGGTGGGGTTCTGGGCATTGACTTCAGTTTTCCACACCTTTAGTAAGCACCTTTACCCGCTGAGTCATCTTGCGGCCTAATGCTTCAACTTTTAAAAAAACCCTTTCATTGTTTTTCCCTCAGTTACACGCAAGTCTGAGAGCTACATAATCTTACATTCTAGCAAGACCTTGCCAAGATCGCAAAGTTTCTAGTAGCCTTGAATAAAAGAAGTATCTTAGAATAGGCACAGTCAAGGAGAAAAAAAATCCAACAATCTTCATATGTCAATTCTATAATTGCAGTCATGGACATAGAAGGCATCTGCTTGCTCCTGTAGAGAACTAGAAAGAGTGAGCAAAGAGTCTTTCCTTTCTATCTCCCTCCCTCTCTCCCTCCCTCCCTCCTTCCTTTCTTCCTTTCTTTCTTCCTTCCTTCCTTCCTTCCTTCCTTCCTTCCTTCCTTCCTTCCTTCTTCCCCTTTTTACTGGAGAATTGAACAAACAAAAAGAGAAAGAGAAAGTACAAGCTTGTACCAGAGACTCAGGTTGGGTTGGGTCAAAGATGGCAGGCCAGACCCAGATTTTGTATTTGGGACAGGGGGACACATGTAACAGGATGGCTCTTAGGTCCTTATGCTATGATGAGCCCAGGCTATACTTCATTTCATCTCCTGTAGAATTTTGTCTGCATGACAAGTGTGTAATTGGTAAATCACATTGACCCAGAGACCTGGACATCTGAATTGGGCTTGAATTTAGTTTTTACAGAGGTCAGGCTTGCTCCTTACAAAGAGAGCCTAAAGGTTCGGGAGAGATGGCTGGATCAGTAAAATTCTCACAGAAGCACAGGGACCCAAATCTGATCTTGCAGAATGTACACAGAAGAGCTGGGTGTGGTGGTACATAGTTCTGATATCAACACTGGGGAGGCAGAGACAGGAGATCCATGGGGTTCACTGGCAGCCTGCCTAGCCCACTGAGCTGTTTCCAAAAGCAGGATGCAAGGAATGACATTCCAAGTTGATCCCTGGCTTCCATTCGTGTCCACGTGCACCCACATACATGTGTATCTATACACACATGATCATGTGCATGTGGGCATACACATACAGAGGGAGAGAGGGGAAGAGAGAAGGAGAGGGAGGAGGAGAATGGGAGGAAGAGGGGAGGAGGGAGATGATGATAATGAGAATGGGGAGGAGGGGAAGGAGGAGAAGGGGGAAGAGGAAGGGAAAGGATGGTGATGAGAGTGGGGAGGAGGAGGGGAGGAGGAGGATGAGGGAAAAGAGGAAGGTAGGGGTAGGAGGAGGAAGAGGAGGAGGAGAATTGAGAGGAAGAGGGGGAGGAGGAAGGAGAGTGGGAAAAGGAGGAGGGGGAGGAGGAAGAGAGACAGAAAAGCTGGACCCTGAACTCTTATCTTCTTTCTCACCGGCAGAACAGATCTAGCCGGAGGACAGTGCCATCTTTTGGCCATCCTTCTGTTTGCTCGGTAACACTGGCTAAGCCGAAGTGTAAAAGAATCTCCCTGGTCTCCTTTTGAGAATCTCGGGGTCAAACAAATCATTCCTAGCTTTTCAGGATGTCTTCCAAATAAAAGTCCCCGAGGACGGGCGCCTGATCCTCTGATGCTGAGAAGAGTCAGAGGCCCAGAGGGCAGGCAAACCTCCCAACTTCTGGTACCCATGTTGGTCTGGTCTGTGACGCAGGACCGCCTCATGTTGCGGCAAGCGCGAAAATCTAGAGCCAGTGGTGACAAGCGCACCCCCTAATCAACATAGGGACGCGGTGCTGACAGCCAGTCTGAGTTCCCTCTTCTCTCTCTCTAAATCATTTTTGCATCCGTGCGGAGGATAGTCTGGCAGAACACACATAAAGCAGTCATTCACGTAGACCTTAAAATCCCCTATAATCTCCCCTATAATGGATCCCAAAAGGCAAAACAGCAAGGGACCTTGTCTGTGTCAGTGGCGGGAGTCACCCAGAGGCAGAACGAGAGCCAAAGGAATTTGGAGTGGAGGTCCCAGGAGTTCTCTTCCACCCTGTGGGAGGACCAGAGCTATATTTAATATTTAAATTGCTGAAAATATGTCTGGAGCCCGGTCTCTCCCTGTCCCGTGTTACTGCTTGCGCTGTTTTCTTGATTTGGTTACTTCCCTGGACTACTTCTGTTCTGGTTCCCTTTGGAGAAGATGCTGAGATCAGCTCCATCAGCTCGGTGCTCAGTTAAGAGTCCTCTCATTCCTCGAACTGCCGGAGAGGTAAGTCTCCATCCAGGCTCTGCTGAGGAGGTCTGCAAGTCCATGGCTGGGCAAACATTCTGTAACTCAGCCAGGAGTCTGCCCTATGCTATTCCTGAGTCTCAAGGTCAGGCAGAGGTGAGCAGTGAGGCCAACTCCGGTCCTCTCTAGACACACCACCCTGCCCCCACGCATGCCTTCCAAGTTTCCAAGAATATGACAGAGCTTTTGAAAGCCTTATAAGGACACCGTGGCTGCTTGCTCTCTCTCTCTCTCTCTCTCTCTCTCTCTCTCTCTCTCTCTCTCTCTCTCTCTCTGTATGTGTGTGTGTGCGTGTGTGTGTGTGTGTGTGTTCTGTTTGCTTTCTGTTTCATTCCTGAGGCCCTCGGTTTGCATTCTCGCATCATTCCACAGGGTCTTTCCTTCTTTGTACTCGGAAAGATAAAAGCGACTATGCCGTGTTTCCCTCTGTATAGACTGTTTATGATGTGAGAGTCGGGAGTCTGCAGGGCGCTGTTCTTGGGAAGCCCTTGGGATGTGGTTTAGAATTTAGCTCACATTGGAGGCTGGGTCTGGTCTCCAAACCTCTCAGTCTCGCCTTGGTGATGAACGGAAAGAAATTTAAGTTTCCTGTTACTTTGGAAATTCATTATTTCCCAAGGCCTCCCACATGAGGAGGCATGCTTGGGTTTCTTTGTCCCTAGTGTGTCTCAGCTAGCCATGTTTTGTTCTGTAGCACACCTCTCTGGAGGATGTGTGTACCAAGCTCCTCACTGGGCTTATTGTGGGTACAGGGGATTAGGAACAAGGGGGCACCCTAGACTCTCTGGCTGCCACCCTGCTCTGACTTTTGAGTTTGTTCTGTGAGGGATAGAGGGGTTGGTACTGTAGCCATTGGAGTCCACCACAGCTGGATGTCTGCAGGAAATTTCCCCAATAGAAGAAACTGTTCAGAGCCAGAGGGCAAACATGAAGGGTCTCCAGTTCACATTCCACCCGAAACAGATCATCAACATGGTCTCTCAGCCCTCAGGACCCCTTACCTGTGGCGGGACTCAGTCCCTCCAGTTGTCTATAGAACAGCCCCTCCCTGCACCACTGCCCCATTGTACCTCCAGGGCCCGGTGGCTTTACTGGCACTGCTAAATACTTCACGAGGCCCTGCGCTACAAGGGACAAGGCTCTGCCTCATACAAAGCAACTACAGGATCCTGAGCAGAGGGCAGTCAGCGGCTCAGCCACCTTCATTTTCCTCCCGTAAGTCTGGGAGCATACTGCCAACCCCTCGTATGGCCCCCGTGTGCTCTGTTTTAGGCAGAGAACACCCCTCTCCCCGCAATGTGATCTTCAAGAAAGTATACACCTAACCAGTGACCCCTAACTCCATTCACATTGAACCTGTGACTGTGGTTTGATCCCCAGTATCATGTTTAAAAAAATAAATACAGGAAGATTATACAGCCAAGGCCCCTCTGCCTAGGGATAGTGCCGCCCACAGTGGGCTACGCTGCCCCACATCAATCATCAACCAGGACATTCTTTCATAGACATGACCATAAGCCTGTCTAATGGAGGTAACTCTAGGTGTGTCAGGGGGACAATAAAAACTAACCAGGACTCCCCATTTTGGAACATCTAGCTTGACGGCGAAAGTTGGCAGTGACATCGGTGTACCTGAAAAGTACTTGGTTTGAAATTGTGGCCAGCAGCTTCCATGCTATTTCTGAGGCAAACGCTATATCCACGTATACCAGAAGTGAGACCAGCATGCTTCGGGGGGCCTCAGCGGCAGACGCTGTTATATTTGACCTAGCCAGGCAGCTCTCACACATGGAGAAATTGGTCTGGCAGGCCCAGCCACTAGGGCCACTACCATCAAATTGACATCAGTGGTCCAAGATGTATCTTGAAGCTCTGTGGTGTGTGACTGACTTTTCACCCACTCTAATTGAGGTAGCACACCGGTGTTTGAAGTTCTACAAGGCCTCAGAGCACAAGACACTACTAATGCAGACCTAAAGTCATGACACCATCAAGTTCTGGAAAATACTGTTCACTCACCAGATCGGTGGTTCTCAACCTTCCTAATGCTTCCAACCTTTCATACAGTTCTGGGCACTCATTATGAGGGTGTATCTGTATGTGGGCAGACTTGCCCAGAGACAGAAAGAAGAGCAGTGCCTAAGTCCCTAAGACCACCAGAAGTATGTGTGTTCTGATAGTGATTTTTTTTTTGGTGACCCCCATGAAAAGGTCATTTGACCCCAATGGGGTCATGGCCCACAGGTTGAGAACCATTGTACTAGATGTTTCCAGACTGGAATCACAAAAAGTTATAGTCCATTTCCCACAGCAGGTTTAATCTTGGTGGCTACCACTTCACACATGTAGCTGTGATTAATCCTCATGGGATCCCTTCTTTTGTTTTGTTTTGGTGTGTATGTGTGTGTGTGTGTGCATCCATTCCTCTCTCTCTCTCTCTCTGTGTGTGTGTATGTGTACAGGTGTGCATCTGTGTATACATGCATCTGTACATGTGTGTGCATCCATGCATGTGTGTATACATGTGTGTATGTATAGGTCAAAGGTCAACCTTGGTGTCATTTTTATGGAGTCATCCACTTTTGGGGGGCGGGGGTGGGAAGTTCTCTCATTGGCATAGAGCTCACAATTGGAATAGGCTGGCTGGCCCCAGGGATCTGATAAAGTGTTAGCCCTGGAACCGTGAACACCACAGTTTGTTCCTTTGGATCTGCATGTAAACAGCCAGCTGTGGTGGCACAAGCTTATATTCCCAGTGCTGAGAAAGTAGAGTCGGGCATCAATGTCTTGGATCACAAGCTTAGATTTTTGTGAATCACCCAAGAAAACTTTAAGGTAAGGAGATTTGTCTCTGTGTTTCTGTTTGACTTTACTGAGGGCTGGCCCACCACCCCAATGGTCTGCCTTCTGACTGGTCAGGCACCCCAATGGTCTGCCTTCTGACTGGTCAGGCACCCCAATGATCTGCCTTCTGACTGGTCCAGCGCCCAGATGTCTGCCTTCTGACCCTGCATCTGCGACCTGACATGCCTTTCAACACCATGCATGAAGTGGAGCTACATACAGGGGTAGTTTATAAAGCAAGATGCTTACTGAAGACATCTGCTAAGTGTGGAAAATTCAAAGAATGGTGGGGCTTGCTGAAAGCTTAGGGAAAGTGGTGCCTCAGAGTGGGGTCTGTGGGGACTGGCACCTGCAAGCTTTCCGCTCTCTCACTGGAGCATCTCTACCCCAGCCCTCATCTCTCACTGTCTCTACTCCAGCTCCCACTGTCATACTCAATTCTACTGCAACCTCCATGATCCCGCCCATGTCTACTCAGCCTCCATTGTTTCATTCATCTCTACCATATACCTCAACACTAACTCCCATCTTCAACCAATCCTACCTCATCCCCATCATCCCCATCATCCCCATCATCTCCATATCCTCATCATCCCTATCATCCCCATCATTTCTATCATCCCCATCATCTCCATCATCCCCATCATTCATATCATCATCCTTATCATCATCTCCATCATCCCAATCATCTCTATCATCCCCATCATCTCCATCATCCCCATCATTCATATCATCATCCTTATCATCATCTCCATCATCCCAATCATCCCCATCATCCCCATCATCTCCATCATCTCCATCATCCCCATCATCCCCATCATCTCCATCATCCCCATCATCCATATCATCTCCATCATCCCCATCATCTCCATCATCTCCATCATCCCCATCATCTCCATCATCCCCATCATCCCCATCATCCCCATCATCTCCATCATCCCCATCATCCCCATCATCCCCATCATCTCCATCATCTCCATCATCCCTATCATCTTCATCATCTCCATCATCTCCATCATCCCCATCATCCATATCATCTCCATCATCCCCATCATCTCCATCATCTCCATCATCTCCATCATCCCCATCATCTCCATCATCCCCATCATCCCCATCATCCCCATCATCTCCATCATCCCCATCATCCCCATCATCTCCATCATCTCCATCATCCCTATCATCTTCATCATCTCCATCATCTCCATCATCTCCATCATCCCCATCATCTCCATCATCCCCATCATCCCCATCATCTCCATCATCCCCATCATCCCCATCATCTCCATCATCTCCATCATTTCCATCATCCTCATCGTCTCCATCATCCCCATCATCTCTCCACTCCAGTCCCCCACCTCAGACATCCATCTCCACCCTAGCCTCCATCTCCCATCTATCTCTAGCCCAGGCCCCATAGTCTGAACCATTTCTACTCCAGCTTCCTCTGAGCAAAGCTGTGGCTGTTATCACAGTTAACTATGGTGTAACCCCTATGGTGCAGCTCAGGAGAATGGAAACTCCGCTAAGTCTGTGGTGTCATTGAGCTCAGAGAGAAATACAGGGCCATGTTGGGGCTCCCCAGGATGAATTCTTGAGCTCGATATGCTGTCCTGAAGGAAGACATCTCAATCTCAAAGATAGCCTAGCCTCATGGCTGACCTCCCTGTCACCTGCAGAGTCATTGGCTAGTTTTAGGCCCTTTAATGTAGCTCCTCAGAAAACCCACTGAAGATCGGTTAGTCAGAGAATCCGTGCATGCATACACATATGCCTGAATACATGTACAAACAACACGGCTGCACATATGCATGTGCAGATGTACCATGCAGTTGTAAACATACACATGCACCCACATACATTCTATAGTGGCACATGTGGAGATTGCAGTGTGTGTGTGTGTGTGTGTGTGTGTGTGCACATGTATACAATGCATACCCCAGTGGTGTTTATATACATGTTATATACAGATATACCATCATTTTGTTCATGTATACACACATATATAATACAGCTGCACACATGTGCACACAAATGCACTGCATATTTGCATATGAATATAATTCACACATATGCACACATACATATATCACAGATACACATATGTGCAAACATGCATAATGCCTACATGCATGCATATAGATGATCCACATGATCCTACATAAATGCAATGTACTTAAATGCATATGCACTCATCACACACATATACACATATGCACACACTCACTGTTGCATGTATGTGCATGCACACATACTATATCCATTCACACAGATGTGCTTCAGGCATGCACACATACATATTTTGATCATACACAACCTGCAAACAGCAGTGAGCTCTGATGACTTGAGCTGGGACCCTTTGTGGAGTTCCTCTCTCACTCGCATCTCTATGGTTGGGTTGCTGGTAGGACAATGTCACCGAATAGCAAGCTGGCAGTCTGGTCCAGTCCAGGTTTGCTTGGTTGGAGAATAGTGTAGATGAGATGCTGTCATCTGTATTTGGCATCTCTGGTGCTGGCAGGACCAGACACAGCGGACTCCACTTCCTCCCAAGACTTGGTAACGGCAGCTTATGCCACTAATGCAGCCTCTGTAGGACACTAAACTTGTGGCCCTGGCACAAGCTCTCTGAAGAGAGAACCCCAGGCAGCTCTGACACCTGCAGCTTCCATCCATCTTCCCGTCAGCTTGCCCTTAATTAATTTCGTCAGGAGCCTGTGAACTGTGTCCTTCATCTTGCCCGGGGAAGGTTGGCTTTGGGCCTAAGTAAAGAGAGTCTGCAGGCAGCAGGCTCTCTTACTCCTAGCCATTAATTAAAGAGCTGAAGCTGACCTAGCATGGAGGCCTCGCTGTAGGCACAGCCCCTTGGATACACAGACTCTTCCTTGCAGAGTCTTCTCTGGCTGCCTTCCAGCCTGTGAGCAATTGGAAGATAGAGTGCCAAATGACCACTGGTCAGTGACTCCAGCAGGTGCCAAACCTGTGCCAGGAGGGACACAGTGAACAGAAGTGCATGACAGGTCTCTCCTTCCATCCATGAGGATCCTACATGGAACCTGGGAGGGGAGCTAAAGGACAAACAATTGAGACTTAGCATCCACCCAGACACCGTGGAGAAGTAGCTTCAGTCATCCTGGGACGCTGATGAATTTCTTCCCACAGCTCAAGTTCGTCTGGAAAGTAGATGCGTCACAGACAACTGAGTCTCCTTTTATGAGGCTGTGTCTTAGTTGCAGGAGGGTTAGTGATGTAGTACCAAACAGTCAGACACACTGCGCTGTGCGGGAGTAACAGATGGCCTTGATGTCCAACTGGCCAGAATGCCAATATCTATTCTGCTCATACTTCATGCCCTTTCGTGGGTGTTTAGAAAGTTCCATCTCTCATTTTAAAGATCCAAGTGAGGAGATGCCTCTGGAAATTGAGAGAGAAAGCTTAACTCCCAGGGGTACTCTCCCAAGACAGGACATTAGTGACCACCTCAGTCCTTCAGAGTCTGGTTATAAGGAAAGTGGGTGGAGACTGCACTGCTTGAGTTCTTGCCTTGACTTCCTTCAGTGATGAACTATGACCTGGAAGTGAATATAACGATAGAAACTATCATTAAGACACCAGCATTGGCACCAGCATTGCTCCTATGGCTTGACTATTACCATTATCAAAACCATCACTGGTTGGGGATTTAGCTCAGTGGTAGAGCGCTTGACTAGCAAGTGCAAGGCCCAGGGTTCGGCCCTCAGCTCCAGAAAAAAAAAACATCACCTCTGTCATCTTCAAAATTAGTTATCTGTGGGACACTTCAGTCTAGAAGGTGGTGGTATATAATTGTCTACATGATCTTGTTTAGTAGCTCCCATAATGCCTTTTGAATGAATGAATGAGTGAGTGAATGAATAAAATAACCCTTTCGATATCAATAGTGCTGAAAGAGTTGATTTATCTCAAATTACATATACACAGCACAACTCCCCCAGTCTCCGTCACCCCGCCAGTGCATGAACACTGACCGAGAGCTTGTTGAGCTGAGATAGTAAGTTATTTCTTTCCCATCATGACTATTTCCGGTAGGCTCTATCGTTATCTGTAGTCGTTACTTTTCTACTTCTGTGACGGTTCTGTAATAAGATACCATGACCAAAGCAACTTCCAGAAGGAAGGGTTTATTTGGGCTAATAGTTCCAGAGCCCATCACCATGGTGGCAGGGAAATGTTTGGCAGGTAGGCATGGCAGCCGGAGCAGTGAGCCGAGAGCTCATGTCTCAAACAACAAAGCACAAAGCAGAGAGCTTAAACTAGGAATGGTACAAGGCTTTGAAACCTCAAAGGCCACCCATGGGGATGTCCTTCCTCCATCAAGTCTGTATGTTCTAAACCTACCCAAACAGCCCCACCAACGGGGTACCATGTTTTCAAACATGTGAGCCTATGGGAGGGGGGCAGTCTCATTCAAACCACACCATCATCTCTGTTTTATGAACCAAGTAGCTGAAAAGCCTCCCACTTAACATCACCCCTACCTGGCAGCAGAGAATAGACCTGAACCAGGGATCCCATCCATGCAGTTGGAATCAAACAGGACCATGCTACTGCCTCGTTGACCTCAGGACCATGCTATTGCCCTCCCATCTGGACAACCATCCTTAAATAGGTTCCCTTCCCAAGCCTCTGGAGACCCCCCAAACCCATAGTAAACTCATGGCTATCACAGTCCCATGTGAGAGATTTTCCTTGTCTCTTGTATTCTTATTCTCTGAGCTGGAGAAACGCAGACCGGTCGCATGGGAATTGTGGTGTCTGAGGAGCTGGCTTGCTACCCTTGTGGCTCCCAGGTTTCCTTTAGACACAGTAGCATCCGGCCCCGACTGTCTGTATTTCCTTCCTCTTCGCTGTGGTGACACATTTCTAACTAGCGGAGGGCTTGGGAGGCTCTAAAATGGTCTCCACTACAAAGAGACAATCTTGTCCTAGACAGAGGAGATGGAAGAGAAGGAATTCCAGGAGATAAAGCTCTGTCGAAAAGCGTGGGCTGATTTTCCGAGAGCCCCGATTGTCATCTCAAAGCTTTGAGTGTGTGGCCCTCTCCCCTTTATCTTTGTCCCCTGCGCTCCAGTAGCTGGGAAATCTCTAAATTCGAATGGAGGCAGCACAGAGGGCCAGGCCCAGAGACTGCAGGAACCAAACTCTAAAGCCAGCAGGTACCCGATGCCAGCATTTACTGAAAAAAAAAATGAGGCCTATTTGCTCTTGCTGGGCTGGTCGGCGTCAGAGAGGAAGGTTTTGTGCTCTGAGGGTTTTCAAAAGCTACAGTGCATGCGGAGTGTGGTGGTGGTGGTGAAAATTGTCGGCTTACCAGGGATGTAGAATCACCAAGGAGACACACATTCCTAGACTTGCACTTTCTACGTGGGAAGATTCACCGTCCCTGTGCGTGGCGCTGTTCTGCAGGATGGAGACGAAGACTAGGTAAAGAGGAGAAGATGATCCAGGCACCAGCATTCATCTCTCTCTGTTTCCTGACTGTAGATGCAGTGCGAGAAGCTGCCTCACACACCCATCGCCATGATGGACTGGACCCTCCCGCCGTGAGGCCATAAACCCTTTATATAACCTTTGTCAGGGATTTTGTCACAGTACAGAGAGAAGACCTGAACTCATGGAAGATATGGGGAACTTAGGTTCCCCCAAGAGCGAGACCTCGGAGATAACACCAGTCCTGTAGGGAGGATATGGGGAAAAAAA
Organism: Rattus norvegicus; assembly: GCF_021556685.1. Taxonomy (NCBI): domain Eukaryota; kingdom Metazoa; phylum Chordata; class Mammalia; order Rodentia; family Muridae; genus Rattus; species Rattus norvegicus. Next base: position 34,271,779 of record NC_141545.1, read on the forward strand.
CAAACAACAGTAACAGCAACAAACCCATCTCTTGGTGCTTGTTGAGGGACCTACCCTGCATGGATCAGCTCTGGACTCTGTGCTGTGCTGACCCTCCAGATGTCCAGCAAGAAAAGCTACTTGTCAAGTTCTCTGTTTATGAGTTCCGGAAGTGAGGTGGCGCCTCAGGAAACGAGCGAATTAGCCATGAAATACGTCAACGATATGACATCAGCCGTCTTGGCACAGCAAGCAGATAGAGAGTCGGCCAGAGCTGTGCAACGGGATGACAGCCGTGAACAACGTCTACTGCAACAGACAGTCATGGCAGGCAACAGATAGCAGGATACTTAGCATTGGAGTCACTTCAGACACAATGTCCCTTCCGTCCCTTGGACTTCCTGGAAGAGTTTGTCCTTGTTGCATTTAAAGCAAGCATGTTGCAAGGTGACAGGAGCGCCCCTAGAGCCTTGTTTTCCAGATGATGAATCAAATGTGACTTTCTGAAGCCACTTCTGCCACGTCAAGGCTTCTGAGAGTCCCAGCTTGGAGGAGCGGAAGGCTCAGAGCTCGCAGCAACCCTGCCTTCCTTTTCTCCCATGCTGCCATTCAGAGTGGCCAGGCTGACTTGCCAGAGAATGAACATCCCGGGTCAGGGCCAGCGTCAGAAGCAGCTGCCTCTTCTTTTTTTTTTTTTTTTTTTTGGTTCTTTTTTTTCTGGAGCTGGGGACCGAACCCAGGGCCTTGCGCTTCCTAGGCAAGCGCTCTACCACTGAGCTAAATCCCCAACCCCACAGCTGTCTCTTCTTTTTTTTTTTTTGGTTCTTTTTTTTCGGAGCTGGGGACCGAACCCAGGGCCTTGCGCTTCCTAGGTAAGCGCTCTACCACTGAGCTAAATCCCCAGCCCCCACAGCTGTCTCTTCTTGATGCTTGCTTTCAGCCAGCTCCCTCCTCAGGACTGTTTCTTCTGAGCCATCCCTTTGGAGGGAGGTTCAGGGGTGGGAGTTAGGGAGCTGTCCCCTTGCTCTCTCTCTGCCTGTTTCCCTCAGAGTGGACAGAGGGTAGAAGCTGTCCTGCTGAGGCCACTGAACCAGATGGGATCCCGAGGAGGAGACTCAGATATCTGGGCAGACAGTGTGTTTGCAGAGTCAGACTCATGTGGGATCTGCCTTAAAGCCTGAACATGCTTTCATGTGTGCACTTGTGTGTGTGCCTGAGTGTGTGTGTATGTGCGTGTGTATGCATGTGTATGTGTGTGTACACGAGTGTGTGCGTGTGTCTGTGTACATGTGTGTGTGCGCGCGCGCGCGCGCGCGAGTGTGTGTGTGTGTGTGTGTGTGTGTGTGTGTGTGTACGGTATGTGTAAGTGCATACCAGAACCTATGTTTCCTTGTGGACCCAGCAACTCCCTGGGTTAGCGTAGCTGTGGAGTGTTGTGTATTTAGAGGGCCGTACTGCACCTAGGCCTACGAGACCCTCTAATCGATTGGAGGGACACCGTGGTTTTCTCAGGGTCCCCTGGGCTGGTATTAAACACACAGCCCTCTCTTTTCGGTGGCAAGGAGCTCTGGCAGCAGTCACCGTGGCAAGCTCTGAGGCTTCATTTGTAGTATGGAGCTCTCTTCCAGCTTGAAGTCCCCAGAAATCCTCACACGGTGCCACACGAATCGGGTGGATTTATTTCCTCCTAATTCAGCCTCAAGTGGCAGGAGCACAATCGAAAGCGGATTGTCCAAAAGCCGACATTCACTGGCTGGTATAACAGAAAAACGCACAGCGAGTGTTTCTGGCCATCTCGCAGGCTGGGTTTTTCTGTTGGTGCCTTGGGCTGTCCCCATGTGGGACAAAGCTACTTGGATGTAACTCTCATCATCCCTACGTCCGGAGGCCTGAATTCTTTCCCAACAGTTTTGATAAAAAACTTAGGACAGTGTTACTGCTCTCCCCAGGGCTATGGGTCCATGGAGTCTATCAAGATGTGGGAGCAAATCACTCGTGTGCTGTGCATTTGAGAGAGTAGGCTTCAAGCTCCTGGGAGGGCTGAGTCCTGTTTCCTGTTTGCCTGGCCCTGGCCCTTTCCTTAGCATGTAGCACCAGCATCTATTCCCAGTTAAACTCATGCTTACAGAATACCAATACCGAGAACAATGATTGACAGCAGACTTGAAACAAATCAACAGTATTTTTTTTTCCTGTCCTGAGGTTTCACAGAATCTCTCTGGCCTAAATCATTTTTACTCCATCTGCCTTGGGGTGCTAGAGGGAGGGAGTGAAGCTGGAAAAAGGCATTTGTCTTCTTCACAAGCCCCCGATTGTCAAGACTTCTACACTCAGATCGTGCTGGGTCTGGGTTCGCTTTATCCCAGACAAAGCGCTGTCCCACGTGGACAGGCGTGAACATGGAGGGTTGCATTTGGGTAGGAGGAACTGAGGCACAAAGCCAGCTCTGCTCCTCTCAGGTGCACAGCTCTGCCCACTCATGAAGCCCAAGTCTCTGTGACCTGCGGGTCTTTCTTGGGCCATCTGCAAGAGCATGGAATATAGTAGGTGACAAGGCGCGGCAGAGTGAATGCAGCCGTGTGTGTGTGTGTGTGTGTGTGTGTGTGTGTGTGTGTGTGTGTGTGTGGCCTGCAGTGGGTCAGACAGGAGGGCAGCAGATCCTTTGCTTGGGCAGGAGGGGGAAGATCTTGTCCAAGATCTGTACTGTTTCTTTTGCTAATGCCTTGAATAGGCCCTGGTAGAGTTAGTGGGTAAGGGATGGAGGCGGGGCCCAGAAAGTGCTCCTGTTTCAGGGATTTAGGACTTGCTTTCCTTTGAAGGAAAGGGACGGTAGCCCCAGTGTCTCAGGAGAAGTTCCTGACCCAACTCACTAAGACCTGTGCAGGGGAGAGGCTAAGCAGGAGAACAGGTGACAATCCACAGCTCTGCCAGCTTCCCTTGAGGGACATTGGAGAATGCACCCCCCGGTGGAAGTGAACATGGTAAGGCCGGCCACTGGCCTCCTCAGCTCTGCTAAGCCTGGCGGAGGCATGAATCAATGGTGGCAGCCTTTTCGGGCACAGAAACCACTCCATGCTACCTGGAGCTCACAGAGGGCTGGTTTTCAGCACAGGTCCTGTCTCGAACTTCAGCCTTTCCTAAGAGCTCGAGGGGGCCCATGAGCTCACTGGGCTTCAAGATTAGTTGGGTTGGGGAAGCTTCACTTACTCTCCCTTCTACACGAGAAGCTAGGAGGGTAGCTTTCATTGCTGCAATGAAACACCATGGCTGGAGGGCTGAGTCCTATTTCCTGTTTGTGTCGCCCAAAAGCAAGTGGAGGAGGAAAGGGTTAATTTCGCCTACACTTACACAGCATTGTTCATCCCCGAGAGATGCCAGGATGGGAACTCAAACAGGATCCTGAAGGCAGGAGCTCATGCAGAGGCCATGGAGGGATGCTGCTTCCTGGCTTGCCCTTCAGAACTTGCTCAGCCTGCTTTCTTATAGGACCCAGGTCCACCAACCCCAGCGATGGCTCCGCCCACAATGGACTGTGCCCTCCCCCATCAGTCACTAAATAAGAATGACACAATGCCCTCTATAGCCGGATCTCATAGAGAGATTTTCTCAGTTGAGATTCCTTACTCTCGGATGACTTTTGTGTCTCGTTGACATAAAACTACCCAGTAGAGGCTCCTTGGAGGCGGGGGTAGGGGTCATCCCTTCTTGGGAGAGCCTGTTTGAATGGTACACTTAGCACTCCCCAGGCAAAGCAATTCTTTTCTTTATGTAGGAAGTGTCACCTGTTTGGGGGAAATTTAATGTCTCCTGATGCAAGAGGGCTGAGGGAAGAAAGGGGACAGATGGTCAGCATATCTCCGAATGGCTTAGGGTCACCTAAACTCTCTGAACCCGAGTCTCTTCATTCTTGGGACCTAACAAGGGAGTCAGGATTCTGGGAAGATGAGAGGCAGGACGTACCAAATGCGAAGCAGACCCGCTTCCACCAAGCTGTGACCGAGACATCCATACCACATGTTGGCAAGGCTGAGTCACATACCTCGGAAATGGTCCCTGGAAACATGCTCTGAGTTGTCCACAAGTCCAGGGAGAGGAACTGCCTCAGGAAACCCCCAGGCTCTGGACAGTTCTGATCCTCGGAAAAACGAGTCAGTGAGAAACAGATGTATTTTCTGGCCACAGCTCCTAAACCCTTGATACTCATGGTAGTCTCCTAGCTACCTTTCTTCTCAAGTCTGTAGATGTCGTCAGAGGTCAGAGGTCTCACGCCAATCCTATGTCTTCCTGCAGGTTTCCGAGCTGGGCAGGATGATGGTACAGAGGTCCTGAGGAAGGCTCCACAGCCCTGGGGCCACTGCAGAGCTGCACAGCCAGGCTGCCTGATGCAGCTGGCCAGCATTTCCAGATGGTTTGAGGCACTGATGGCTCATGTGCTAGCACAGATCTCCATTTGTCACAGCTGCAGACATGTCACTGGCCCTACAAATCAATGGTAACTCACCTGAGGTCACCCACATCAGGTTCTTATAAAACTCAGAGAAAGAAGTCATTGTACTTTGTCCTGACCCAAGTCCTATCCTGATAGTGATCATGAGCTATCCCCATACGTGGAACAATATGCTGGACTTCACGGTAAGAAGAATGGGGCAACCTTTAGGGAGAGAGGTCTTGTTTGGCATCTGAGGTCCACCTTCTCTTTCTATTCACACATATATTTGGGGGAGGCCATGATCCCTAACTCTCTTAACTTTCCCTGATTATGCCTCGTTGTGACCCTCCCTATTGATGGCTCTGGCGGAAGCGAGCCCTAGTGGTTAATAAGGAAGAAATCTGAACTTACTCTTTTTGTTGAAATGCTGTCGATATCCTTGTGCTACACGGGGGTCACAGTATAGTCCTTGCTGAGAGATTCTCGAGGGCAGAGAGTGAGCATTGGCATAGAGACCATTGTCACAGTGCCCTTTGGGATAGGGAAGCCAGGTGCTGTCACTGTGTGTGGTCTCCACGTCTCCACTGTGCATATGCTGGACTCAGTGGATTCCCTGTACACACTCCCACTGATGAATCTACTCGGAGAGGTCCAAAGACCCTGGAAGTGTGGAGGATAATTTCCTCTGTCCCTGAGGGAAGGGACCCTGGCAAGTTCAAGCTCACCAGTTGGGGTGTGCCCTGGTTGAGACTGTCCCTTGGCCCAGGTACCACACTGACAGGTCAGTCCCCTGAGATGGTGATTTGTGGCTCTGAGGGCATGGCCAATGTCCTGGACAAGCTTAGACCATGTACAGCATCTTGGGCAGAACTCCTCTGAAGAACCGGAGGCCATAACTCACCTGAGGCAGAGGTGGAAGAGAGGGGGTCATGGGGTTCAGGGTGGGTCTCATTCCGTATAGGAACCATCCCATTAAGGAGTGACTGTGAGGTCAGTCAGTCTAAATATGGTGGACTCAGTGTCTCTGCTAAGTCCACAAAGAGTTCCAATTCTGCTATTTTTCTTCCCTTCAGAAGTTTTCAACATGGAAGCCATTACATGTCAACAGGCTGTGGGATAATAGTTCATGATAAACCTATGAGGCATCCAGGTTTGTAGGAGGGTTGAGCACAATCACACATCTTTAGGTCTAGTAAGGCTCTTCTTCAGAGATGTTCAGAGCAGGAACCTCCCCACCCCCCAAATCCCAGCTCCCACAAGTACCTCTTGGCTCAGAGGGTGACATTAGGAGTCTGTGAGAGAGCAGCCAGAGTGAGAAGTAAAGTAAGGATGTTTGAATGAGAGCTCCTGTTCTTTCTTTCCTCGCTCTGCACACACACAAACTCTTGGCAGAGCCTCTGGGCTCTGAGTGACTTTGGCCAGTAACAGCCAGGTTCTGAGGTCACATGGCCTAGATACTTCTCTATCACTCATCCCAGAATCCAGGTCCTAGTTCCTCTGAGTCTCCCAGGCACATGGAATTCTCAGTGTCACTTCTGAAGGGACATTTGCCTCCACCTAATCACAATATGTCTGTAGTCACCAACCTTGGGCTATAGAGAAGTCACACTGCCCAGTCTCTTGGGAAGATTTAAAATCTAGGTCAGTAGTTCTTAACCTCATAAAATGATTCCATTGCTACTTCATAAGTGCAACTTTGCTACTCTCGTGAATTGTAATGTAAATAACTGATATGCAGGATATCTGACATGTGACTTTCAGAGGGGTCGAGACCCACAGGTTGAGAACCACTGATAAGGAGGCTACCACCTGCAAATTTACTGTTCCTTGGCCCTTGGTCACCAATTTGTGGATGGATAGATGAAGGAAGTTCATGGAGATTGTGGAACACATGCTCTAGGAAGAAGATGCCTCCCGCTGTCATGTAAAGGCAAGGTGAGTTGAGGTCACCCTCTAGGTGACAATAGCAGGGGCTTGTCGAGCCACCGCCTGCCCTTGGCAGCAAAGACTGCCTCTAGGGTTTGGAGATTGGTTCTAATGTTTTGATTCAATCGTGAATCTGTGTGTCCCAAATGTTAGAGGTCCTGGTCCCCAATTGGTTTTTGATTGATCAGTAAAGATGTCAATGGCCAATGGCCAGACATGGGGCAGGACCCTTAGAGTTGCTCAGACAAAGGCAAAAAGAGGAGCGGGACAGATTCGACATGACTCAGGAAAGAAAGATGGGACACAGTAGCCACAGGAGATTAAGCCAACCAGCCATGTGAGACTTTAGGTAAGGGGCCACTGGCCACTTCCATGATTGGACCTGGGGTAGCAGAGGAAGGTTTAGGAGTGTCCAGCCTTTGTGGTAGCCAAGGCATTTATAAACAAGCTGTGTGTGTGTGTGTGTGTGTGTGTGTGTGTGTGTGTGTGTGTGTGTGTCTTTCATTTTTGGATCCAAAGATAGTTCCTGGGCAGGTGTGTGATGCGATCTGCCGGAAGCCAAAATGATATAACCAGACTCACTGCTATACTGGGGTATGTAAAAACCAAACTAAACCAAACCAAACCGAACTGAACCAAACCAAACCAAACAAAACCAAACAAAACCAAACAAAACAAAATCCAAAATAACTATCCAGCCAGAGGAATCTGAACCCGACCTTCTATGCTGGAGAAAGGTCCTGAGAGTGCTGGGCCAGATCCAGGTAGCAGAGACAGCAGGGAGCTCCAGGTGTGGGGCCAGTGTTCCTCAGGACTTCCAGGCCAAGGAAAGAACAAAGAAGGTCACAGCTGCTAAGACATTGGATCAAAGCAATCAGAACCTTGCGACTCGGGGTTGGGGATTTAGCTCAGTGGTAGATCGCTTGCCTAGCAAGCGCAAGGCCCTGGGTTCAGTCCCCAGCTCCAAAAAAAAAAGAAAAGGAAAAAAAAAAAAACGTGCGAGTCAAGGGCGGGCAGCAGCCGCTGCTCAGTGCTGACTGTGCTCACTGTACAGCCTTGGGAAGCAGACATTCGGAATGCTCAGGGGACACCAGAAAACTGGAGTTTGATCTAGAATGCAATTCTTAAAAGCCGACGCAACCTCAGGAAGAAAACTCAACAAAAAAAAAAAAATCAGTAATACTGCACAGATTTTCTAAGAAATTGAACACCACTGCTATTTTTGTTGTAGAGAACCTGTCTTAGGGTTTTACTGCTGTGAACAGGCACCATGACCAAGGCAACTCTTATAAGGACAACATTTAATTGGGGCTGGCTTACAGGTTCAGAGGTTCAGTCCATTAGCATCAAGGCGGGAACATGGCAGCATCCAGGCAGGCATGGTGCAGGAGGAGCTGAGAGTTCTACTTCTTCATCTGAAGGCAAACAGGAGAACACTGGCTTTTAGGCAGCTAGGATGAGGGTCTTACAGCCCATGCCCACAGTGACATACCCACTCCAACAAGGCCACACCTATTCCAACAAGGCCACACCCACTCCAACAAGGCCACGCCCACTCTAACAAGGTCACGCCTACTCCAACAAGGCCACACCTACTCCAACAAGGCCGCGCCTACTCCAACAAGGCCACACCTTTTAATAGTGCCATTCCCTGGACCGAGTATATTCAAACCACCACAGGGGACCTGGAAGGAGCTTGTGACATGCTCCTTCTCTGATGGGAGCATTTTGTTTCTGAGTAGATGGGGGAAGGTGGTTTCTCTCTTAGAACTGGATGGTGCCTGTTTCTTGCCATTGTTCTCTTGGGAGAGTTTTACTGGTAACCCTTCTTGAGTTTGTATTTTCTAGTGATCGGGGCAGCTCCAGACGTTTCCCAACAATATAAAAACAACAACAACAACAACAACATGTCCTGTCAGGAAAAATGCACAGGGCAGATGCTCAAGGGACCTTCAGGTCCTCTGCCTCCAGAATTTAATGGAGATAGATGTGCTGAGAGGTGGGACAGGGTGTTTAGCTGCTGTCCTGGAGGAGACCATTCACAGGAAAGCGCAATGACTGTCCCCATCAGACTTGACCTGTGTGGCTTTGGAGGAAGGTTGACTGCTGTCAACTAGCTTGACCTCTGGTTTTACTTTCAAAGATCCATTTTGCCACTTTCTGTTTCTGATATGGTTCTGGGAATGGAACCCAGGGCCTTACGCATGCTAAGCAAGTGTCCTACCACCCAGACACACCCCAGACCCTTGATTTTCACCTTAAAAGAGAGAGAGCGCTTCTGGGCAAGGACTGATCCACGCTGCCCTTCATGGAAAGACTATGCACAATTCCAGCTTACAGGCTCCACCAATCATATGGTTTCCTCTTTTTGCTGTACCTGTTATTATGTGAAACTCCTGGTAAGTATTGCTTCAAACACAGCTCACATGCTGGGGCATAGAATATTCTAGATGTTGTAGAGATACAAGACAAATGTAAACTTAAATGTATGTATTTCATTTTTTCAGGACCTCCTCTTTGGCTTGTGGGTAATATGGAAATGTGGTCATTCAATTTATGAATATCTGGAGATTTTCCAGATGCCTTTCTGCTATTGACTTCTGCTTAAATTCCATTATGGTCCAAGAAAACGCTTGTGGGATTTATGCTCCTTAATTTTTGTTGCCCAGAGTATGAAGGTCTAATCGGTGTGCATCCCGTGAGAGCCTAGGTGAGGCACACTTGCTCTTGTGGTGACAATGCCATGGAGAAATGTCCCTTAGGTCAAGCTGGTGGATAATGTTGCCCGGGCCATTGATAGTTTCACCGATTTCCTGCCTCAGTGTTTTATCAATTACCGACAGCGCCCTGTAGAAGTCTTGGACTCTAATTGTGTATCTGTCAATTTCCTCTTGCAGTTACATCAGCTTTCACCTCATGTAATTTGGAGTTCTGTTGTTGGGTGCATAGATATTCAAGGCCATTATGTCTGTTAGGAGAATGAACTCTTTTATCATTGGGCAATGTCCAACTTCCCCCCTGCCCCCGCAAACATCTGTCTTGCCTAAATCAATGTTCCGGCCAGCGTGTGCCTGGTACACCATTCTCCTTTTAAACTCAGCTCAGGCGTGCTTTTATGTAAGCATGGGTTTCTTCTAGAGAGCATACATTTAGTTCTTGCTCTGTTTCATCCTGTTTGATGATCTCTGTGTGTTTGCTGGCGTTCATTCATGCCCATACTTAAAGTGACTCCTGACGGAATGAGATTCTAACTGCCGTCTTGTTAGCAGTTTCATGCTTCTCCATTTGGTCTTTGGTCTTTATTTCTTCTCTCGTGCGCTTGAGTTCAAACAAGCATCTCTTATGATAGTCGGGCTTTGCTGAAGGACGAGAGGCTGCGTTCTGAGGAACGCCTTACTGGGTGATCGTGCATTCATCAGAGAATTCACTCAAGCTAAGTTGGCCAGGTCTCACTGGGTGCTACAGTAATTGGGACCACAGTCCTCCACGTGGTCTGTCCTTGATGGAAATGTCACAAACACATGCTCCTTTTTGTTCGTCATTGATTTAAGAAGAACTAAATTAAAAGGTTAAGTTAAATGTAAAAATCTGGTGATTGGATTATTTTTCATAATCCTCATTTTTAAAGAATTGGAATCCATCTTTGAGGACAAGAACACTGGCTTGTAACCAGTGTGAGTACTTGGTACCACTACTGTCACAGTCCAGGGTTTTTTGGATTTTGTTTGTTTGTTTGTTTTGCATTATATGTGCACAGTTGCTGTTCCTGTTGGTCTCAGCCTTGTCTTAGGGTCTCCATTGCTGTGAACAGACACCATGACCAAGACAACTCTTCTAAGCACAGCATTTAACTGGGTCTGGCTTACAGGTTCAGTGGTTCAGTCCATTAGCATCAAGGTGAGAGCATGACAGTATCCAGAAAGGCATGGGGCAGGAGGAGCTGAGAGTTCTACATCTTCATCTGAAGGCAGACAGGAGAAGACTGGCTTCCAGGCAGCTAGGAAGAGGGTCTTAAAGCCCACACCCACAGTGACACACCTACTCCAACAAGATCACAACTACCCAACAAGGCCATACCTCCAAATAGTATTCCCTAGGCCAAGCATAGTCAAACCATCGAAAACCCGTTTGAACCAGTGTGACAAATAACATAAACAGAGTGACTTTGTTGTAAGCCACTTTTCCTCTGAGCCAAACTGTGCCCATGCTTGTGAGATCACAGTAGGGCCTGTGGATTGTTGACATTCCCTAGGAGAAGGAGGGGTTGGGGAAGGTCATTGGACTCCTGATATTCCAGCCCCTCGTCCCAGCCTTCTTTTTTTTCTTTTTTTTTTGGAGCTGGGGACCGAACCCAGGGCCTTGTGCTTGCTAGGCAAGCGCTCTGCCACTGAGCCAAATCCCCAACCCCTCGTCCCAGCCTTCTTATATACAATTTTGCCCTAATTGCAACATGGTCTTGGGGTCTAAGGGAGGGGCTAGAGTAGTGCTTCTCAATTTTTCTAATGCTTCGACCCTTTAATACAGTTATGATCTCATGTTATGATGACTCCCGACCACAAAATTATTTCTGTTCCAATTTCATAACGGTAATTTTGTCAGTTGTGAATCAGAATGTGAATATTTGATATGCAGGATATCTGATATGCAACTCCTGTGAAAGGGTCATTTGACACACACCCTCCAAAGGGGTCATGACCCACAGGTTGAGAACCACTGTACTAGCACATATAGAATGAGAAGCTCACAAAAGGGGACTCTATTTATGGAGCTATGGGGAAGACTTGCTGGCTGAAGACTTTCCAGTGCTTTGGGGTCACGCACGCTCCCATCAACAAATCCTCAACTATGCTCTGCGAATAGACCCAATAAACTCATTGGTTCTCCAGGGTGAACTGTGATACAAATGCATGCTAGTTTGTCATGAGGACCTTTGAAGGAAGCTTTAGTAGACATTGCATGTGTGCATGCGTGTGTTCCTTCTGCCCAGGGAAGAATTTTAATGACACCCATGGATAACAAACAGTTCTGGGGTCTGAAAAGTTCAAGGTCAAGACAGAAGCAAATGTGTGTAGTACAGGCTGTCTGGGTCCTGGCTAATTTCCTGCTGTATCTTCCTTTGGTGGAAAAGGAGAGGCAGATCTCTGGGATTCCTTATAGGGTGTTAATCTTCTTCTTGAAGTTCCACCCCATGGCCAATCACCTCCCAAAGGCCCCAGCCCTGATGCCATCTCCTTAGGAGTGAGATTTCTGGCATATGAATTTTGAAGGTGTGCTGGATAGTTTTTTTTTTCTTTTGGTTCTTTTTTTCGGAGCTGGGGACCGAACCCAGGGCCTTGCGCTTCCTAGGTAAGCGCTCTACCACTGAGCTAAATCCCCAGCCCCTGTAGGGCATTTTCTTAATTGGTGATTGATGTGGGAGGCTCATTGTGGTTGGTGCTACCCCTGGGCTGGTGATCCTGGGTCCTAAAAGAAGCAGGCTTGAGTAAGCCAGGGGAAGCAAGCCAGTAAGCAGCACCCTCCATAGCCTCTGCATCAGCTCCTGCCTCCAGGTTCCTACCCTGTGTGAGTTCCTGCCCTCATTGCTTTCGATGATGAACTGTTGTGTAGAACTGTGAGGGAAATAAACCCTTTCTCCCCAAGTTGTTTTTGGTCATGGTGCAATAGTAACCCTAACTAAGATAGAGGGGACACAAACCTTTAGTTCACAGGGCACTACTGGCCTAGACATTGATCTTTCCAATTTCTTTTGAAAAAAAAAAACTTCAAAATTGTTTGCTTCAATTTTCTTAAAAATAAATTTATAATCTCTTATTTGTGCTTAGCCCGCTTTTAAAGACTATTCATTCCTTTTTGTAGATCCATATTTTGCCCTACATTATAGATCTTGTGCTGGGGAAAGGTACTCTGCCTTTCTCATTGCCTGAAGAGGTCTGGGATGGAGGCCTGCTGACAGGAAATAGAGGAGAGTCTTGACAGGAAGTGGGGGAAGTCTGATGGCAGGAAGTAGGGAAGGCCCTCTGACAGGATATTAGGAAGTACATAAAGGTAAAGATATTAATGGGCAGTAGAAGAGGCCTTCTCAGAAGAAGAGGAGGCCAGCTGACAGGAGTAGAAGAGGTCCGAGGAAAGCTGTTGATGGGAAGATGGGAAGGCACATGACAGGAAGTGAGGGAGATACTCTGACAGGAAGTAAAGGAGACTTTCTGATAGGATGTTGGGGATGACCACTGAGGAAGAGTAAAGGGGGTCTTACCTCACAGGATGGAGAAGTATACTGACAGGAAGTAGGGGAGGTTCTCTGACAGGAAACATGGGAAGACTGCAGATAGGAGGTAGGGAAGAGCCACTGACAGGAACTTCCTCAGTTTTCTTTCACTTTTATTTTTGGTGGACAAGGAATTCTGGATCTTCTCCCTCCTGTAACAAACTACAGACATCCTGTCTTCCTTCATGGATCATTGCCTTGAGACACGGTCTGAAGCACTCACTCTGTGTCTCAGCTCTGTGTCCATGTCCCATTCTGGCTGCCCAATCTCTTCTCGTCATTTTGCAGTTGAGTAGTCTTTACCCACATTTATTTTTCTTGTCCCTTGTTTGTCCTCTTTGGGGATGTTTCTTGGATTCGTGACTTACTATTACTAGTTTTTGGAAATTCCCAGCAATTATTCCTCCAAATATTGCTTTTCTTTCTTCTCTCTTCCCGATCTGGGATTTTCGTAGGGTGGGTACTTTATATGTTTGGGTTTTGTCCCACGATCTGTGGAAGTTCTGGCTGATTTTGTCTTTGCTATTGTTTTATGTTTCTACTCACGTGGCTTGGCTTAGTCTCTCTGTGTCTGCCACTGGGAAATTTCCCTCTGTCCTGTCTCGACACTCGGTGACCCACTCGGTGGTTCTGCCAAGTGTGGAGTCTTCAGGGTTGACCTCTTCATTTCTGCCTCTGTAGTGTTTCATATCATGGCATTGTTCCTTCTCATAGTTTCTTTTCTACCGAAATTACCTACCAAACAGTACATCGGTTATCTTTGCCATTGGAACCTTTAACATATTATTTCTAAGTTTTTAATTTCCTGTCTTCAGGTCTAGCACTGTGTCCAAGTCTAGCTGAGACGATGACTCTGGGTGTTTCTTTTCTTTCTTTCTTTCTTTTTAAATCTTGTCTTGTATATCTGAGGACTTCTGCTGGAAGCCATAAGTGTTATCTGAAGGAGATAGGTTCTGCTGAGTATCATTTATGCTTGAGATGAGGCGGCATTCTGCTCACCTCCAGTGTGGGGACTGTATCGATAGGGACAAGCTGAGTTCAGTGGTGGTGGTGGGGTCACTGTTGCTATGGCTATCCTGTCCCTCTTAGACCCCGCTTCCTCCAGGATGACATGGTTTGACTCAGTGAGCCTTCCCTTTCCTAGAAAGACAACTGTGGTCACTGTGGGCTATAACGATATGCGACTTCATGCTTCAGTGATAGGTACTGGGGGAGGAGGATCCCCTTATTTCCAGTGATACTCTACTCTCAGGTCTGGCTTGGAGTATGGCCTATGTCTTGGACCTCACCCAAGGGGATCTTGACATTTCCTGAAAATGTCAGCCAGAAGCAGCCTGACCCCACTCTCCTCTCCATTCACCCTGAGTCGTGCCCACTGTGTGGCACTCCATGCTCTGGTATACCTCAGAAAAGGGGTGGCCTGGTGCTCTCGCTCCTCTCCCAGAGAAGAGGAGAGGCAGCTATGGGCCCTGCTCTCCCTGAGAAGGGAATTTCTCAGTCTTCTCTCTTGTGGATACCTGGTAGATTTCTTAAGACAACTCTAAACAGAACCAGCAAGTTAGTGCATAAGGCAGTGTGCAGGGTCTGATCGCCAGAGTTTAATCACTGGGGCATGCATGGTGGAAGAAGAAAGGTGGCTTCCACAAGTTGTTCTATGACATATATATATATATATATATATATATATATATATATAATCACACACACACATACACACACACACACACACACACAGAGAGAGAGAGAGAGAGAGAGAGAGAGAGAGAGAGAGAGAGAGAGAGAGTGCAGATATAAGAAAACTTTAAACAAATCTGGCATGGAGCCTGCGTCCAGAGCCCTGAGCTTCCTCCCTTGGTTGCCCTCACACACTCTCATTTCTTCTGCTTTATCTTTCAGCCACCTCCTTTTGAGGACATGCCCCCCAATCCTTCCTCTCCGCAGGCAGCCATCTGCCTGTAGAACTGGGCTAGTTGGCCCTGCAGCTTTCTCCCTGGCTCTCTCCCTGCTGTCTGGGTGTGAGACGCACATTCTTCTTCCTCTGCACTTCTCCATCACTGGAGCTGAAGCTCAGAACGAGGCTCTCACACAAATAGCTTGTTATGAGGGGAAGAGACCAAGTCAAAAGGCAAGAATCCCACCCGGTTTAAACCAGACCAAACACCGGCATCATGGCTTATTCTTCCTTAGTGGGGACCCCACATTTGCCTGACGCTGGCTCGTGTGTGTGTGTGTGTGTGTGTGTGTGTGTGTGTGTGTGTGTGGTGTGTATGAAAGAGAGAGAGAGAGAGAGAGGGGAGAGAGAGGAGAGAGGGGAGAGAGAGGAGAGAGGGGGAGAGAGGAGAGAGAGGAGAGAGGAGAGAGGAGAGAGGAGAGAGGAGAGAGAGGGGGGAGAGAGAGAGAAGAGAGAGGGAAGAGAGAGGAGAGAGAGGAGAGAGGAGAAAGAGAGGGGAGAGAGAGAGAGAGGAGAGAGAGGGGAGAGAGAGGAGAGAGAGAGAGAGAGAGGAGAGAGAGGGAAGAGAGAGAGGAGAGAGAGAGGGGAGAGAGAGAGAGGAGAGAGAGAGGGGAGAGAGAGAGAGGAGAGAGAGATAGAGGAGAGAGAGAGGAGAGAGAGAGGAGAGAGGAGAGAGGGAAGAGAGAGGGAAGAGAGAGAGGAGAGAGAGAGGAGAGAGGGGAGAGAGAGGGGAGAGAGAGAGGAGAGAGAGAGAGAGGAGAGAGAGAGAGAGGAGAGAGAGAGAGGAGAGAGGAGAGAGAGAAGAGAGAGAGGAGAGAGGAGAGAGAGGGGAGAGAGAGAGAGAGAGGAGAGAGGAGAGAGGGAAGAGAGAGAGGAGAGAGAGAGGAGAGAGAGAGGAGAGAGGGGAGAGAGAGGGGAGAGAGAGAGGAGAGAGAGAGAGAGGAGAGAGAGAGAGAGGAGAGAGAGAGAGGAGAGAGGAGAGAGAGAAGAGAGAGAGGAGAGAGGAGAGAGAGGGGAGAGAGAGAGAGAGAGGAGAGAGGAGAGAGGGAAGAGAGAGAGGAGAGAGAGAGGAGAGAGGGGAGAGAGAGGGGAGAGAGAGGGGAGAGAGAGGAGAGAGAGAGAGAGAGAGAGAGAGAGAGAGAGAGGAGCACTTATTCATAACACACGATCTTCCCTCAGAACCTTGTCTGGGGTGTAGCAGATCACGAACGAGTCAGCCACAAGCCCAGCAACAACTGGGTGAGTTAGGAAGGTGCCTGGCCAGCCTGCTTCTGGTTTCTGGAAGCTCTGTGGGTTTACTTCACTCAGCCTCCGTTTTATTCCCAGATGCCAGACCCAGTGGCTGCAGCATCTCCTGAGGCCCTGCTAGCTAGTGACTGTCCCACTTTGTGGACAAGCCCTCTTGGCGGAGGCTCTGAGTGTTGGGAATTGGATCCGTTCTAATGAGCAGCAACGCCGGTGCTGGCACTGCAAGCTCACCTTCACAGTGCTGAGCACAGAAGCCAAGGGCCAGCCAAGGGCCTGAAGTCCCGTCAATCATTCCCATGCCGCGTGCTTTGAAATGCATGATCTCATTTGTGAGTCCTCCCATGGCCTGTTCCAGAGATCCCAGGAGCCTGTGACTTCAATCCAACTGGCTCTTGGCAGGCTCCCCCACTCCTTGCCCCCTGAGGGGTCAGCTTGTCTTCACCATGGTTCTGTCTTGTTCATTCCTCTTCCATTCAGCTTGGGCACATGGAGCTGGCTTGGAGGTATACATGCAGATATCCCATTGTTCCAGAAGCTTCCTTGTGTCCAATGCCATGGGTCTCTGTTGTGGTTCTATGGGCATGAGGAGAAGAGCTATGTCATTTGGGGCTTCTCTTTGCAGTGGGTGGTGCCCTAGATGGGTGGGGTGGTGAGTTGCGGCCCCACCCTTTCTCCAGTAGAGCTGGTGGGGAAGATGGGTCTTCATTCTGTAACTAGCAGAAAAGCAGGTCAAGAGGAAGGGCATTGAGACACAGCCATGCACTAAAGGTCAAGTCCCCTCAAGTCCATTGAGCCTAAGTCAGAGTGAACTTAGGGAAAAGAGGGGCCAGGTAAGGCCAGTGAGGGGATCAGGGAGAAGCCTCATCCTTGGGGAGGTGAAGGATGAGGCCTGCGGTTTACCCACAGGACTGGCTGCTGCAGAAGGAGACCTTCAGACCGTCTCTTACAGGAGACATCCTGGGTTTTCTCCACATCCCAACAGTGTACCTAAATCTACCTCCTTATGGGGACAGGTGTCAGGAAGTGTATGGACTCCTTTTCTTATCTTTTAGGCTCAGAGCCGCAGGATCTAATTCTGAGGGGTAGACACTGAGGCCAAGAGGCTGGATGCAGAGTGACCGGGGAGGGAGACACTGGTAGCATCTGAGTTCTACAACCCTCGTTCAGCATGTCTCATTGATTCTGTGCTCCTGGCAGTGCAGACAAAGCTGGGCCAATTCTTCCACTTGCACAGGGCTAGAGGGTAAGAGAGGCTCCTCATCAGGAATTGAAGGGCTCTTACAAATATTTAGGGCCTTGAGGAATAACTCGATGGCATACATGGGATCGGGCCTTTACTCTCTAAAACTGAAGGGCAAGCCCACCCAGACACCAGTGGACAGAGTTCACAGTGACCATTACTCTGGATGGGTTCAGGATGTGGCCTCGCAGGCTACTGGCCCCACAGTGCTAAAATTTTGCTGTGGATGGTCACTTCCGGTTTTCCCCCCGAATTTAAAAATATTTGAGGTGCCAAACTTTTCGAATTTCTCAGGCACTAACATAATTAAAGTTACTTTAGCTTCTCTATATCTTTTCTGATCTGAGAGCAGAAACCATAAACACGCCAACAGCAAATCGATGAGATAATTATTCCGTAATGAATCCAAACAGTGTAAATTAACCTGACAAGTGGCCGCAGCTCTCTTGGACTTCTTGGAACCTTGCTGGCTGTCCCTGAGTGAAGAGGCCAGCTCTCGGGGGTCTGCATTCATTTCTCCTCCTCTTCCATCAGAGTTGATGGAAGGGGCAGGAAGCTCTGAGCCTAGTCCGTCCCCTAGGCTACTATAGCCTCACCAGGAAGGCCCCATCTTTGGCCTACCCTCAAGCCTAAGGCTCCCTCAGTGTTCAGGGCTGTCAGTCTATCCCTAGCTCTTGTGCCAAGCCCAGCTTTTGCTCTTGCCCAGATTAGCACCTGCAGGACCACGGCCGCCGCTGTGCATAGAACATCATGCACCTGCTACCCTCTTTCTTCCTGTTCCCCTTCCCACAGCCCATACAGGACACAGAGCCATGCTGGGTAGGTAGGTAGCGCTGCCCATAGGCCTTTTGACTCTGTACAGAGGGCTTGGTGACAGGTGACCTTCCTCAGAGACTGGCCATGCAGGTAGCTCTCTGGCATCCGTCCAGTACATCCTTTTTGATTCAAGTACCTCTTCTCCAAGTGTTGGGGTCCACTGTGGGTATGTCCTCACCGCTTCCCGGTGTCTGTGGGTATCGCTCATCTCTTACTTGCCTCTCAAGGCTGGTAGGGGTTAGAAGGGGCAGCTGCAACATGTTTGGTGAACTTGGCTGCTCCTAGTGCCTGTGGGGAGTGCAAGCTGTTGACTTCCTATGCCAAGCGACTCTCTTCAGTTAGGAACAAGGAGCCTCTCCCTCACCACCCCCAAAGGGGCTAGGTTTCATTCTGTAGACATGTCTGGTACTGAACGCCCTGCCAAACTCCTGAGAGCAAAGGAGGGAGCATCAGGCGTTGCAAGTGAGAGCTGGGGCTGGAAACAAAATGAGTCCACAGGGAGCCAGAAATCTGGGCCAGGTGGACACGGAACTGAGACTCAGCGGGCACTGACACCTCCCTTCCCTCTAGTCAGGCTGGTCTTGGGGGTTTGCAAGTTTCTGGTAGCATCAGGGAGGGACATCCTATTGCCCTTGTCTTGTGTTTGACAAGGCTGCCATCAACCCTGGCTATGCAGAGTCCCCTGAGGACTTCAACCTGCTCGTCACAATCCTATTACGGTTCTGTTGTCCATGAAGTGCCTATAAGGACTGCCTCTCTTGGCTGTTCTTGCAAACATGGGTCCTTGGGATGTGAAAGTGGGGTTAGGTAGGGCGTGGTGCTTCTGTCTCCAGGAAGGGGATGTGTTTTCATTTCAGCATTCTGTGTGCAGGGCTGTGGCTTTCTGGGATCCCACACTCCGGGACAGGGACAGCATGTATATGTGCATGTGTATGTATATATAATGTATGTGTATATGATGTATATGTAT